>NC_045699.1:31441404-31746503 GCF_009834535.1 Camelus ferus
GGTTAATAAAAACTTGTGTGAGTAAAGGTAGTAAGTAGACCGGCCAGGATGGCTTCTTGATATCTTCAAAGGACACCAAAATGTCTGTTCCTAGCTGCATGTATTCCAGCTAATTTTATGCACGTTGTTCCGTAATGTAGTCATGAAAATCCATTTGTATGTTTGGGATGGGGCTGGGGAAAGGAACTCAACAGACTGAGTCATTGCAAATTGCTCCTAAGGACAGCAGAGCTGGAGGCCTTTGCTGGGAAGGAGGAGGCATTCACTGGCAGTTAGGGAAGCCAGTCATCACCACCCTACCACACGTCGGTGAGCTGGATGTGCTTCCTGGTCTAAGTTCCAGGGCTCTGTTTCTCAGTCTGGGGTTATATGTTGGGCAGGTATGAATCCTCAGATAAACATGCCTCGTCTTTTCAGTGGTGATGTGGGGAATATGAGCAGTATATTTTTCTTAAGGTAGGCAGGGTGTGTTAGTCAGGATCCAAATGGAAAATAGATGACATACTCAAAGGGTTTAATTGAAAAGATTTTAATAAAGATTCTGTTAAAAGATATACTGAAGCATATTAACAATTATAACTGTTTATTTGAGAAAAAATCTTTTTGATTTGAGCAGTGCCAAGCCAGAAGTGGTTAGGAGCCTTCCACCAACAGGAGCTAGAGCAAAGACTTTTATAGAGAAAAGACAGAAGCCGAACAAGGAAATGATTTGGTTGCATATAGCTTAAGCACTCGCCTTATTTGGGAAAGACTAGTGGGCTGTTTATGATTGGTTGCCTTTAGATTTTGATTTTTTAATGTTGAGACATTTACCAGGCTTAGGTTTGGGTTTGCATACAGAGGCCGATAAAGTATTAGAACCAACTCAGCCTAGTATCCTCCTTGTACAGTTTGACAGTCTGTTTACAGAGGTGTGGGCAGGGTTAAAGGAACCTTCGAGGGGTGATGAGATGCTCAGGGATCGGCAGCAGCAAGAAGTTCTGACCACTTGTAGGCCCTCAGGGTGGGGGCTGGAACCCATTAAATGATCCTTTTACACTTTTTTGTTTTGTTGTGCCTGCTTTAGAAAATTTTATCTTCTTTTCTCTTTAACAAAGGAGGCCATTCAGCCCATTTATGTGACAACCTCTGCTTCCAGTGCTCTCCGTGTTGTCCTGGAAGCCCGTCCCAGCTTCCGGGCCAGAATGGGGGTTGTCCTTCTTTCTGCTTCTCTTGGTACCACTCTTCCACAAAAAGCCAAACACCCCTCGACCTCAGAGCAATGCCCCCATGAGGGCATAAGAAGAAAGGCCTGCAACTGTACTGCCAAACATGTGGCCATTTAAATTGAAAATGGAATTAATTATTCACTCATCTGTCGATGGACACTTAGGTTGCTTCCGTATCTTGGCTATTGTAAATAGTGCTGCTATGAGCATTGGGGTGCTTACATCGTTTTGAAGTAGTGTTTTTTGTTTTCTTTGGATAAATACCTAGGAGTAGAATTGCAGGGTAGTATGGTAGTTCTATTTTTAATTTTTCGAGGAAACTCCATACTGTTTTCCATAGTGACTGTACCAATTTACATTCCCACCAACAGTGCACAAGGGTTCCCTTTATCCTCATCCTCGCCAGCACTTGTTATCTCTTGCCTTTTTGATGAGCGCCATTCTGACAGGTGTGAGATGATATCTCACTATGGTATATACATAGAGTGGAATATTACTCAGCCATAAAAAGAATGCTGTTTTTTCCTTTGTGAACATGGATGGACCTAGAAGGTCTAGTGAAATGAGTTAGACAGAGAAAGACAAATACTATATGCTTTCACTTACTTATGGAATCTAAAAAATAAAACAAATGAACAAATATAACAAAGCAGAAACAGACTCACAGATACAGAGAACAAACTAGTGGTTACCAGTGGGGAGAGGGGTGGGTGGAGGGTAAAGTAAGTGATTAGGATTCAGAGGTACAAACTACTAGGTATAAAATAAATACATTAGAGGGATGCAATGTACAGCACAGGGAATATAATCTATTTTATAATAATTTTGTATAGAGTACAATCTATAAAAATATCAAATTACTGCATTGTACATCCAAAGCTAACATAATATTATAAGTCACCTATGCTAGACTAAATAAAATTTAAAATTTAGGTCCTGAGTCACAGTAGCCACATTTCAAGTGCTCAATGGCCACACGTGGCTGGTGGCTATTGTATTAGACAGTGTTTCCATCATCACAGACAGTTTTGTTGGACAGACTGGTCTAGATTCTTGTGCACATCCCTGGAAGGCTAGGGGGCTGGCAACCGGGTTCAGAAACTGTCCTCATCCCTGGAATCCTCTCTTTGATGACAGGTGGCTCTCTCTGGGCTTGTACAGTTTCCCTCTACAGCCAGCAAAAGGTCATGATGATGATGATTGCAGCCACATTTATTTAGTTCTCAGCATGTACCAAACAGCGTGCTAGGGGTTTTAAATACATTCTGTCTTTTAATTACTACCACAACCCTGGAAGACACTATTATTATCTCCCCTTTAACAGTGCAGAAACTGAGGCTCAGAGAAATTAAGTGACCACGCAACTCTTAGGTTATACCATATGAAACTGCCAGTATTCATCTGTTTTGGATGAAAGCAGCAATTTTATGTGGTTCAACCTCAGAGTGAATGGCAGCGCTGGATTTTGAACCCGGCTCCCAAGACCTGTGGCTAAGCCTCTGTAAGTGACCACCTCGAAACTGGCTTCCTAGGGCTGTTGAAGGATTGAGTGAAATAATGTTGGTTCTGTGCCTGGTGTACAGTGGGGCTCATGAAATGTTACTTCTTTTTAACTTGGTCAGTCTCACTGTCTTGGGAGGCAGAGCACAGCTGTCTGAGCGGGTGGGGCCAGTGAGACGGGGAGGAGGGGGCCACTGCCATTGACCACATCTCCTCCCAGGGTCTTGGAAAAGTTCATCTTCCTCCCCAAGACCTCCCTGACCCTTCCCTCCACTGGTCCCCACCCCTCTCTCTTGGGGAGATTCTTCTGATCGGGAGGTCACAGTCATTTTCTCTAGGCCTTGAGCAGAGGAGGGGTGATGGACACTGGCCCTTTCTGTTCCCTGTGCCCTCAACAGCCCAGAAAGGTACATTTCATCAACAAACCCCTCCCAGGGAGACTCAGAACGAGCTAGAAGGTTAGAAGTAGGTGGGAAGGGGTGGCTGCTGCTCTGAGCGTGTCAGGTGTTTCTGTAAGCTGTGCTCCCGCCCTCCTGCACGCTGTGACTCTGTTTTCATGCTTATTCCTGGAGAGGAGCCTGATCTGAAGTTCCTCCCTCTTTTCTTGGCAAGAAGGGAGGGAGGTCCCCCTTGGCTGAGGGGCCTGATGTTTGGGTGGGGTTTTAGGACTTGGAGGTAATTTCTATCCACTTGAGGAACCTCTGTCTCTCAAAATCAATAATACTGGGTTGCCAGATTGATTTAGCAAATAAAGCTACAGGATGCCCAGTTAAATTTGAATTGCAGGTAAGCAATATATAAGTTTTTAGTAGAGGTATATACCATGCAATGTTTGGAATATACTTCTACTAAAAAATATTTGTTGTTTATCTGAAATTCAAATTTTCCTGGGCATTCTGTTTTATCTAGTGGCCTTCCAATAGTAGGGCTTCTGTCCATCCTTTAGATCCCAGGTCACTTATAATGACATAAAGGATGCTCAGGACTCGGAGGGAGGCAGATCTAGATCTAGTTTTGCCAGGTGCACCCGACTTTCATACTCACAGCTCCTGGTGGGAGGGTCAGAGTGAGTGAGTTAGACCCCTGGTCCTCCAGATGTGCTCCCTGGACCAGCGGCATCAGCATCCCCTGGCACCTGGTAGAAATGCAAAGCTGTAGGCCCACCCTGGACCTCCAGAATCAGACAGTCTGGGGCTAGGGCCCGCAGTCTGCTTAACAGGCCCTCGACTTGCTGCTGATGCAGTCTGAGAACCAGAAGTCTAGACTTCTGTCAAGAGCCGTGGGGATCAGGCAGACCTGGGCTTGAAGCCCAACCCCACCATTTCCTGGTTGTCTGAACTTGCCCGATTACTTACCTTCTCTGAGCCTATTTCTTCCTAAATAAGAAAGGAATCTAATACCTTATTTAGGGATGGATGAAGGATCAAGTCAAGTCATAGAGCACAGCCCATCATGCCTGTCAGTGTGAGAGTGCACACAGTGACTTCTCTTACTTTTAAGACACAAGGGTAGATTCACTCATGCCCTGAGATAAATTTGGTGGTCAGAATGGCAAGCCCCTAGTTACAGGGGCAATCTCTGTTCAGTTCAAAAGTGCCTTTAATTCCCAGGACTTCAATTTCTAATAGTCCTATGGAAGGAGGAAGGAATTAAGAGGAGAAGGGGTCAGGGAGAGAAAGGACCTGTGCTCTGTAGGAATTGGTTTTCTAACCCACAGATGGTGCCCAAAGCTGAGGGCCATGTCCATTTAATTCCTTTTGCTTAGCCCAGAACAGTTGTCCAAAAGGCAGTGTCTTTTGGTTTGTTTTGTTTTTCATGAAAAAGAGAGGGACAGGAGGCTCTGAGAGGTGAAGATATGGGAGGCTCTTGTCAGGAGAGGGGAGTGAACACCCTGGGCATGTCATGTCCAAGGGCACCCATATCAAGTCTAGACCAGGGGTTCTCAACTTTGGCACTATTGACAATTGGGGTCAGATAATTCTTTGTGATAGGGCTGTCCTGTGCATGTTTAGCAGAATCCCAGGCCTCTACCTACCAGTGCCAGTAGCCCCTCTCATCTTCTGTCACAGTGGTGACAATCAAAACCATCTCTAGACATTGCCAAATGTCCTGGGGCAAGGGAAAGGGGGTGGACAAATCTCCCTGAGTTGAGAACCACCAGTCAACAATCTACCACATGATACCTACTCAAACAGTTTTAATGGCTACCATTTATTGAGCATTCACAAGTGTTATCTCCAATCCCTATGCTCATATCATAAGGAAGGCTTTTAAACTCTTCATTTATCAAGAAACTGAGGCTCAGGCAATCAAAGTAACTGGCCCCCAAATCGTACAGCTGGTAGACCTGGGCTTCTGACTGAGGTGGGTCTAACTCCAAAGCTCATACAGTTTCTGCTGCAACACTCCCTCCTTCTGGACAATTCAGAATGTTCTTTTCTTTCAATCAAAGGAATTCTTCTCAAGTCAACTCAAGTCCCAAAATATTTATTGAGAAGCCATGAGAAGCTACAAAAGAAATCTAAGAGGTTGCTCCTCTTAAGGAGTTTGCTGTATCAGTGTCACTGGGAAAGCCAGAATCGTACACAACGCCGTTGGTTAAAGAGTAATATGAGGCAGTCTGAGTTTGGGCCAAAATGAACATTTTCAGAGGTAGACCTTTGTGAACTGAATGCCTCTTGTGTGTGTGTCTCCTTCATGGGTCCTTTCACTGTCAAACCTGATAATATAAAAGGAAGGTGGATTGAAGCCTTGAAGTCCATGGCACCAACCAGCCACATGTCCTAAGAAATATTAATTATTTGGCCTTGGGGTGGGCTGTGGGTTGCTTCTAGCCAAGCACTCAGCCATCTTCTTTCTGGCTCTCTGCATGAACTCCACGTTCCCCCTTTCCCGTCGTATGGCGGTGTACTCGTATGCCTTGAGCTTGCTGTAGTAGTCGGAGAACTTGTTGTAGAGGATGGAAATGGGCATCCCATTGAGGATGATCCCGAAAGCAATGCAGAGGAAGGCAAAGAGCCTGCCCAGGTGGGTCTCGGGGTACACGTCCCCATAGCCCACGGTGGAGATGCTCACCTGTGCGGGAAGGAAGGAAGAGTGGAATTGTTAGCCTCCAGAGGGAGGAGAGGAAAGGGAGAGAACCAGGCAGGGCGGGGTCGCCTGTCTCCCAGAGGGTGAATGTGGGTCGTGTAACAGCTCCCCGTGGAGCCAGCTTTAGGAGGTACCAGAAAGTTTGCCTGCCAGACCTGTGTCATGGAAGGAACACGAGCTTTGGAGCTGAAAGACTTGGGTTTAAATCCTGACGATCACTGATCAGTTTTCTTATATACAATTCAGGGGAGAGAATCCCTGCTTTAGAGGGTTGTTGTGAGGAGCACAGACGATGACGTGTGGGAAGTTCCTGGCATAGAATAGGCTCCGTCAATGAAGATCTGTGCCTCCCTTCAGCGGGACCCACCTTTAGGACGGGGTCCCTGGGTTTGCCTACATGACGTGTGTGCTGAAGAGAGCTTGGGCTTAGAACCAGGCAGACCTGGGTTCAAGTCCTGACTCTGATCCGTCCCAGCTGAGTGACCCTGGGCAAAACATTCAGAGTCTCTAAGCCCTGGTTCCTGCAACTAAAACAGGAGGGTAATACCTAACTCTCAAGAGTCCCATGAAGACTAAGTAAGAAAATGATTATAAAGCACTTAACACAGTATGAGGCACACAAAAGGCACTACACAGGCTCTTCTGTGGTCCTTCTCTCATCCCTAAAATAGAGGCAATTGTAATACTTCCCAGAGTTGTTATGTAGTTCAAATGAGGTCTTTCATACGAAGGTGCTTTAATTGCAAATGTCTGGAGAAACACACTCATTATTTTGCGAAGGGACTTTTGTAAGACATCACCGACCAAAAATATGTTCACCCTGCATGAAATTCTTCCCATCACTGTCGTCACACTGCTTTAAATTCCACTAATTAGAGATTTATTTAGGTTAACAAGCTTCTGTTTTAAAACGCAGATACCCATGGGACTAGTTATCAGCAGTGCAGCCAGAGAAAACCTGGGAAAACCTCCTGGGGCCTGTTTTGTTTTATGCCTCATGTACTAAGACTCCCTTTGGTCCCCAGACTATTGGCAAAATTACTAGAAGCCTTTTAGACAGGGCTGTTGATCACAGTTGGAAAAAGTGTGCATTGCACAACTCCAGGGGGCAATGTTGGCTTCACTGGTTTGTGTCGTGGTTACACAATTTTCCAGCAGATGGTTATAAAATGTAGAGTCACCCTGTTGATCTGTACTGAGACAGCTTTTAACTTAGAAATGTAAATTTTTGTTTCAATGATGTAAAGGTTAGTTTGAACTTAGAGTGTGATTGATTAGTTAGAAAAAAAAGGGAGAAGTGGGCCAGCTGGGCAAATCTGGTGGAGCTGATAAGAACCAGGGCTCCACCCAGCCCATAAAGAGGGGAAGGTTGCAGTTCCTCTGGGGGCGGGAGATGCACCGCCTCTCACTGCTCCACCTCTGGGCAGAGGCCTGCTGAGGGGTGGGCTGCCCCTTCGCACGGTGGAAAAATACAAGCAAGCATCTCAGAGAGGCGGATGGGGTAGGCGAGGTTAAGGAAGCAGGTGTAGCACTAGGCCTCGTGGGTCTGAATCTACTTCCCAGCTGTGGGATCTGGGAAAGTCACCTAAATTCTCTCTGCCTGAGTTTTTAGTTTTGAAAGGTGGGAAGAATAATAGTACATACCTCATAGGGGTGTTCTGGGAATGGAAGGGGAGTGCCGGGTGCAGGGTGTGTGCAGGGTAGTGTGAAGTTCTTATGCTTCTTAGACCCATGGGCTGTAGAAAGATGCTCCTCCCTGGCTCCTGCCCAATGCTGTGTTGGGGAGGCTGGGTGGGACCCTCTGTCTCCAGTAGAGAATCTCCTTTTCCCACCTCCTGGACCACAGTGGGCTGAGAAGCAGTAATACAATGAGACTGTGGGCTAATCTAAAGAAAGGGAAAAAAAGACTGCAGTGTGTGTGTGTGTGTGTGTGTGTGTTTCTTGCCACTGGCCCCGTTGCAAGTAAAAAAACCACAGTCAGATCTCTGTCCAGGTGTAGGAACTGAGCAACAGCTTTCATATGTCACTAACACAGTCACTCCCACTCTGGATGAACGTTCAGCCTGTCTGCTTTCCCTGAAGGAGGTTTAAAGGGAATTTGGATATAAGGGTGAGTGACCAGAAGGGGCAGTTTTAGAACAGGCAGCATCCATGAAAGGCCAAAGCAAAGGCTTTGGTGTAAACCAGCCCCTCAAGGGTCTGAGACTACAGGTGTGGGGGCAAGGTGGGAGACTGGAGGATACAGAGAAAAGAAAATAATTGAGACAAAGCACCTAATTTAAATTTAAACTTTTGCTTAGTCCCCACATCAGCTTTCTTCCCTCCCAACCCAATTTCATCTTTTTTTTTTTTTTTTGGCTGAACTTTGAGTGAGAAGTCAAAAGCAAAGAGAACTGGCTTAAGGAAGATTAAATATTTGATGTGCATAATATGGTCTAAATATTTTTGTATGCCTTGGATCTCTATTTTTAGAGAAAAGATCTCTTCTGCTAGGAGACTCTGTGTGACTGATTCTGAAGAGTTTGTGCAAAATGCATAGCTAATTTATGCACTGTCTATTTTGTGGATAATTTGACTCAACCAGTGATCTGCTGCTTGCTCCTTGGCTCCAGAAGAATGCAGGATTCCTTGGCTTATGGAAACTTTCTCTCCATGTTCCACAGGCCAAATCATTTCTCCCTGGATGACCATTAAAAATTGAAGGCCCCAGGATGACCCAAGTGACCTCACAGAGTGAGTTCTCACATTAGCAGGAGCTGGATTTGGAAATGTGACCAAAATGTCTGCAATCCATTTTAATATCCTGAAAAAACTGACTGGCTCAGCTACTCTATAAACTGGAAACTTACCATTCTGTTGAAAACTTACATATTTTCCCTACTTGTTGGGTCCCAAAAGCTGGAATGTAATCTTTCCCCAGCAGTTCACCCACTAATCAGCAAATCCTAGCCTGCTACACATTACAAGGAGGACAAGCATCCAGTTTTTCTCTGAAACTTTACAATAACTATGCTTGAATTTCTCCTTAAGCAAGGAATGTCTGTTTCCCACATAATGACCTAGGCCTAGATTAACTCTTAGCACCCAGCAATCCATGCAGCTAGGAATTAGGATCCCAGGGAATAAAACTGATTTTTTAAAATAATTAACATCTTTTCTTAGTTTGCCCAAAGAATTTGAGGTGGCAAAGACTAACATGTTCTGGCTAAAATTATTACAAACTTCAATGCATGTTGTCATTTAAAGGATTTAGCTTCAAAGGTTATACCTTCACCTCCCATGCTGCTGTCACTACAAATATTTTAGGAACCCCTCTTTTGGATTATAATCTGCATGGACAATTCAGTGGCATGACCTTCAAACAAGTGTTCTTAGCCACCTTGAGGGTTAACTCTAGGTGCCAATCTTTAACTCAAGGGTCTTGACTCTTTAAAAATATTGAATCCGCCCTCAAAAAGGTAAAGATTTAGCACCATTACAAAGAAGCAAATGGACATGTCACAGGCTCTGAAGATAATTCCCCAGTGGAATTCCAAGAATGTTTTGATCATTGGAGGCACTGTTAGAATGAGGTCATGGGTGATCACCTTGAGGAGAACCACCAGCCTCATCTGTATGTTCAAGTTCTGACGTGTATGTAAATTTGTACAATAAGGGGCGGGTGTGCAGAAGCTAAGGAATCTACTCATCTGCCTCTAGAAAGGTACTCAATGATGATGATGCCCTCCACATCCTCAGCTTACCTGGTACTTCTCCCTTCCCCACACAGGTCTGGCACGTCCCCTTCAAGTTGGCCAACAGGAGGAGGGTAGTTTAAAGAGATAAGAGAGGACCACCCCAAAGTCAGGAGTCCCCCACACCAAAAGTCATTCAAGTGCTTAAGAGGCTTTGCCCTGTTTATGGGTCCTGTGCTATTTCTGAAGGAGCTAGGAGAATGGTAATGCCTTCTCTGTGCGACATTTAGCCGTTATCTCTCAGCCCCCAGCGCCACATCCTTCTGTGTTCTTTTCTGTAATTCAGTGGCTGGGGGGGTGGGGGGGGTGGATGCAAACTACATTTCCCAGAATCCCTTGCCTGTCGTCTCCTGGTGATGTTCTGCCGATGAGAGACACGGTTGGGAGACTAGAAGATGGAATGAGGAAGTAAGGGTCTCTCTTCCTGCTGGTTTTTCTCATCATCCTTCAAGGACAGTGGACAGCTCAGGCATCTTTTGGCACACCCAGCACCAACCTCATGGTGCCATCTTAGGGATCTCTGCCGCAGCCTCGCAGAGGCTCCTTCTCTGTACTTCTAGCTTCCGGAAACTCTACCTTCTCCCATTTGTTCCCCAGTTCTGAGGCCAACACTGTTTCCCACAGTGACCAATCTTTCGGTTATCTCAGTTTCCCCTCATTGCTCTTCCAGCCTATGTATCTATATCCCTGTATCAAATTCCCTCTGTTTAAAATCTCATTTTGGGGGTGGGGGTGGGGTGGGGGGTATAGCTCACTGGTAGAGCATGTGCTTTGTGGTCCTGAGTTCAGTCCTCAGTGCCTCCATTAAAAAAAAAAAAAAAAATCCCACTTTTTGTTTTCTGTTTTCCTGATTGCCCTTCCAAATGGGTCTTCTCAAAGCAAAGAAGCAATCGATCAAATCAAATAAATCTCAGTGATCTTGTAAGTGCCCCCTATCTGCAAGGAAATGATAAACGTTAGGAAAACAAAGACAGGAGCAAAGTCTCTGGGCCACAGTTCTCTGATGCCTCACCTGGAGATAAATTTTCTTTTTGAAGAGTGTTGGTTAGCTTTTGAAGGAATGAGTTAATGAAATAATTTCCTGTTTGGTTTCTGTAGCTTTAACTCATCCTGGAAAGCTCAGAAGGAAGTGGTCTGTTGACCAGTCCAGTTGCCCTTTTCTCCTTAAAAATACAGCCACAACAGAGGCCAACGATTACAGCTCCATCACAGAGCTAGTTGTTCTTGCTGAGCTGGCCACGCATTTCCCACATTCAGGCAAGCCGGGGAGCCCCGACATGGCTGGAGCGGCTCCAGGCAGGAGGCTGTTTATCTGGACACTCAGAAGCAATCCCAGGATGGAGCAGCTGACCCTGCTGTGTGTCTCACAGTCTCTCTCTTCCTCAGCAGAGAAGGAATCACTTGTTTTATTTTCCCCCAAATGAATCTAGAAGCAAAGGTTATTGCTTCCATGTGATAAAGACTATCAACTAGTCAGATATGGTAGCTTCTATTTACTGCAGATCTAGTACAGGCTGGTGTTTTACATATGTTTCCTATTACATTAGTGCTTACAAATGACCTCCATTTGACAGACGGGTAGGACGGGTCTATCTTATATCCTAACGCATGAGCATTTGCAGACATGAGTGTCCACCAGGGGTTTGTTCTGCAGCTGTTGGAGAATTTACAATAATGAAAATTACTGTATTTGTCTTTAAAACCCTGAGTTGAATTACAGAGGAAGGTTACAGGATCCTTGGCAGATCCGGGGTTGTCTGAAAGCGCTGGAAACACATGGAGGGGTGGGTTAGAGAATCTGTCCCTAATGTGCGTGAATAGACCACAAGGGATTCAGCACTAGAGCAGGGCAAGAAAAAATCAATCCTGTTTTCCTTTACCTCATCTTTACATTTGCCATGTGTGAGTGTTTGTTTTCTGAAGTGCCTAATATATTTGAGCAGTAATATCTTATTGCAGTAGGATGACTGTATTACTGGACCCAGTTCTTTATATGTGCCTGTCTCCAAGCTCTTTGCCATATAACTGTGCAGTGCTTTCCTACAGGGAGTGGGCTAACCTGCTTTGCCCTTTGACTCTGCGTTTGGCCTTGTGACTTGCTTTGGCCAGCACGTTGTGCAGATGACATGAACAGAAGCTTATCTGTGCTTGCATAATTGGGCTAGCACTGTCTCTCTCTCCCTCTCTCTCTCTCTCTCTCTCTCTCTCTCTCTCTGTCTCCCTCCCTCCCGTCCTTGGCTACTGCCATGGATATATGCCTGCTAGAGGATGAAAGATCCAGTCTCCCTCTTCATCCCAGCTGCCAGCCACCTGACCATCAGACTGTGATGTGAGTGACTGACACCAGCCCAAATGAGAAGAACCTTGTAGTTGAAACCAGCCTGAATTGCTGACCTGCAAACTCATAAGCTAAATAATTGCTTGATATTTTAAGCCATTGAGTTTTGGGGTGGTTTGCCATGCATCATTATTATGTGAATAAATACCTTAAAACTTAGGAATAACTAAATATACATTTATCATGGGTGTGTGTTCAAAAAAAAATTTTTAATGGAGGTACCAGGGATTGAAGCTGGGACCCCATGCATGCTAAACATGCACACTACCACTGAGCTATACCCACTCCCCCGAATTTTTTAAAATTATGAGGTGGATGCTTAATAAAATGCTTGGGGAACATTGGAGCAGTTACTTGTAGGATTCTCCTTCTCAGATTCTCATGTCTGTTTAGTCATGTCTCTCTTGATGAGTTCTGTCTCATCATTCAGATTTAAAGCTCAGTGTCATCTTCTCCAAGAAGGCCTCTCTGACCAATCTATTCAAGGTAGATTCTGCCACACAGGCCTCTCTCTAACCTGTTATTCTGTACAAGACACACCAGTATCTGAAATTATTTATTATCTTCCTCCATTAGAATGTAAACTCCCTGAGGGACAGAATTTCACCCGCTCCCCAGTCACTCAGGATCCCTCGTGCTTAGGATACAACTTAACACACTGGGAGTGCTCAGCAAAATCTTACTCAGTGAATGAAGAAGATGGATTTTTGTGGGTTACACGAAGAATTGGTCCTAATACATTGCATCTGTTTAGCTTGCATCTGCATAAGGGAGCAAGATATTTTTTGTCTGGATCATTTTGACAGTGTTGTTTTCTCTTTGCTTTATTGAAAACAAGGGCCCTTAGAACACAATATGCAAAGTCATCAGAAATACACAGAAGAGTTTATTGGGTTAATAACATAGTGGTCCTGGGGAAGAGAGCCGTCCTCAGATGTTCAAGGGGAACTGCTATTTTGTTTTCACAGGTTGGTTTAGAAACGAATACAGGTTATCCGTCCTTCATCTAATCCATGATGATTTTTACATATAAATAATTCTCAGAGAATGAAATGGATGAAGGCAATCGGTAAAAGTTAAGGTTGGCAAGTCGTAGGTTGAAATGTGCAAATTTTGTTCTGTGACAGCAGCGCTTGACAGAGGTAGTGACCACAAAAGAAAACTCACGTTGGTAAAAGCAGTAACTGGTAAAATTTGTTATAGAGACAAACTGAATGGTGGTTTAATTTTTATTGTAAAATCTAAAGAAAGCACTGATGATGAGTAAAATAATTTTAGTTAATTTAAATTACTTTATTTAATTTAAATTACTTTATTTAATTAATACTTAGTTAATATAAAAATGGGATAATTTGAGAGTGTTAACTGTCATTATACATAAAACAGATCAAGAAATTAAAGGGGCTCAATAGGCATTCACTTCAGGAAAAATTTTTGAAAAGAAACATCCATTATTAGCAACAGAATTCTTATCAAAAATTGTATATTAATATATAAAAGGTAAAAAAAATTGTGTATTAAAAATATAGCATCAAAGAGTCCACTAGCTCCAGCGGACACACGCTAGCCTTTGAAGATATTTGGACGCAGGGAAACTTGACTCTAAAACCAGGTGTGATGTCAGCATGTGGATTTTCTCCTTTCCCTCCCTGCTCTCCTCACCTCCAGAGCAAATGTCATTTGCTGGGGACAGATTATCCTTCATCAGCTCCATCGGTACACGTGGTTTATCTGCTATGGGGATGACCTTTCGTGGGTTGGAATATGATCAGAGGAGCAGCACGAGGCTGGCTCGTTTGGAAGAGCCTAATGTCATCCTGTCACTGAAGAAAGTTCACAAATCCTATTGTGCACAGGAGGGCTCTGCTGGCCAGGGAAGCAAGGCTCACTGAATTGTAGAACTCTCCGCCCTCCCCTTTTAGAGGTGAGGAAACTGAGGACAGGGAGTAAGGGGCTGAGGTTTCACACTTAATAATGTAGGACCACAGTTAATTATTGGCAGATCTGGGACTAGAACCTAAATCTAAATCTTCCATCCCACTATGCCACACTATTAGTAGTGGCGCCGGCTAGCTTCGTGTCAGAACTTCGCACCAGACTGTGGGTTCTAACATACCCAGTGTTAATGTTGCAAATACCTGCTTTCTAACATGGGAAAAACAGACTGTATTTGCTTAATGCCTTTAAAGGCATTACAAATAATCTACTTTTAAAAAATAAGGAAACCATACACCCAGTTCTTTCCTCTGCACAAACGTGCGCTTATTCATTGACCTGAGAAGGCCCAGTCAGCATTTCCGGGATTCAGGGCCTTTCCAGGGATTTAGCCGAGCATATCAGAAATGCAGACATTTAAGTGGCATAAATTGTTATAAACAAGCAAATACTGAAGAAAACACTGACAAAAATAACTAAAACATGAACTTCAAATTAGGTGAGGCATGCATAAAAACTGCAGCTTGAGAGAGGCAGTGCTGTAGTGTAGAAAGGGCATAGATTTTTGCAGTCGGACAGGCTTGGGTTTCAGTCCTCACTTTGGTACCTTTAGCTGTGTGTCTACACTCAAACTCTCTGCATCTCAATTCCTCTGTCTGTAAAATGGAACAATAAAGCCGGGTCCTGAAAGAATTTTAGTGACAACAGAGCAAGTTTCAGTGTTAGATGCTCAGATTCAGCTAGAAGCGGTAGGATTTCAGTTAACACTGACGCTACTGAGACAAGTCTCATTTCCTGCCCTTCAAAATTTGAAGCTACTTCTAACTTTTCCTCTTTAAAAAATTAGTGATTATAACCACCTCACATAGTTGTGATGCTGAAATAAGATAAGCTTTATAAACCACTTAGGACAATAGGTGTTCAATAACTAACAAGTAACAACAAGAATGATGATGGTGAAGATTCTCATGAAGGTGAACAAGGACTCCTCAAAATCAGCCTTTCATGGGGATTAAGATTTAATCCAGACTTGGAGATTCCTAGGACCATGTCAAATTTCTTGGACTCTGTCTTTCTTACTGGATTATGTCTTTCTAATCTTTCAACATCCAGCCCTGTTTTTGTTAGCCGAGGCCAGAGAAGGAATGGAGAAAGCAAGGGCCATTAAACAAGGCAGGGGAAGATCGGGGAACAAAGAGAAGTAGGTGGCATAACCCAGGAACGGGAGGGCCTTCTTCTTAAGGGCTGGGGAAGAGGGTGGGAAAGTCCTCGGGCAGTGGTACTCACCGCAGCCCACCACCAGGCATGGGGGATGCTGGTGAAGTTGGTGCCACGCACGTCGTGCTCCACGGAGTACACGGCTGCGGCGAAGGTTAAGATGCCCATGGTGATGAAGAGCATGAGGCAGCCCACCTGCTGGTAGCACTGGCGCAGCGTGAAGCCGAAGGCGCGCAGGCCGGTGGAGTGGCGCGCCAGCTTCAGGATGCGGAAGATGCGCATGAGGCGCATGACGCGCAGCACCTGGCCCACCTTGCCCACGCGGCCCACGGTCTCGAGGTCGTGCTCCCGCGGCGAGCCCTTGCCCCGCAGCTGGTCCTCGCTCGTGAAGCACTCAAGCAGCAGCTGCAGGTAGAGCGGCAGGATGGCCACCAGGTCCACCAGGTTAAGGGCGCTGCGCGCGAAGCGCCGCAGATCAGGGGTGGAGGCGAGGCGCAGCAGGAACTCGAGCGTGAAGAAGGCCATGCACAGCATCTCCACGTGCTCCAGGAAGGGCCGCGGGTAGCCGCCGCCCGCGCCCTGCTCCGCGTGCTGCTGCATCTCCTCCACCGTGTTGAGCGCCAGCGCCACGACCGAGATGAGCACGAAAAGGCTGGAGGCCACCCCGATGGCCTTGGCGGCCACCGACGAGAAGGGCTTCTCCATGAGGTTCCAGAGGCGGCGCCGCTGTGGCCCGTAGAAGCGCATGTCTTGGAAGAGCTCCTCGGCCTCCTCGGCCTGGGCCTGGGCGCGCAGCTCGCGCTGGATCTTGAGCTGCTCGCTCAGCTCGTCGCGCCGCTCCTCGAAGCAGATGCGGCAGCAGCGCGGGGTGTACTTGAGCCGCACGCCCCAGTAGCCCAGTTCCTCCAGGAAGCTGCGCGGGCACAGCTCGTCGCGCACCAGCAGCACCCCGGACGCGTAGAAGTTGTAGATGAGCTGGAAGACCTCCGGGTCGCGGTCGAAGAAGTACTCGTCCGTCTGCGCCTCATAATCGTCGCATAGGCCCAGCTGGCGGCTGCGGCTGGTGGAGGTGGCCAGGCGGCCCAGGCGCGTCTTGGGGTAGCAGGCCAGCTCGGTGTAGTCCAGGTGGTAGCTGTGGCCACCCACGTTCACGTTCAGTGTGGACGACACGATCGGTGCGTCGCTGCGGCCTTCCGCTTGGTCGGTGGTGGCCTCCTCTGGCTGCTGGTCCTCCTGGGCCGGGTCGTCCTTCCACTGCTCCTCCTCCTCCCCATCCTCGTCCTCCTCGATGTAGTAGTTATAGTTGCCCTCGATCCACGGTGGGATGCTGGCCTGGGAGCCCGAGCGGGCCCCCACAGAGCAGATGCTCCTGCGGTGTTGGCTGCCCCCCTCTTGGGCTGCATCTTCACTCTCGGGGGTGTTCCAGGACCTGTACCCCCAAGACCGCCTCCTTTCGGTCTGTTTCAGCATGGCCGCAGGAGGTGGACCCCTAATTTGCCTGCTGGGTGTGATACGGTCCCTAGCCTGCTCACTGCCGCTGGGAGATGGATGGCATGCACTTCACTGGCTTGGCCTGGGTGGGTGGACCTGGGGTCCCCAGCATTGCCCTCAGAGCTGCTCCTCCTGGGGCCCTGGGCAGCCCGGGCAGCCCAGCCAGCCCAGCAGGCAGGGTCTGAAGGCAGATGCAGATGGCTGTTGACTGCTCTTAATCTTGCTGGTAGGGAAGAAGCAAGTGTTAGGAGGGATTTAGAGCCTCTTAGTCTGTTTCCTCCCCCTCTCCTTCCACTCTCTGACGCAGAGGATGATTATGTGGTCTTAAATCTGTAGATAACCAGGTGGCAGAGATTATTGCTAATAAAGATGTCAGCCAGCCCTGCCCTTAGGAAGTGCTCGGTGTCCCGTGGGCTAAGATGAAATCAGCTAAATTAGCTATAGAATGGAGATACCTGTGTTGACGCTTAACTGTTGAAACTGTAGCCTCTGCCCTAGGTAAACCCACCATGAACCCGAAAAGAAGTAGGAACAGGATGCTTCCAGTGGACTTCCTGACAAGTCACTTTTTGCCTTAGTGTATCTTTTTAGATCACAGAAGATCTTGAATGATGTTTTTCTTAACCAGTCACATGATCTCATTTTTTCCCCACCTGTATTCTCCTTAGCAGCACTGCTCTGGAGTCCAGTCTGATCTTTGTTGGTCTCAGTTTCTCTCTCTCTCTCTGCCTCTGTCTCTCTCTCCCTCCTTTTTATTAAAGGATAAGACATGTTTCAAGGTAGAATCCCAGGACTGGTGGGTAGATGTTCTTAGGGTCTTGCGGCCCCGCTCAGCTGCTGTATCAGGTGGCCAGACGTCCTTCCAAGGAAAAGATCTCCGTCACTCTTCAAGACATCACTTAAAAAAGAGCCTCCCACCGTGTGTAAGGCACTGTGCTATGTGGATGGAAGCTTGATAGAGACATAGTTGCAGCCTTCAAGTGGCTCATGGTTTTGTAGGTGAGATAAATACATATGCAAACACACAAAAAAGTGAGCACAAAATATAGGGGTAGCAGAGAAGAGGAAGAGATTTGTTTTGAGCAGGGAATTTGTTACTGAATTCAACTGATTTTGAAAAGCTAATACATGTTCATGATAAAATATTCAGAAGGTACCAAGATGCATTACAGTAGAAAGCTTGTCTGTCTCCTGACCTCAACTTCTGGATACCGGGTGGACCTCTGGAGTTTTGGTTATCCTTCCAGCAAGCAAAAACCTCTCTCCATTTGTCATCTCACTAGCTCTTTATTATTAACGCAGATCATAGTGTACTCTTCAGTTGGCTGTTTTCCAGTATTTTCATATCTGGACATCAGTATCTGCCTCATTTTGAAAATAGCCACTTAGTAGCCCCACAGTGACAGAATTCGGGTTGTTTTCTGCTTTGCTATTATCAACAATGGTGCGATGAATAACCTTACACTCACACCACTCGACCTGTGTTAGGATGCATGAGGGATAAATTGCTAGAGGTGGAACTGCGAGGTCACAGACCACATGTTTGTCATTTTGGTTATGCTGCCAGACTTCCTTCACGGACGCTTTACCAGTTAGTGACTCACCATCAGCGTAGGAGATGGCACTGTCACACTTCTGGAGCTCTGCCCATTTTATGGATGAAAAAGTGATGTGTGGGTTAATTTTCATTTATATGTCTCTTGTTACAAATGCAGTTGAGCGTCTTCTCACGTGACGAAGAGCTGCTGTGTTTCTTTCTCTATTTTTCCATTGAGTTGTTGATATTTTCTTACTGACTTGCAGGAGACCTTTATATATTATGAAAACAGATCCTTTGCCAATGATATGAATTACAGATATCTTTCCTGTTATTCTTTGGTGAGATTTTTTTTTCCTCCATGTAAAATATTTATTTTATGACTTCTAGCTGTTACGTCATATTAGAAAAGTCTTTGCCTCTCTGTGATTCTTGAAAAAAGTTACTTCTTAAGTTTTACTTTTCACCTGTAAGGACTTGATCCGTCAGGAATTAATTTTGGCGTAAAGAGTGAAGTAGAGATGCGACTTTATTTTCCAGGTTTTTATCCAGCTGTTCTAATGTATGAATTGAAGAATCGGTCCTTCCCTCTCTGATTTGTAGCGTTCTCCTCATCAAGCAGTTCAGCTTCACTGTGCTTCAGAGGTGTCGGGACAGGTTACCGTTGCTGCAGGGTCTGCACCTGGTGGAAGAGCACTGGCTGATGGTGTTCAGTTCCCAACGGGGCTCAGATCTACGAGCTTGCAAGAAAGCCTCCAGCCAGAAGGGGAACTAGTATTATCCATACATTATCGATGCTGTTTCTCCAGACACACACTTGGCCGTTTTCCAGTGCCATCTCTTCTTTAGATGGTGCCAAGCACTGATGCCCAGAGTCACTTTTTTCCTTCAGAATGAATTGTATGATCATAAAAGGGAACGTATCACTATTTTGAGATTTTCAGTTTCCTCTCTTTCTATTGAAATCATGCACTGCTTTTCACCTAAACCTTTAGGACTCTCACAGCTTTTGCACTTAAAAAAGGCAGAGTCAGTCATGTTTATAAGGCATCTCAGCAACAAGCCACAAACAGCACAACCGTGCAGTAGACTGAGGAGTGCTGCCTTGATGGACCACGCTTAGGTGACGGCCTCTCCCCACAGGTGTGTGTTGGTGTGGCCACGTGGCTTGGATTTTGCTCTGATATATGTGTATGTAAGTGCAGTGGTAGATGAGCGTCCATGTGTGGGGACACTTCCTAACAAAGAGAACTATCCAGTCAGGTAATGGATTTGTTCTTCAGGTGGTCAGCTCCTCCTCCCTGAATGTGTTTAAGGATCTGTAGGGCATGGGCAAGGGGACACCTTCGTGGATGGGAAGGCGGACTGGCTGATCTTTGAGCCCCCGTCTGCCTTGAGAGTCCTAAGATTCTACATCTTTGCTTGTTGTCTACATTTGTCTACAATTCCCTTCTGTTCTCCTCCCCTCAAGTTCTTGTTCTAAATAAGTCAGCTCAGACATCACCTTCTCTTTCAGCATCCTTCTCTGGTGTCTCTCTATTTCCCCAGGATGGGCTAGCTGCCTCTTCTCAGTGTTCTCATTTCAGATACCACACAACTAGCACTAACTTACAAGATGAGGCACTTATTTGAACTATGAGTGATGTAAAAAACTTCCCATTATAAAAGTTGTCTAAGTGCATTAAAGAGGAATTTAAAAATGGAAACCAGAATACTATTAATCAACATATTAATAATAGCATGCCCAGATACGATACTTGCATAATGTTTTTAACAACCTATCACCTGGGTGCTATTATTATCCCTATTTTACATAGGAAGCTGAGACACAGCAGAGTTAAGTGACTTACCCAAGGAGGTGCAGATAGTACATGGTGGAGCTGGGTTTCGCTCCAGACTAAACATCATGCTGTCAGATAGCATCTACAGAAAGCCACCTATAATGTCACTATCAAAAGGCAATCACTATCAATATTTTAACTTACCTCCTTCCATTTAATTATATGTACATTTAACATGGTTATGGTTCATATTGGATATAAAATTATGTATCCTGCCTTTTTTCATTTAACATTTTAACATAGGATTTTTTGATATTTGAAAAAAAGTATTCTGTAAATATTATTTTAAATGGCTATAAAATACTCTGTATTATAAATGTACCCTCTATACCTTAACCTAATATCTTTTATTGAAATACATATTCTTCAGTATTCCACTGTAACAAGTAATGATGTGATGAAGGTCTTTATGTTTGGAAGGGTTTTGTGTGTGTGTGTGTGTGTGTGTGTGTGTGTGTGTGTGTGTGTGTGTGTGTGTATTCTGGGTTATACCGTGAGATAATTTTGCAAGATTTTTTAGGTCGTTCTCTTTCCATTTACAGCCTTCCCATGGGCTGTTC
This sequence comes from Camelus ferus, assembly GCF_009834535.1. NCBI lineage: Eukaryota > Metazoa > Chordata > Mammalia > Artiodactyla > Camelidae > Camelus > Camelus ferus. The sequence continues at coordinate 31,461,857 of NC_045699.1, forward strand.
CTGCTGTTCAGGACTCTTTCTCCACACCACCCTGTCTCCTCTCCTCCCGGCTGACTTCTGTTTATCATTTAATAGATGGAAGGCTGTCTCTTCTCGTCCTCCCCTCCAGGGTAGCCTTCCTTAATCACCTAAGGCCGAAGTCAGCTCCCCTCACCTGTGCTCTGCCACGTCGTTTCTTTGCCTGTCACAGCACTTCTCACGAAAGCTTACCTGCCTATAAATCAGACAAGACTCTAAGTTCCAGAAGGGCTGGCCAGTGTCTACTCTGTTCACTGTTTTTCCCCAGGATCCAGACCAGTGCCTGGAATAGAGCAGGCACTCAAAAGACCCTAGCTGCAAGATGGAGCTACTTCAGGTACACTGCCAACCTGCTTTCCAGTTTGCCTCACTGTACACCCTTACCAGTAAAATACGCGAGTGTCTCTTTCAAAGTAGCTTAGCTAGGACGTCGTGACTATTATTGTCATTTGTTAATTAATAGGTGAAAATGCCATTCCATTTTTGTTTGAATGAACTCTACATTACTTATTCATTTATTTGTTCTTCCCTAGCCTTTAACATCTTTGAAGGTAAAGAAAATCTTGTCTCTGTGGTCCCAGCACCAAGTAGTGTCTGGTATGTAGCAGATCAAAAAAATGTGTGGGTATATATCTGGAAGGGATAAGCAAAATCTTTCTGTGTTACTTCTTACAACTGCATGTGAATCTAGGATTATCTCAAAAGAAAATGTTGAAAAATTGTATTGCTCTTTACTGACATAGCCTCAAGCCCTACTTTGAAGGGAAAGAAAACTAGTGAGCTCTGAGGATCAGTGGCTGGAAACAGTGGCTGGGAGTCTCATTTCCCTGGTGCCAGAGGTTTGTTGGCAGCAAGTTACTACAGGAAGAACATTGGAGTTCAAACAGACTTGATTTTGCATTCTGGTTTCAAAGCACTGGGCAAGTTACCTAACCTCTTTTCATCTCTGTTTTCTCACCTGTAAAATGGGTTGCTGGAGGACTTCCTGTTAACCTAAAAAGATAATGCCCCTTGACTTTTTCTTCCATTGGTCTGCCTTTGCCCAAAGCGTGGCATGCAGTACTCATCAAAACATAGTCATTTCTCCCTCATCCAGCCATCTCCTACCCCAGTTCCTGATTATACATCTGCAACACAAGAAATTCACTTACAGCTCCTGCAGTTTCTCAGCATAGAAATAACTGTCATATTCACAATCCACCATTAAAATGAATTTCTTTATGTTAAGGTAGCACTGACTAACGGAACTTTCTGTATTAGTAGAAATAGTATCTATGGCTCAAAACATGACTAGTGCTGCTGAAGGACAGAATTTTGAATTTTATTTAGTTTTAATTAATTTGTTTTTCAATTTAAATTGTCACTTGTGGCTAGTGGCTACAGTGTTAGACAGGGCAGGGTTAAGACATTATCTGTGTCTGAATCAGACTCTAAATATGCAGAGCCCCAAGGAGCAATGAACTTTTATGACACTAACCCCATAGTCGTAAGGAGTTTGCCAGCAGAAACTGGCCGACCACATCCAAGGCTGAAAGGAAATGAGACAGGGAGGAACTAATTTTGAGAGGAGTGACTGGAACGATGGGATGGGGTGGAGAAGTCTGAGTCGGTGGAGGACAGGCTTGGAGGTGGGGCATTTCAGCACAGATTCAGATTCGAGGTGACTTAGGAAGAGAGTGGTTGGTACTAAAGGGAGAGACTGAGGCAAATGGTCAGAAGAGCAGGATTGCAGAATACAAACACTTCGGCAAATTTACCCAGACTTAGTCCTGAAAGGCAGAAAGAGAGAGAGAGGATGAGAAATTTATTATTTACTTGGGACACTGAGTTTCCTTTAAGACCTTTGAAGTCCCTGTCAGTAAATGACTAAGATTGTAATTGTCTAGTGGGAGGTTGAGATGAGGATCTGGATGATTAATACCCAAGCCAAGACAAAGAAATTACGAAAAACAACAATCTCCCCAACTTCCAATAAAGCAAAACATAACTTTTTTTTTAACGCCTCAGTAAGCCTGGTGAATTTCTTCCAATAATTGAATTATTGAGGTATTTGTTCTCTTCCTCTTTAAACGTACTTGTCTCGTCACAGGTGAAACGTGGAATGAAGGGGAACAGTGATTGATTGTAAAGTGTCTTAGTTGAAATTCTTGTTGCCCAAATTAAAGTCGTTTGTGATTTTGGAAAAAGGAAGAGTGAGTGATGGGGAGAAATCTGTAACTAAGCATTCTTTTCATCAATGTCTTGTAATCAGGCTTATATCTGGAGGGTGCACCGACTTTCCCAAAGCACATCCATCCTCTTTAATTCCCTCTTTAAAGATGAAGGACTCGGCTGATGTTAGTGAGCGGCAGGCAGAGCTGGATCTGGAATCTGGGACTCATCTCCCTGCCACGCTGGGCGCTTTCCTCTCCCCTGCAGTTCAGCAGCAGATCGTGCAGCCCTAATGACATGGCTCTTCCTTAGAAGAGCTCCACTTGGATATGTGATCTACATTTATTGTTTCTCCTAAACATACATAGACAGTCTTTCAACTTGGTTCTTTTTGTTCCTTGTGCCCCAGCAGATGCAACAGCAGATCTTGCCATCTCTTCTGCCATTTTGGAAGTGGATGCAACCCAGTTCAACATAAAGTATAAACACATGTACCGTGTATAAGCTATGCTGCTTTCAAGCTGGGAGTGACCTAGTGGTCATCTAGTCCCACTGCTCACATCAGAGATAAGAAAATAGAGGTGACAGATAAATCAGGCACTTGCCCAGGGTCTCATAGATGGGTGAGTTAGTACATGCCTGACTCCAGAACCCTGTTCTAACACCAGGCTGGTGCCCCTTCCCCCAAACGTGACACTGTTTCAATATCACTGCAGCATATATTCACTTTGAGGTTGTGTTTATGTGGAACAAGCAAATTATAGATCTGGAAGAAATGTTTTTGAATAATCTAAATCTCAGACCCTGGCAATTAATAAGTCACTTATCCAAATTAATTGCCCTCAGTGATCTTAATTCCATGGACCATTTCTCAGTCCTCCATTTTGTTTTAAGTAAGCAGTCACAGTTGTATTTCACACATCTCCCCAAAACGATTTGTTTTCTTCTGCCCAGACCACAATGTTGTTTAATTTCCATGGCAGAGTAGACCCAGTTGAGCTTTAAAAAAAATTTAGCCTTGTATAATCTGATTCTGCATCTCACTGTCTTTGGTTTTCCAAGGTTCTCTCTGGTTGCTGTCTCTCTGTGTCTGTTTCTGCTCCCTTTACTCTGAGCAAAGAGTCTCTCTGACCAGGTCTCCAGAAGAGCAGAAATGAGACACTGAACACTGCATTTGACACTGAGAGAAAGCATTTGTGGAAAACACTTGCACCCAAAAGATTTTTTCTCGCCACCTCAAAATTTGCATTCAGGAACTCTACCGAGGAAGGGAAATGTGCCAGAGAATATGGAACATCTGCTCTGAGGCTGGTATTACTGCAGTGCCTTGGGGCTCCCTGAAGGAGGGGTGATGGGAGCCAGATGAGGCTCCTGAGGAGATTTGCCGATTTAAAAAGTGGCATCTGTGAAGACCTAGTAAGAACACAAGGAATGTGCCTGAACAGATGGCATGTGAAGACTATTGGAATAGAACCATTCTCTGAAAAGCTTTACGGATTAATAAATGTGGCGAAGGGAAGGGATTACAAGTGATTAATGATGACTCAATTATGTTATTTAAGTTGCCTAGGTAGTTTTACTGCAAACTTTTTATTTTAGAAGTGGGTCGGGAGGTACAGGTCAGTAGTTGCCAGTCATGGCAAGAATCACATAGTGTAGGGGAGGACTTTCCGTGCAGCTTTCTGCAAGACCATGCCTGTGCATTGCCAACGTCATTCATAACATCGGAACAGAAGAGTTCGACCTTAGGTGGTGACCGTGTGAGGAGTTACACTCACTGAAAAGCATAGATAACCAATGTAAATAAAAATATTTGTGGATATATTGTTCTTACGTTGATATGGATGAAGCTTTAAAGCCTTGCAGCTAATTTTAGAGGACTCCACGAGGATGTCAGATCAAATTGGAACTGGATTACCAAGACACTGCCAAAAAGAGTTATGGAATAAATAAAAATTACTATGGTTGCCATAGCAAATATTTGTGTATAATCCCGTGCTTGGTGCTGCTAAAGGGCTTGTGATTAATAAGTAGCTTAGTCTTTCAGGAAAGATAATGATTTTCCTTGCCCTCATAATTTCACTCTTGATTTGTTTTAAAATTAATTTGGCAAAAATCAATTTTGGCTCCTGCTCTATAGGTGCAGCTCAAACTACGCCTGAGCAAAATCAATTTAAAGAAGTTGTGTTTATTGCACACAGCTTTTAGGGGTCTGCTCACCTGCATGTCACGGAAAGCATGCTAAGTGAGGGCTTGCGTATGTAGGTATTACTTTTCTCCCATGACAAGATGCCTGAAGATTGGCAGTCCAGGGCTGGCAGAGGCCAGGTGTGTCATCTAGGACGCAGGCTCCTCCAGGTAATCTGTAAGTTTTAGGAAGGTGTATCATGTGGTCCTAAACACACATTCGCTTTTTCATTCCTTTTGCTAAGTGAGTAGGTCTTGGCTGTGATCTCTGTCTCCAAAGTCCTTGTCCTCACACTAATGTGTGTTCCAACCCGCCGGTCATGCTCTGGTAGCTGAAGTTACCCAGAACAATCTATCTTCTACATTTCATTGCTGTAAAAGAGACACTGGATCAATATAAAAAAATAGAGAAATGAACACAGAAGAAAATTACGTCCACCTCATATTTTAACAGGTAACAATTGTTGACGTCACGGTAAACATTCACCCAGAAGTTGTATCTCTGCATACTTATATGTGTTTATACACACACTATATGTAAACACAGAAATATATAGCCACTCACATATAATCGTACAGATATATAATTCTGCATACTGTATCATTTCACACACCTATATTTACATATATATATAATTTTACACATGCATATATAGGATGATGATAAATACAACATTCTATAATCTTCTTTAGTTACTTAATTATATGTCAGTCATTTTTCCATGTTTAGGTCTATTTCTAGATTTACATCATCTTTTTAACGACAGCCTCGTATTCCCTGGTTTGTAGGGCTCTGATCATTGTCAAACAAAATATTAACAGAGTTTGAGCACCATCACTAGGCCTAGATTTTCCTCAAGCCTTATGCCCCTGGTCAGGTGTATAACTGTATTAAAAATGTCTCTAAGTGCTGCATTAGACTGTGCTACGGAGGATCATCTGAAGCCCCTCAAACTGCAGTCTGAGAGGCAGTAATAGTCTGTTGAGGGAGTCAAGAGAACTAGCCCCGGCTTGTACTTACTAGCTGTGTGAACTCCAGCAAGCACATCACATGTCCTGTCTGGGCCTCTGTTTCCACGTCTGTCGAATAATGACACAGTATAGGTGACAGTCTACCAACTCTCACAATTTATTTTATAAATGCTTGTCTTTTGTTACTGTTAAATCATTGTCAGCTCCACAAGAACAAGGATCAGTCTGGATTATTAACTTGTGTGCAGCCGAGTACGGCACTTAGAAAATATCCATTAAAAATCCACTGAACAACTGAGTGACAGTGCCAGTTTGCCAACATTCTGAATTATTCTCCACATACACCAAGTTCATCACCCCCTCCTTGCTTTTAGCCCGATATAAATGTAGAAGAATTTTCCAGAATTGCTTGTCTTTCCATTTGTTATATCTGGTTATATAAATCTTGGTAAGACTTTATAGAGTTACTTATAAAAGTCTTAAGCCTGCCTTATTCACTTTCTCCTGAAATACTTTGTTCACTTTATCTGCCGTTGTAAATGAAGTTTCTCCCCCATTTCCATTTCTCGTTGCTTATTGCTAGTATAGAGAAAAGTGATTGATCTTTGTATATTTACCTTGTATTAAGCCATCTTACCAAATGATTAGTTCTAGCAATTTTTCTTTTTTTTACTGGTTTCTAGAAACAAAATCATATTAATGAATCAAAAGAATTATCTCTGCTTTTCAACGAGTATACAGATTCTATTATTTTCTCATTTTTGAATTTTCTCATGGCTCTGAGACAATACTGAATAGTAGAGGAAAACAGAATATGAATAGGAAACGTACATAGTAGCAAAAGAAATACCCAAGAAACATAAGCTGCAGCCATTTCAGCTGAACCAGGAACAAGAAAAGGATGCCAACTCTCATTTTTATATGACAAAACATGCCATAATAAAAACAAATAAAAATATTCACCTTCACTGTTGGTCATGTATCAAAGTGCAAAAAATAAAAAGGGCCATAACATTTATTGCTGGTGGGGATAAACCCTTTGAATTGCTAACGGCTTCTTTATTCCCTATTAATACCTATTAAAATGAAAAGTTCTCATATCAGCTGGTATAGCAGTCTCACTCTTGAGAACTGGGAAATGCTTTCTATTCAGGAAACTGTTTTGTTGGTTATCTGAAAGTATTTTTATCCATGGGTGGCCTGTCTTTTTCACTCTCTCCGTGGTTCTTTTTTTTTTTTTTTATGTTCAGTTTTATTCATTTTAATGTAGTTAAATTTATCAGTTATTTTTATAGCTATCGTTTTTGTCTGCTTAAAGAAGCCCTTCCATATTCTAACGTCACAGAGTCATATTTGTATATTTTCTTTTGTGACTTTCAGAGTTTTGCCTTTTACGTTTCAGTTTTAAATTTACCTGGAATTCATTTATTTAGAGATATGGCCTATAATTTCATCTTTTCCCTCCACAGATAAATAGTTGTGGCAGCTTTATTTATTAAACATTATAGTGTCCCCCAGGTGATTGTCAGTGTCCCATCGGGCAGGTGCCATGTTTCTCCAGTTGTGTAGGTCTGTGTCTGGAGTCCTCACTCTGTGCTGCTGCACAGCTGGTCTGTTCCTGAGACAATCCCACAGTGTTTTAACTGCTGTTGCTATGAGCCTTTATAATAAGTTTTGATATATGTGGAACACATTCATCAGTCTTGTACTTTTTCTTCAAGAGTGTGTTTGCTATTCTCGGGCCTTCAGAAATTCCACATGAGTTTTAGAATCTGCTTTTCAAGTTAAAAATTTTTTTTTTAATTCTATTGGGGGCTTAGATTAGAAATGAATTGATGTAATATATCAATTTGAGAGAATTGCTATTGAGACTACCAGCCTATATCCCTGCATTTAGTGAGATCTTCTTCAATGTCTTTCACTGAAGTTTTAAAATTTTCTCCTTAATTTTAAGCATCTTTCATTAGATGTATTCCTAAGTAACTTAGATTTTTCTGCTAAAAATGACATCTCTGGTGGTTTTAAAGTCTGTCCACACATTCTTTGAAATGCCTCCCTTTAGAAGGTGGAGCTTAATTGTTCTCTTATTAGGTGTGGAATGGACTTAGAGACTCTCTGCTAAGGAAAAAAAAAATAAAGCCGGACTAATTCAGAGACTAAATCGTTAAACACACTGTGGCTTCCTCCTTCCTCTTCCTCAGATCACCCTCCACGCAGGAAGGGAGCTGCCACGTCTGGAGGGTGCTTGGGTCACCTGATGGAGAGGTCCACGTGGAGAGAATGGAGACGTGCTAATATCCACAACAGCTGAGACCTGCGGCCTCCACCCACAGGAGTGGACCATCTTGGAAATGGATCCTCCAGCCCCGGCCAAGGACTCAGGCGCCTGTAGCCCCAGCACCAGGTGACTGCAATCTCCTGAGAGACAGACCCTGATCCGGAACCACCCAGCTGAGCCATCCTGGATTCCAACATATAGTAAGAGACAAATAGTAAGAGACATAAAAATGTTTGTTGTTTTAAGCCAGTAAATTTTGGGATAGTTTGTTACAGAATGATATATAACCAACAGAGCTTCTGGAAACTTACACTTTCTTTTTGTTGCTGCTATATAGAAGTGGACTTTTTTTTACATTATTCTTATAGCCTACAACCTTGCTGAGCTCTTATTCTTTTAATAATAATACATTCTGTATAGGCTCTGTTGTGCTTTGTGTAGAATATCATCTGACATGCACTTAACAGTAGCTTCATTTCATTTCTTCCGGTCCTTAATTTTTCTTCTCTTAATGTATTTGGCTTGGTGTTCAGTATGGCATTGACTAGAAACAGTGGTAGTGGGTACCCTTTTCCCATTCCTGATTTTAATGGGATTTTGTGATATTTTTCCACTTAGGAATATTGTTTCCTAGGTTCCTGATAGATATCCTTATGGGGTTGAAGGTGTTCTCGCTCAGCCCGGGTGCTTCCCTCAACACGCAGGTGCACACGCACTCACATTTGTGCTGATACACCTGTAGCTTACCTTCCCTGCTTGCAGTTTATGAATCGGAAGACATAAATATTTAAAATGCTGTTGAATATGGCCAAGTCATCCTCCGAAAAGGTGGCATTAATATGAAACCCCACAGATAGTATGTGTAAATGTCTGCTTTTCTATATGTCACCAACCCCTTTTTGCCCCGATGCAACCCCCCCAAATTTCTTAATATTAATAATAGAGCCCAACAGTTATATAGTAGTTGCTGTGTTCCAGGCACTGTTCTAAGGCTTCATGTCAATTAGGCATCATATCCTTGGAGGCAGGTGCTACTGCCATCCCCAGGGTGCAGGTGAGCAGCTGCGGCACAGACAGACTCAGTAGCCTGCCCGAGGTCATACCACTAGTGAGTGATGTGGGGTCAGGATCACGGGCAACCTGGCTCCAGAGTTCACGCACTTAAACATTGTGCTGCATTCTCTGTTACAGCTAACCGCGATGGAGTGCCTGACGTGCAGCGAGGCCTGTTATAACTCAGCTCATCATCACAGTCACCTTCTAAGGTAAGTACTGGTATCACCGCCAGTACTTTGCATATTGTAGCACATGAGACACGTTCATTTCTTATTTGTCTTTTTTTTTTTTTTTTTGGCAGGGGGAGGTAATTAAGTTTACGTATTTATTTTTGGAGGAGATGCCAGGGATTGAACCCAGAACCTCGTGCATGCTAAGCATGTGCTCTACCGCTTGAGCTACACCCTCCCCCCGAGACACGTTCATTTCTTAATGAAAGCCTTGGTTTGACGGTGGCTTGACCATGTGGTCCGTCTTGCTGTACCGTTTGTCTTCTCAAGAAGTGGTTCCTACAAGCCATCAGGATCTGACCCGGGACTGGAGCTAGACTGAGATACACCGTATGATTTGGGGGACGGCATGTGGTTGCAGTTTGAATTTAGTAAGGGTGGCATTTGTGTCTGTATTGAGCAAGAAACAGTTTGAAAGGACAAAGGCTCAGGAAAGAGAAAGGCTTGGATTTAACCTTTCCAAAGTCCATTTCCAACACTGGGTTTTTATTTAGATTTTGACATCTTCTTTGATTATATCCAATAGCATATATTAAAGTTAGTTTGAATCTTTACCATTGTGTTTGCTTCATAAAAAATCAGCCATCCATCCATTCATCGTTTCACTTATTCATTCAACAGTATTTGTCAGGCTTTTATAAAGGCAGGATAAATGCATGAGAAGACTTGAAATCAAGAGACCTGGTTCCAAACCGTGTTTTCCCATTTCTGAGCTGTGTGACTGTGGGTAGATCACTCAGCTACTTGAGCCTCAGCCTCCTTAGGTTAAACAAGGAAATAATACCTACTTCTCCAGGTTATTCTAATGATTAGAGGAGATAGTATTGAAAGGGAAAGTGATCTGGAAACTGTAAAGTGCTGTGCAAATGTTATTGGACACAACTATTCCACAAAGAGAAGCCAGCCGGAAGCCTTTGCTTACTTAAGCAAAAACCTTGCTTGGGGAATACAAAGTGAACTTAATTGCTCACTGCCCTTTTATTGCTAACCTTAGCCAGGGTCTGAGCTTAGCTGTGGCACCACACATGCATAAAGAGAGAGGCTGGCGCCAGGATCCCACTTTCCCTGCATATGTTTCCCTACGTGTCGCTGGGGGAAATATGATAGGTTTGTCTGTCAGTAGAGTGTTGCCTCCTTGGTGGTCCAGAATGCGAATTGAAATATTACGCTACCAAATTATTAGCATTTCCTTACACAGAAAAGATGTTAAAAATAAACAGGTGGCTCAGGGGACTTGGGAGAAGAGGCGAATTGTACTAAAGAGCTGATGCTTTCCCACTGCGTGAGACGTCTTCAGACCCCCCAGAAGCATTTCAAACAGAAAGGAACTCTGATTTAAATTGCAGAGGACTTTGTTTTTCTGCCAGAAAGTTACCTTGTGTGCCAATGTCTGTTAATACAGCGAGTTCCCAGAGTGACTGGCTGTACTAGAATCAACTAATGATACATAAGTGAACGTCAAAGAAACACCAGTTCCCGGTCCCGCTCTGCAGGGTTTCTCATTCTTTGGATCTGACAGGAGACTTGGGAAAAGCTCGCAGGAAGATGCTAATTCACAGCTAGATATGGGAAGCCCAGCTTGGGGATGACGATGAGTATGGCATGCGGGGGATGCTCATGGCAGTGGGACTGATGAGCTTTGGGGACAAAGCTGGTTTTTGAAATGTCTCTGTGTAGGTCCTGTTCATCTTCGTCATCCATAACCCTTTCCCTTTATTCTTGAAACCCTGCTTTCAGAATAGTTTTCTGGACAATTGCAACATGCCAGTTTTAAATCACTTTAATCACTGCCTTCTTTGTTAACCATTTCAAGGGAATATAGGGGAATGATTTGAGGAGATTATTTGCATAATCCTTTCAACTCATGCCCACCAGTCACGTGTGCGATTGATGTTCGATAACACTGTGTCCGTGATAAAATCTCAGGGCTCACTTCTCTACTCCTCCACTTTCTTTACTCTGTGAATGGCAAGTGCCTCTGGGTCAGGGTGTGTCCAGGCAGGAAGTCCATGCTTAGGTCCAAGAGAGAAAGACAACAGGTCACAGAAGTTTGAAGTCCTCTTCGCTCGCACTTTGGAGGCGATGGGGCGTAACGAAAGTTGTGGATGAAGGTTTGGAAGTCACTGTGTTTCCTAAGGAGCTGCTGAGTCGGGGCACACAGGCACGCCTGGGACCTGGGGATGCACGTAGGTTTGTTGGCTGGTCTGCTGCTGCAGTTAAACATAAAACAAAGGACTTCTCTGTGCTCCTATCTTGGCAAATGACTTTGTGATCGATCGGAGCTGTCAATTTGAATTCTGGTTTCCAACACTAACTGTATAACCACATAGGATAGGTTGTTTAACCTCTCTGTCTTTTGTTTCCTCACCTGATAAAAGGATTTAATGATGCCCTAATTGCATGGTTGTTTTGAAGTTATGATAAGACAAGGCCTGTGAGTGTGTGGTACATAATAATAGCTCATTTCCATCCAATTTGGAGCCTGCTTCCGCCTTCTCAGTTTACACTGAGTGTGAAGTGGAGGCCGCTGCGAGGTGAGTCAGTCCTGATAGGACAGTCCATTAAGCTGAGTCGACGTGTGTCCATGTCCCTTTGTACAGAAGGTACACAGAACCTCATAAGGTACCATATGACAACACAGAAAGTAGCAGCTTGATGATCTTCAGAAGGCAACAAATGAGGTTGTCAAAATGTGCCTGTGGAAATAGCTATGAATCCAGGAGGATGTCTCGGTGGTAGCTGCATTGGTCCACCCCGGGATATTTAATACTAACTAGTCAGATGTTGGAAGGTCTCATTACCTAGTTGGCAATGTGATATCATCATGGGTGAATTCCCACTTGGAAGAGTCCAGAAGGCAAGGGTCCCTGGTTAATATATTTTGAGCTAATCAGGCATCGACCAGTCCTATTTTATGTTTGTGGTTGAAGATACAACAAACGGCTAACATTCGGTCGTATGGAGGAGAACAATCTGAGCGGCGGCTGAGAATCACTGGCTCCAGATTTGACTTTCTTGCCTTGGAAGAAGGTCAGCAGGATGAGAATAGGTGCCTGACCCAGACAAGCCCCAGGACTATGAGTTCCGTGCTGAGCACTTGGCCTCAGGCTCAGCAGTCCTTGAAAAGGACAAAACCTTAGCAAAATCACTGAGGTTTTTTATGCTCTTCAAACACTTTTCAAAGTCCTTTTCCTCTCTTTAGCCTCCCAACAACCCTGTGAGGTCAGTGTTTAAAATCCCCATTGGACCGTGGAGGAGAGAAGGCACAGAGTTGTTAGTTGGCGGGACCAGGAGTTAGACCCTTGGGTACTGGACTCTGGGTCCAGGCTTTTCCATCAGACCATGAAATGGGCCCTGTAAGGAGTAAGGGTGGGGTCTTGATAGTATTATGGTGGCATAAAGGCCAGGGGATCAGGAATACTGAAATCCTACCCTGCCAGTGAGGTAGATGCATTGATCTTGCAGCAAAGAACAACGACAAAGAAAAGAAAATATCATCGTGCTTATTTATTATTGGTTGGGCTTTTCCTCTAAGTCCCAGTGCTGATTGGAGCGTGGGTCCTGAGTGTAAAGCCTGAGAACCTTCTATCTTCCCTTTTCACCCAAGTCTGAATCTCGTGGATCATACTAGACCGTCTGGTAACGTGGGAGAGCAGGAGGGGGAGTGAGACAGAAGCATCGTGGAGAGTCACAGAGAGACCGATGACAGGGCGTCAGGCCTGCTCCTGTAAAGGTCTGCCTACCACCTCGGCTGCTCAGGTGGAAGAGAGGGAGGATGGACAGGCGCATCTGACCAGGGCTCCCCTGCAGTGACATGGGTCCCGGCCCTTCCCTGTGGGATAGACAGACGAGAGAGGTGCACATACAGAGCCTGACCTTCGCACGCCCCCACGAGCAGACATGGGGGCCCCCAGTGCGTATCCTGGAGTCAGTCCAACTCAAAGCAACACTTTGTCCTTTGGGAGAAATTGAGGGGCTTTGAGAGAAGAGCAGATAGAGCCTCGGAACCAGGTTCTTGTGGTGCGCTTCCAGACAGCGTGCTACGCAGGGTAGGTGCTGGAGCGTGATGTCAAAGGCGGGGTCGTGATACTGAAGAAGGCTGAGAATCAGGAGGGAGGACTTAGTAGGTCATATGAAAAAGCTCAGGCTGTATTCTACAGGCCGGTGCTACTTGGTGTTGTGGTCCACGGGGATGCGAGTTCTCTGGCCCTCTCCCAGGCTACTAAATCACAGGCTCGGCGTGGGGCCCAGAAATCTGTGTTTAGTACTCTCTAGGTGACTCTCATGTTGGCCAGAGTATGGGAACTGTTGGTACAGTTCATGGGGAGGGACCTAAAGAGTTTCAGGGCGGGATGGTACCTGTCGGTATCCTGGGGTGGTGACAGCCTGTCTCCCCGTCACGTGATGATGTCCACCTCCTGAGCAGGTGGCTTCGCAGCAGCCGTGCTCTCTACCAGCTGCCACGGCCTGCCTGACGGGAGTTGAGGGCGCCGTGCAGAGGCACTCCACGCAAGCAGGCAGATCATCTCGTCCACGTTCCCTGACTCGCAGCAAATCCAATCTGTCTCTCTCTTTTAGTTCTGCCATTTTCTTCTGCAGACATTTCTAGATGTTTCCCAGTTGCCAGAAGGGCAGCTTGCTGGCTCTTGTCTTGCAGCACTGGGGTAGCTGTTCCCCCTCGTCTGGCAGACTCCCCCTCGTTGTGGTCCGTCTTGTCCTCTGGGGTTGGGGGGGGGGGGCCTGGTGCTGGTGCCCTGCCAGGGCACAGTGGCTCTTCAAGGTGTGAGGGACTCTGATCTATACCTTGTTCAGCTGAGAGGCCCTCCCCCGCAGCTGCCCTGGGCTGTCACAGTTTCAGCCCTGTAGGTCCCCGGGATCCCAGCTGCTCCAGGGGGCCTGGCTCGGGATCAGGAGTGTATTGCTTGGAGTCACGTTTCTCTTCTGATCTCTGCTTGCCCTCACTCCAATCCAAGAAGTTGCTCCCTTTCTCCCCACATATGCCCATTGAACCTTACAGAACAGGAGACATTTCTTGCAGGAGAGGGAAAAAAAACCTCTATCATATTATATGCATTATATATTTCCCCACTTGGAGCCTAAGCCTGTTTGCATGGTGAGTTTTTGTCACTGTAAACAAGAGAACCTTAGCCAGGGCAATTGCGTTTGCCATTGAGACGTCACTGCCAGCAGCGTAGATCCTGGCGTAGAGGGCAGAGATCTGATGGGCAACACTTTTCCTCTCCAAGTGAGAGAGGAGAGTGGTCTGCAGAAGAGATGGAGATGCGGGAACTGATTGGTACCACATGCAGATGAGAAAATCGGCAGAAAAAGGCAACGGTGGTGAGGCTGGGAGAGGGCTCCAGGATGCCCCGAGGTTCCCGCGTGTGGCCGAGTGAATGATGAAGCCCTTGCTGAGACAGGGAACGCAGAGACAGCAGTTGTAGGACTGTGGCCATCAGATGGCAATGCTGGAGGGTGACGGCAACATCAGGCTGTGACAAAAGTAGGTGGTTCTTTTACTTACGTCAGAACCAATGGAGAACACTTTATCTCTCTGCACTGGTGTCTCCTCCCTCTGCGGGGTTCCCATTTTCCCTGCCTCTGTCTGACCTACCCTGGACTTCTTTCTCTCCTGTCTCTCTTTTGCTCTCTTATTTCCCTTTCTGTTTCTACTCAACCTCACCTTCTTGACTTAATCAACCAGAATATAAAAAGAGAGCACTATATACTTCTAGAATTTGTATGTTTTGGGCATCACTTTATGCCTCTTGGTCTCGCTTTAAAAGCCATGTGACAAATTACGTAATTCTTGTGGTCATCCCTGGATAGACTCTATGCAGCCTTAAAAACGAAAGGTGGGCCTAGTTAACGCCTGCTCTTATCTTCCAGATTGCAGTGTAGTCCCCCACCGGGGCTTAAGCAGCTCGTGTCCCGTGCATCTGCTCCTGGGACCTCTTACTGCCATCGTCTTTACTACGGATGGTCCCCAAAACATCAATTTCCCATTGGCTCCAGTTGTTCAAGACAGTAAAGCTGCACATCAAAAAGGCAGCTCTGAAAAATAGCCTAAATCTGGAATGAAATCAAGTGAACCACAGAGCGGCCTCAGCAACACCTAATATTCTCTGTATCCCCTGTGGGTAAGAATCCCTGATGGTGGCTCAGGAACTGTCTTAGGACAGGACAGCGCATCCTTTCATGGTCCTCCCGTGGTTGATCCATTCCACCCAAGTTGGTGGGACAGACATGCCGGAGGCACCTGTTAAGTGCTGGGAGCTTGCCGAGGTGTGTTCCCGCCTGCAAATTGCAGACAGGCTTCCCATCTAGTCCACGCGCTCCCCAGCTCCTCTAGCCGGGCCCAAGGAGTGTCTAAATGAAGGGGGTGTTAGTGTGGGGCAGAACGCGGGAGCAAACCAGGCTGAGCATCACAGTGTGCTTCTGGGGGGCAGGGGCCACTCTCCGTGTTACAGCTGAATCATCACGGCAGCGTTCGAAAGCAGTGTTCCTATTCCTGTTCTACTGACGGGGAAAAGTTAAATGAATTGCAACACAGTCGTGATCACTATTTCTTCTTTTTAATTATGGAAACACATGCATACATAAAATTGACTATTTTAACCATTTTTAAGTGTACAATTCAGTGGCATTTAGCACATTCACAATGTTTTGTGCAACTGTCACTGTTATCCATTTCTAGAACTTTTTATCATCTCAAACTGAAACGCCGTACCCGTTAACCAGTAACTCCCATCCCCCTTCCTCTGGCCCTGGTAACCTCTAGCGCACTTCCTAACCACTCCTGTTTCACATGCCGCCCAGCTGGCGCCAGGGGCAGGCTGCAGAGTGCAGTGGTTACGAGTGAGGGTTCTAACACCAGGGGCCTGGGTTCAGAACTTGCCTTCTTTGAGATTATAATGTATTTTTGTAAACTTAGCGCCCTAATTGCAATTTTTTTTCCCCTTTCAAGCAAAGGAGGCAAGGTTTCAGTTGGATTTTGAAGGTCAGGAAAAACTGGGTAACTTGATATGTAGAAAGTGAATAGTTGTGTGCAGAATATGGAAGAAGACAGGAGGACCTTTCTGATGGAAGTTACCAGGACATAAATGAGTCATGCAAAGAAATAAAGATGCGAGAGGGGACCTCTTCACCCTCGGAAAGTTTCCTGAAGTGTAGTTCCTGAGTCTGGTGCTGAAAAGGAAAAAACTCAAGCTGCAAAATTCACATCCAAAGAGACAGAACCCCAGTGTGTGTGTGTGTGTGTGTGTGTACAAATACATTAAAACACTAGTACTCATTCCTCACCCACCCAAGGGGAAGGAACTCTCAGAGTTGTCAGTGAAACAACTTACAAGTCGGATTTAGCTTAACAGAACATAAGTAGAGCAGAACCTAGTGTCAGTGTGCACCCAAGCCCCTTTGAGGCACCATTAACACAGCAATGACCCAGCCTGTGTCCAAAGTCTCAACTCCACAGGACCAGCCAGTGGGGAAATCGGACGGGGCTGGGGAAATGATAGCATTCCTTGCCAGATGTCCTGGCCCGGGCCACTGAAACCTGGCTAAATCTGTCGTCTGCTAGAAGAAGCCTTGTATAGAGAGTGAGCTGGGGGTGACAGCTGGAGCCACCCCTTACCAGCCAAGTGACCGTGGGCTAATAATTGTACCTTTCTGAACCAGGGCCATAATACCCATTGCATAGGGCAGGGATGGGGATGAAGTGAGATATCTCATGTCAGCTGTACTTGGCCACTGCTGGACACGAAGAATATGGTCAAGAAGTTTTACTTCCTTCTCTTAATGACAGTAATAACTGCCTTTTTTTTTTTAAGCATTTGCAATGTTGTCAGAAGTATCATCCATTTTCTTCTTTATAAGCTACAGAGGAAGCGTGACTATACTAAATTTTTGCAGATGAGGAAACTGAATCTCAGAGACGTTAAGTCACAGCCACGGCCCCAGCAGGTCAACGGTGGAACCTGGATTAAATGCCATTGGTGCACCATCCCTCAGCCTGCCTGCCACCAGCCAGCCTGCCTTCATCCTTCCGCCCTCCCAAAGCCAAATCTGTCCTTACACTGAGGGCCCTGAAAAATGAGGTCTGGCTGGAAGCAAGCAAGGTATTTCTTTCTCAGGAAGGGATAGAGAGAATACAGGGGAAAAGACTTCAGTTTATGTCCTGACCTGACGCACTCTTCTCTGGACAGGCCAGGTTATTGACTTTCATTTCTTACTTCAGACTTTTGGCAGTTGTTTATTCCCATCAACAAGGACAATGCCACTAAATCAGGCCACTCTGTCAGTGGAGGGAGCCAGGTGGTGATGCTGAGAAGCTGCAGTGAGAACATAAATCACAGGCTGCTCGCCCCATCAGTATCAAAAGGGGGCCGGGCTGGAAAGCCAGAGCGGTTAGGGAGCTGCTCACGGGGAGGCGTGGGAGGCGCACGGCATCGGTGAGGACCGGCTTCGGCTCCACGAGCTCGCTGGTACACTTCCATGTTGCATCATACCCCAGTGCTCCTTCTAGCAGGGGTGTGGCAAGGGTCTGGCACCCAAGATTTGGAGACACGGAGTTCACCTTCAAAGCCTGGGTCCCCAACTAAAATGAAAGCAGTTTGGGCTATAAGGTCTTAAAGTTTTCTCGCCCAAGGCTTTGGTTACGTCCTCTTCTCCCAGCAGCCCTTGTCCTGCTCTCTTGGCTAACCGTCCATTTTTTCTTCTCCTTTACCTGTGGCCCTTTCTGAAGATTCTGCCCTCGTCCCCGTGGTCCTGTGTGTTTTCTCACAGCTTTGGGGAGCTCAGGAGCTGGAGGTGATCTAGCACCTGAGGCAGGGGTTGCCGTAAATGCCTCCTGACCCGCCCACCTCGCTTTTAGGCCTTTCCTGGGCGTATGTGCCGTGAATGCTGCAACCAGAAGTTTCTCACCCAGTCTTTTATTCAGTGACAACCAAGTATCCTCTGTTTCTCAGACTCAAGCCTTCTCAAGCTGGATCTGAGTCCTGCTTTTATCCATTTAATACTTGCATATTAGGAAAAATACTCAGAATAAAAATTGAGGGCCACTTCAGTCAGCTGAACTTACACAGGTATAACCTTCAGGGACGGGGGTCTGCTCATGAAATGCTGCCCTGGATGGGGCCGCACAGGGAGGCAAACATCAACCTGAAGGGATTTCAGTAAAGGCAGGGGAAGAATTTACGTCCTAATCTAAGAAACCCGATATTGAAGTGATTAAATTATAATGGCAGGAGTTATTCTTGGGGAAGGAATATTTAGTGGATAGCATAGAAAATGTCACAGGCTCTATTTCTTTCCTGCCTACTGAAGGATTCATTTGTCAGTGCTGCCCACAGCCGAAAGTAATTCCTCTTCTTAAAATGGATGTGAGAGTTCCTGCCCCTTCATAGAGCAGGCAGGAGGTTGGTGATTTTTTTCAGGAATGATATTTCTACAGAGAGAATGCTCTTTCTACAAAGCACACACGGCTGCTAAAAACCAACCAAAAGCTCAGATCAGAGAAGCAGAGCATCACACAGGCCAGCCCAGGGTTGTCTGAGATCAGGAGAAAAGCAGTCAGCATTTTTTTTCTTTTTTCAGAGAATACTGAGACTAAGCAAAGCCTCCCTTTGACAGAACTCAATGGCTGCATTTTCATTTAAAGACACTGTCTGTTAGCAAAATCTATGCATTCCTCTAGGAAGCAGTTAGAGAGGAGAGAATCGGCAGTCTCAGCCAGACAGCGTGGTGTCTGTGGAGGAGGGTGTAGGCAGGACCAGAAAATGAGCCACCCAAGTCACAGGGGCTGTGTTCTCACCACCTGCTTAGGGATGCGAGCCTCGACACAGCTGTCATGAGTCACTGCGTGTCCTGTGTCACTCACTGTGTTTCAGAATGAATCACAAATTGTCCATAGTTTTCACTATAGTCATTGTCAGTAAAATTCTTTTGTCATCTTCATTGAGCCCAAAGTTCATTTCCCCCTCTTGATGTTGTTGGATATTGAGGTATCTGGAAAAGATGGGCCCTACTTTCTGGGGGCCACGTGGGTGGGCAGCACCCCTTTGCAATGTTCGTTCTCCCCAGCTTCTTTCCGTCGGGGTGCCATACTCATAGAGACAAATTGCACCTGACATGTTGACCCTTGCTGTATTTTAGCTGCCACACGTGTTGTGTCCTCTCCTGGAGGCTATTGTAGGTACCTGTTAAGGGCTGAGTTGTGTTCCCCGCAGATTCGTATGTTTAAGTCTTAACCCTCAGTTGCTCAGAATGTGACTGTGTTTGGAGATGGGGATTTTAAAAGATAATTAAGACACAATGAATTTATTAGGGAGGACCCTAATCTAACATGACTGGTATCCTTGGAAGAAGAGATTGGGACGCAGACATGCACAGATTCCTCCCACCCACCGCCCACACTCTGCTGCATTTGGCTTTTAGAGGGAATCGATTTCTCCTCCAGTTTAGAACGTGCTCCCAGGTCCCCCTCCCGTCCAGCCTGCAAGGTCCAGCCGCTGCCTGGCCCTGTGGGGCGCTCACCTTCTTCTAAATGCCTTCCATGCTTTGCAGCGTGTGCCACACACACCACTTCATGCTGGGTTTCTCTCTCTCTTTCTTTACAGACCCAATTTTTTTTTTAAAAAAAGTATTTCAGGCAGCTTCCACAGGTACATAAAATGCAGCAAGATAATGCAGATTTGGCATGGAGAGAAGCGGAAACGGCAAGGGAGCCAAGGATGAAACCAACAGCAGAAAACAGACTGATCTGGCTGCAGATGTGGCTCACTTTTCAAGAAGCCCACCTGAGAAAATGGCAAGTTTATCGTTATACTATCCACACCGTATAGAAGTAAATGGAAATACACTGATTGCTCAGGAAAAGTAAAACTGCTCCTGGTAATAACTGCTTGATAGGATGAATGGCATCTTTAACACCTTGAGAGTGGCCAAGTGATGAGGTTCTGTGGAAGCCCTCCCAGGGTTGCACCAGAGGTGAACTCGGCAAAGGCAGGTCTATGAGTACCAAACTGGGATTCACTTACAAAGTTCTTTGCTGGTCTCCGAATTTCGGCATAGACTTCAGAGTTCTTAGAGAAAGAAGGGGATATCATGTACTTCCTCATCCATCCTGTTTCTCTCCAGTGACTTTGATAAACAGCAGAGAACAAGGAGCTATGAATTGAGTTTTTATACAATGGCAAGAACTTAGTCCGGGTTGCCAACTGAATTTTGGTGCCTTGCCCTAAAGTTGCCCCAAACCAGCAATAAACATGCAATGCCATTCGTCAGTGCCTTAAAGCCAGAGACGCCCAGGAACACGCCTGCAGCTGAACTGAGCTGGGCTTGTGGCTTACTGCATCCAGAGAGACTGCACACCTGCAGGAACTGTGGGGAGTCTTGGGAAGAAGATACTAGAAGGTTTATAGGACAGCATTTGAGCTTGTGTTAGGTGGTTTGGGAGAGAGTTTAAGGAAGAAGGGGTTTGCCTTGGATTGAGTGCTGTCAGGAGGCAGTTCTGTGATGGGGTAACTTTTTATCCGGGATGCGAGGAGGACTGGAGCGGGGACAGCACTGTGATTGGTGAGAAGTGCCAGGCTGGCTTGCCAGCTGAGAGGGAGGAAGTGCTGGTTATCCTGGTGTTGTCCACACCATGTTTTTGTCTGTGCTTGAACGTGATTATGGAGTGGGTCTATTTTCGTCTGGCTCTATCACTGTAACAGAACAACTCAGTCTGACTGCCTTCTAGCAGCACCCAGCTCCTGCTCCTGCCCCTCAGGGGCTGCTTTTGTCTTTCTCACCCTGAAGGGATCTCGAGCCTCATCAGGAGGGCAGCCCCCCGGCTCAGGGTAGGGGAAAGGAAGGCCTTCAGACAGCATTTTCCCTTAAAACTTTAGTTTGAATCTGGTCACAGGCAGTTCTGGAGTTGAGGCCTCTTTGATTCCATATAACAAGAAAATAATCTTAATCCCCACAAAGTTTTGGGGCAAAGCCCTGCCCCAGGCAGTATCAATCTTAAAAGTTAATATTGGCATATTGATACAGGACCCCAAATCACCCGGCCTAGCTGCAAGGCCCTTGCTGTGTGTGAACGTTACTTTGGCATCTACAAATTAAAACCATGATTTTTCATGGTTCTTGTTAAAAATATAACTCCCTTTTAAAAAAAGTTTACATTAACTATTGCTTAATTCAAAAAGTTCTAATATCACATTATAGACAGTTTATGAAACAGAGAAGGAAAAAAACCCGTCATAATCCTGTTAATTACTTGAACCCAACCATTGTCATCTCTTTTATTCCTTCTATCTTTTTGTGTAGACTTTTACAATTTTTTTTATCATAGTGCACAAAGAATTTCATAATTTTCTCTTCTACTTTATAATGTACGTTTTACATCTGTGTTTTTCCATGGAACTACAGAATTTTGTTTTAGCTTTTTCTTTAAAAAAATTGAGATATATTTGATGTATAACCTTGTATTAGTTTCAGGTGTACAACATAATGATTCAATAAATGTAATAACTGTACAGTGACCACAGCAGTAAGTCCAGCTAATCACCATCACCACACTGACTTACACATTTTGTTCTTGTGATGAGAATTTTCTGATAAAGCTGTATTCATGGACACTGAAATTTGAACTTCATGCCTTTTTCATAGAATTATATTATTCTTCTATTAATTTTTTTCAACCATTGAAAAATGTGAAGACCATTCATAGCATACAAAAACAGGTGATGGGCTGGACTTGGCCCTCAGACCATGGTTTGATGACCCCTATTCCAGAGGCATTCCGTGCATGTTCAGTTACACATTCCTTCTGTTTCCTAGTGATTTATTTACAAGCAGGCTCCATGCTATACATAATGTTCTACACTGAGCTTTTTCTGTTAAGGTTTTCTAGTGTTTATACCATATTGATTCATTGAGTTACTGCCATTTCATTGGTTGCGTGATATTCAGACACATGCTATGATGCAGGAAGAAGCACGAAGGTTGCTTCTGATTTTGCCTTCCCCAAGTAATGCTACAATAGATATCCTTGTACACTGGTGTGCCTCTGTGATTCTGCTTGTATAATAAATTCACAAAGGAGCAATCAGAACGAACAGTTCAGCATAAATATCAGTGAAGTTTCTACTCAGAGATCTGACCACTCTCATTGTGGTTCATTACAGGTCGTGCCCAGGCCACAGCAAAGCCCTGGATCTTTAACAAGGAGACACCTGTTAGCAGGGATCCTAGAGGATGTGGCCTAAATTTGTAGGTACGGGTATATCTTAAATACTAATGTGCAGAGTAGAGGGGGAAGGAGTATGCAGTGAGCCCATCCCTCACAGGACTCCGGAGGCTTTGAACGACCCCTTATGGGTGCAGATGAGAGTCTCCCTTGCCACCCGCAGGGGCTGACTGGCCCCTCACAGAGCTGCAGAGGACCCAGAGGTTGGGTTTAGGATAGGCTATGAGAGCAAGAAATTTGAATTTCATGACTTATAAAGAGATTACCTCCAAAAAAGATTACGAACTAATTTTATCAATTAAATTTTATCCTAACGGCAGATGGGCATCACCTAAACAAATCTTTTCAAGAATCATTTCATAGCATAAGTAGTTCCCCCGAATTGATTTGTTTTATAACACATCAAACTTTAGATTAGCATATGACAACTTATATCTATACACTTAAAAAAGCTTTTGTACCCAGAATAATTGCTGCCTCAAAAAGTACAAAAAGCCGATAATCTAAACTTGGTTCAGCAAATGATTTACATCATTCCCAGCTTTTGTGTCCTCACCTCTTAAGTGAGAGGGTTGAGATATTTGCTCTCTATGGTCTCTTCCGGCTACAGGACAATACAAACTCTGGACAATCGAGACATGCCCGATAGATCAGTAGGTCCGTGAAGTCAGGGGCCGCGTCTATTTTTCCTTACTGTGGTGCTCTCCTGCTGCTTAGAACAGTGCGTGACATGCAGTGAGCACCCAGGAAACATTTATTGAATGAATGGAAAGTGAAGGTATCAAACACTTTTTTGCTTTGGCATTTGTTGGAGATTCTTGTTGTCTAACCCAACAGTCGTTCCTCCTTCCTTCTTTGGGATAGAACTCTGCTGCTGTTTAAATGTCTATCTGCCTCCACATCCATAAGTCTCTGGGAACACGGTCTCCAGAGCTGGTGCTGAAGGGTGGCGCCGGCCAGTCATAGTCATTCCATGCCTTTTGTCCGTGTGGGTTGAAGCGTGATCCCGTGGTGTAATTCTAGATGTGATGATAAGTCAGGGGAACTTAGTGCAGGGCTCTGGGAACTCTTCCTCATTGATAAGAAGGGCTCCTTGAAAAAAGCAGACCCCCCACCCCCTTGTGGTCACACTTGTCACTTGACTCCTGGACTATTATAGCCACCTTAAGAGTCATGAGGGAGCCAGTTGTGGACAAGCTGAGAAGCCCGGGGTGACAGAGCAAAAATACAGCAAGGATTTGAGTCCACGATGACAGTGTTGAAGCCCTGAGGAAACTAGCTCTGGATTTTGTATTAAGCGAAGCAATAAATTCTTTATGATTTAGACAGTCCTGTGTTCTTTTTTACGTGCCGCCAAAATGGTCCTCGTAATATGTCGCTCTTACAGTTATTATGCAGATGACCTTGGTGGGAATGAACGAGTCTTTATTGCTTGTAACTTGGAGCTTAATGGGTAGAAAATAAAGACGCATTTTTCTTGTCCTTTCTCATGCAATGAAAAATTGTAAGAAGCGAAAACTGTTAAATAGAGAAGAGTCTACCACTGATAAACAACAACAAAAAAAACATACCTGTGGCACAATTTATAAACCTCCGAGCGCTATTACAGAACCGGATAGCTTTAAAAATGATTTGTGGGGACAGATATTGTACAATATTTCCACTTTAAAATGGGTTAATATTTGCAGTTGGTTACACAGTTTTTTTTTTTTTTTTACTTTGATTTTTCTTTCAGGTTGTAGGCAAAAGCAGTCTGTTCCATATTTTATGCAAAAGTCATGGCAAGGATAAGATGCTAGGTTTAATAACTGAATCAGTGAAATACAGGCAAAGAACCCACAGCTGTGGCCATATCTTTAAAATAGAGAAATATCAATTATTTCCTCGGTGTCCCACCCACAGCAGGAAGGTAGATGTTGAGGCAAGCTTGCTAGAAGTTCAGGCTAAGTTCATGACTAGCTGTAGTATTATGGGAGCAAATTATAGGATTAGCTGAGGATGAACTATTATTAGACCTGTCAATATTTGTTAATTGCTGAATACATCTCATCTCTGCCTCACTGCAGAATCTCTCTCTCTTTTGGGCCCAAACACACACACACACACACACACACACACACACACACACACACACACACACAGAGACACAAACAGGCACGCACGCACGCACACACGCACACTTTGGGCCACAGTAATGGGAGTCAATTATGGTAAGCCCTTGTCTCAAGGACCCTGCAAGCTTAAATTTTAGTTACACTGAATTTTTCCAGGATTCTGGTGACAGGTGTCCATAACCCTGCTCTTATGCTCTTCTTTCAGAGATAACTTTGCTTACAGAAAGCACCAGAGAGCTCTAAGCATGGAGTCCCACAGTCACACAAATGAGGTTGTTACAGAAAAACAGAGCAACTGGATGATTGCCCTGGAAGAAAGGATGTTTGAAACCTTGATTGGCAAGTTCTACCCAGAGTAGCAAAGGAGCCCTTCCATTCAGTTATGTGATCGTAACATTCTTAGTCCTGAGCTGTCACGACTGTCTTCACCTTGTAACCACTATCACTTCATCTATTTTGCTTTCTCTTCTTCGCCTTCATGTTTCCCCCACCCATTTGCCCTCCTTCTCTCTTTCTTGTAGGTTTCAGGAGGTGAAAATTTCACCTGACAATAGCACAGAAGTGGTCTTTCCGTTTTTCACAGATATAAAGGCTCCATCAATTGTAAAGCCATCAGTTGGAGGTGTGATAAATGGCATATTGCATTCCATTAAGGTCGAGATTCCGAGGGGGCCTAAGTCCACATCAGGGCTGCTTGAATGCTTCAGACCCATCCCTGAGGTTCTGTGTGGTAGAAGCAGTATGATGTGATGGAAGGAGATTGGGGCTGAGAACGAAGCAGGCCTGAGTTCACAAAGCATCTCTGTCACCCAGTCATTGTGTGACTTACACCAGCTCATTAGCTAATAAAGGCAAAGCCTCAGTTTTTCACCTGCCAAATGGGATATTAATACAGATCTTGTAAGGATTAAATGGCAGCAGCTTAGCGCTCCCTCATTCTACAGACATTTCTTGCGTACCAGTCTATGCCAGGCCTTTATAAGGACAGGAAATTCAAAATCAAATACGGCCTGACCCAGAGGAGCTTGCGGGCCACTGGGGAAGCAGATATGTACATCAGTAATTCCAGAAAAGAATCCCACAGGAGGCTGGAGGTAGAGGCGATAATGATGGTACGGTCGCAGAGAAGGCTTTGTACTCGTGAAGACCCCTGACATGTGTTTCCAAGGACAAGAGGAGGAGTGAGGGGAAGGGTAGGTTAGGTTGAAGGGAAAGGCAGTAAGGATACTTTTTCCAGAGCCTAAGGAATTAGCACTGGGCCTGTACGGCTGGACCGAAGGGAGTCCAGGAGGCAGGCATAGGAAATGGAACCAGAGGGTCTGTCAGGAACCCCACAGGAAAGGGCTTGGTGTGCTAACACATGCGATCGGGACTTACCCAGGCCACTCGGTCACATGGACTCTAAGCCATAGGTAGAGCTAGGGTGAAACTCAAGGTTTCTAAATCCAAGGCCAGGAGTTCTTCTCTGCCGCTCACCGCCTCCTTTGTTATGGGACCTTAACGCAGGGGCCTCAACCTCAGCACCTGCGGGGCTCCCGCATGCAGGTGGAGCCTGGAGTCGAGACGGTGGAAGGTATAGCCTGCATCTCTCCCGGGGGTGACGAGGTACAGGTGGACTGACCGAGATGCTGGCTGGAGGGCCAGTGGCAAGCCTGGGCGAGGGTGCTGCCCTGGGTCAAGCAATAGGTGGCACGGCCCAGCGTAGGAAGACAGGAGTGAAGACCGAAGAGAGGGAAGGGAGTTCAGGACCCTCTTCACAACCAGGGCTGGGAGGCTCAAAGCCCCTTGTTACTGATTAGGCTATTCATAATCTGATAAGGTTTATAATTAGGTCTATCATTAGATTATAAATAACCTCGTGGGTAACCTCTGCCTGCAGAGGGTGTGCATGAGCTGGATGCACTCCTTGTTAAATAAACAGTTGGCACCAAGGGCGAGTCGTGACTGGCACCCAGAGCATCTGCTGTGACTGAGCTTCCCTTTGCAGCACCCGGCTCTCGTGCCCCGCTGAGGGAGCGGTCCGCTTCCTTCCTTCGGTATCTTAAGCTCGTGCTTTTCCTTCTTCTGTCCTGGGGCCCTCCAAAGGGGGGGTGCCATTGGAATATTTACTTTGGAACCATGTTCTTCAGGATAACCCAGGCTTTAAAATCAATTTAAGTAGTCATTTGTTGACACTCACCTGCCTGAGAACATTATACGATTTTTGTATCCTAAAGAACATCATCGTCCCAGAAAAATCAGACCAGAGAGAATTTGCATTTAGGGAAAGTTAGATGGGGGGGAGGGCCCAAGAAAACCCCATTCCAGCTGCTTTCTGGGCTAGAAGGCCAACCCAGTACTACACGTTTTCAAGCAGTGTTATATTGGTAAATCTGTTAATGTTTGCTTTGCTGGGGTTAATTTCCAGTCAAGTTGTTTGGTTATTAGAGCATAATGCTCTGAATTTGACAGTCCTGGCTTGCTTTCTTGGTAGAGGGATTAACACTGGTATGTGTCACAGAATGTAATCAGTTCTTTATTCCTCTGCCCCTTCTTGCCCAAACTAGAGAAGCATATTTCTTCAAGATCATTTTTCAGTGTCAATATATCATCTTGTTTTTGACCTAGAATACTAAGATACACCAAATTCTAGCCAGCGCCCCGAAGAGATCCAGGATCCCCTGCACTGTATTGCCTGCAGACCAGCTGGGGCTGCTCTCATCCAAGACTTGCTTTTGGGTTGATGCCAGTTACTGAACCCTAAATTCACGCCTTGTGGGGAAAACCTAATGTTCCACTTTGCAATGGCACTGATGCTTTTCAAGTTACTTCAGAGCCAAGAAAGACATGGCGCTTTCAAAAATAGCTTGCAGATTCAGCAGCATACTATATATGGTGATGCCAGAAATTTTTTAGAAAGCTGAAAAGAAATGTACGAGGTTGTGCCTTTGTATGGAGCAGAGTTGCCAAAGTCATTTTTTCTGATTTGTTAGAAGCAGAAAACTTCTTTTAGAATCCTCAGTGGGCTCTGGGTCCAGCAGAAAACACTGCCTGCCATCTACTAACTGGTCCAGGAAAACCATTAGGGGACCTAAACTTTCAGACATCATGATGAAAGGATGCAAACACGCTCAAAGCTTGCTCCTGGAAATGGGGCTTATCACAGGGAAATATGCTAATACTGGGATGAGAACTCATCCCCTTCCTTCTTTCTCCTTCTCCTGTTTTTCTGCTTTCATCACTTCCTTGGGGGTAGGGGGTAGTGGGGGGAGGGCAGGGAGAGTCAAGTAATCACTCTGTTCCTTCTGAAGGGGTCCACATCTTTTCAGAAGGCCCATATCTTTCATCAATTCACTCGTACTTAAGAATTGCTTTCTTGAATGGCTAACATTCCTTATCCCCCTCCCCCGACCCCATCCCATAAAAACCATGCTTGTGGTTTGGAAAGGTTCTGATAAACCTGGGTCACAAACACCAGGTAGAATGGAAGTTCAATGATGGTAAAGAGCTTTGTTTTGTTAATGGTAGTATTCCAAGCCCTTAGAACAGTGTCAGGCACAGAATAAGTTGAAAATATTTGTTGAATAATTAAAGAGTGAATGAATAAAGATGCAAGTGTGTTCGTCGTTAATTAAGCAAGTCCGGAGTGTACCAGTGGCTTTTGGAAAAGTAGAGTTTCCTTTCAGTCTTTCCTCATGGACTGAAGAGGTTTGAAGTGTGGAATGGGGATGGAAGAATGGGTGACGAGAGGTTTGAGAAAACTTGGAACTTTCAGAGAACAAGCTGAAAGGAGACGAAAAGGCTTAAAAATGAACAAACAGTAAATACCCTAAGGAACTGAAAGCAGGGACTTGAAGGAGTATTTGTACACTAACATTCACAGTAGCATTTTTGCAGTAGCCAAAAGACAGAAGCAACTCAAATGTTCATCAGCAGATGAATGGAGGAACAAAATGTGTCATGTGCATATAATTGAAAATTATTTCACCTTTACAGAATGAACTTCTGATACATGCAGTCACATAGATGAAACTTGAAAACATGCTAAGTGAAATGAACTATAAACAAAAGGATATATTGTATGATTCCACTTATATGAGGTAGAGTAGATAAATTCATAGAGACAGAAAGCAAAAATTGAGGTTATTGGGGGCTGGGGAAGGGGAAATGGGGAGTCATTGTTAAATGAGTGCAAAGTTCCTATTTGGGATAATGAAAAACTTGCAGAAGTGGATGGTGGTGATAGTTGTACCGCATTGTCAATACACTTATTTCCACTTAATTGTATACACAGAGGTGGCTAAAATGGCAAGTTTTGTTACGTATGTGTTTCCACAATTGCAAAAATAGACAACAAAACCTGACATTTTGATATGCCAGGGAAACAAAGGAAACTCCATCTTTTTTCTCTAACTCTTACAGTCGACTTTGGCATCAGACAGAATTGGCTAAAATCCAAGCCCCACCACTCATTAGTGGTGTGGCTTTGGTCAAACTAGTTAACCTCTCAGAGTTCCAGCTTTCTCGTTGGTAAAATGGAGAAAGAAATACTGAATTATCATGATGTGAAATAAATGTTATCACATATATGTAAAATGCTTTAGCACAGTGCCGGACACATGGTGGACAGGCTCTGAATGGTCAGTTCATCTCTCTCACTCTCTTCCCATCTCTATATGCTCACCACCCTCCCCAGCATCCTCTTCTATCTCTTCCATTTTTCCTTCCATGTTGCAAACTTTGGGGCCTAGATCTCTAACAGATGGTGTTCTCCCTGGCTGGGCTCAGGGCAGAGTTCCCATAGAGAAAGCAGTTCCTGATCCAGGGTGTGTTCTGAAAACTTTCTGTGCAGCTATTTCTTCTTTTTTAGTTTAATTTTTTATTGAAGTGTAGTTGACTTACAATGTTAGTTTCAAGTATACAGCAAAGCAATTCAGTTATAAAAATACATGCATATATATATATATGTATATTCAGATTCTGTTCCATCATATGTTATTACAGAATACTGAATATGATTCTCTGTGCCATACAGTAGGTCCTTGTTGTTTATCTCTTTTATGTCTAGTAGTGTGTATCTGTTAATCCCAGACTCCTAAATTATCCCTCCCCTGACCTTTCCTCTTTGGTAACCAGAGTTTGTTTTTTATGTCCATGAATCTATTTTTGGCTTATAATAAAATTTGTGTCTTTTTTTTTTTTTAGATTCCACATATAAATGATATCGTATGATATTTGTCTTTCTCTCTCTGACTTCACTTAGTATGATGATCTCTAGGTCCATCCGTGTTTGTGCAGCTCTTCCAACTTGAGCTCATGTGCCTTGTGCTGTGCCTCCAGCACTGCAGACTCAGCCTCCAGGTTCCTTGGTGCATCAGGGAACTCAGAGTCCAACCTGCTTCTTGGAACATCATCTTACCTTTTTTCACCAAAGCATAAAGGAACTTCCTCGATCCAATGGATTGATGTCATTGGAGCCCTTGCTTCATTCTCTCTTACATAGTTATTTTTATTAAAAAATTATGTAGGCCTTGTTTTAAACGTCAAAAAGTCCTACAATGATTGTAATGAAAAATAGTAGTCTCCCCACTGCCCCGATCCCAGCCCCGCCCTGGCTGGTGCTGTTAACTGTTACTGCTCCTATTGCTAATCTCACTCCATTTTCTAAATAAGACTTTATTGTTATACTCTGTTTTTTCTTGAGTAAGATCTTATCAACTGATTTCTTACAATAAAAGAGGAAGATTTTATTCACTTAAAAATCTTTCCCAACTCTCTACCTCCATGCCCCCCCATTACATCTTTCTCTCATACAATTTTGGATTTTATTAACAGAGTTTAGATTTTTAGAATGATGTAAATCTTACTTCCAATGGTATACTTTCTATTATTTTATTTTTATTATTATTTTTCTTGTATAACTTATAGCATTTTTATTATTTTTCTTGTATATCTACTTTTTATTTCCTTGGAAATTATAATCACTTAACTTTTTATTTGTTTGGTAAATGTTTTTAAGACTTTGCATGGCTGAAAAATGTACTTATTTCACCCTCATATTTGACTAGTAGCTTGAGTATAGAATTCTAGATGAAACTAACCTTTCTTCAGCATATTAAAGTCATGATTACATGTTTTTCTTCTAGTGTCTGACATTGTTGTTGAGAAGTTCAGTGATGCTCTGATGTCTGATCTTTTATTCGTGACCTTTTTTTTTTTTTGGAAAGTATTTATGAGCTTCACTTTGTCCTCAGTTTTCTGAAATGTGATATGTTGTGGGGTGGATGGGTGTGTGTGTGTGTGTGTGTGTGTGTGTGTGTATTGTGCTGGACCCTCAGTGGGCCCTTTCCACCTGGCAACTCATGTCTTTCTTTTAGTCAATATTCATGCATTATTTCTTTGATGATAGTCTTTATTTCATTTTCTCCAAACTCTCTTTCTGGAACTCTCTCTTTGAGTGTTGGATCTCCTAGACTGGTCCTCTGACCATCAGATATTTTGTCTCCTATTTTCTCCTTCGTTCTACTTTTTGGAAATTTTTTTACACCTTTATCTTTAAGTCCTTCTATGGATCTTTTTATTTTGGTTACAGTGTTTAACTTCCAAGAGCTTTTTCTTATTCTCTGAATGTTCTTTTTTATAGCATCCTGTTTTTGTTTTATGCATGCAGTATCTTTTGTCTTAAAGCTATGAATTAAAGAGATATTTTTGCACAATTTCATCTGTTTTCTCCATTGACACTCATTCTTCTGAAGTTCTTATTTTCCTCTTTGTTTAATTTAGTTCATTTTTCATTGTGAGAGATTTTTCTAAAATGTTTTGTGATCCTTGGCTGTTTCCTCATATGTAAGAATAAGGGAATAAAATGCTGATTAAAATTCTGTGAGCTCTAGGTGGGCTTGTTGGCTGGTGGCTTCCCCCATCCATGATTTGGCCCAGTGCCTGGCCATTTTTAGACGGAGTTCCAACCATTGGCAACTAAAGATCTTCTTTCTTGGTCAAATCAAAACCTCCAAATTCCTGTGGGGGGTGTGTGTGTGTGTGTACACAGGATTATAGATCCGGCTGAATCATTCTGGGAACTAACACAGTTGGGGCTTTTAAAATGGATAATGTTGATTCTCAACTCTGTTGCCCTATTTTCATCCAAAGTCTTTCTGGTTTATTCATTCCAGAATGTAAACTTGCAGATTTCTAGCAGGATTAGGGAGAAAGTCATCTGGGCTATGAGAAAAATCTAAAGGGTTTCTTATTTATTGTGTGGGTGGGGAGAAGTGGAAATAGTCTTTAAAATGCCAAATTTAGAAAAATAGGATGCAAAATGGATGCCCATCAGTAGGCACAAAGTTAAGTAAATTGTGGCAAGCCCTATCATAAGATATTATATAGCCTATAAAATCATGATTTAGACAAAATATATTACATAGGAAAATTGTCATAATGTGTGGCTAAGTGAAAAAAATGCAGGCTGTAAGAGATGTGTAATATGATTGTGTTTTTATTAAGACAAAACCAAAAACTTCCTCCCTGTGTACTTTCTATCTCTATAAATATCTCAGTGGTAAGACATGGGATGTGTTAATAAAATAATCCAAGGGGTAGATCTCTTTAAAAATAAGACTAAAAAGTTGGCTTTCCAAAACATTTTGTCCCTTCTGATACAGTTGTAAGGAAACAGTTTTTCCAATTATTCTGGCTGTTTATTTTCTACTTGTAATCTTTTCATCTCTCACAGATGCTTTTGCATGGCTGTCTGGCCAAATTAGGAAGAGGGGTGCAGACTCTCTGACACCAAGTTATCCAGTCCCCACATCAACTATCTCTGGCATGAACTCAGGAAACTAAAAAAAACCCAGGGCCATGAGGCAAAAATGGAAGTGAGCAAGTTGCAAACATCTTTGGAAAAAATAGCCTTTTTGTTATATTCCTGACCTCAGAAGGAATGTTTCTAGGGTATTTCATCATTAAATATGAAAAAAAGGCTGTTTGTTTAAGATTGCTAGATATTTTTTGTTATCATTTTAAAGAAGTATCCTTGTAATCCTGATTATCAAAAAATTTTTATTGAAAATGCTTAATGAATTTTACAAAATGCCTTCTGGATTTTTTTAAATACACTTTAAAATTGAAGTATAGTCAGTTTACACTGTTGTGTCAGTTTCTGATGTACAGCATCATGTTTCAGTCATACATATACATACATATTCCTTTTTATATTCTTTTTCATTATAGGTTACTATAAGATATTGAATATAGTTCCCTGTGCTATACAGTATAAACTTGGTCATCTATTTTAGATATAGTAGTTTGTATCTGAAAATCCCAAACTGCAATTTACCCCTCCATCTCCCCTGTTTCCCTCCTGGTAACCATAAGTTTGTTTTCTATGTCTGAGTCTGTTTCTATTTTGTAAATAAGTTCATTTGTTTTTTTTTTTTTTTTTTTTTTTTAGATTCCACAAATGAGTGATATCCTATGGTATTTTTCTTTCTCTTTCTGGCTTATTTCACTTAGAATGACAATCTCCAGTTCCATCCATGTTGTTGCAAATGGCATTATTTTATTATTTTTTATGGCTGAGTAGTATTCCATTGTATAAATATACCACAGCTTCTTTATCCAGTCATCTGTCAATGGAGATTTAGGTTGTTTCCATATCTTGGCTATTGTAAATAATGCTGCTATGAACATTGGGGTACATGTATCTTTTCAAATTAAAGTTCCCTCTGGATATATGCCCAGGAGTGGGATTTCTGAATCATATGGTAAATCTATTTTTAGTTTTTTGAGGAACATCCGTTGTGTTTTCCATAGTGGCTGCAACAGTTGACATTCCCACAAACAGTGTAGGAAGTGTCCTTTTTCTCCATACCCTGTCCAGCATTTATCATTTGTGGACTTTTTAATGATGGCCATTCTGACTGGTGTGAGATGATACCTTATTGTAGTTTTGATTTGCATTTCCCTAATAATTAATGATATTGAGCATTTTTTCATGTGCTTATTGGTCTTAAACATAAGACAAGACACTATAAACCTCTTAGAAGAAAACACAGGCAAAACATTCTCTGACATAAATCTTAGCAATGTTCCCTTAGGGCAGTCTACTCAGGCAACAGAAATAAAAGCAAAAATAAACAGTTGGGATCTAATCAAACTTATAGCTTTTGCACAGCAAAGGAAACCATAAGCAAACAAAAAGACGACCTATGGAATGGGAGAAAATATTTGCAAAGGATGAGACTAACAAGAGCTTAATTTCCAGAATATATAAACAGCTCAGACAAGTTAACAGTAAAAAAGCAGACAACCCAATCCAAAAATGGGCAGAAGATCTAAACAAACAATTCTCCAATTAAGACATATAAATGGACTTTTTTTAATTTATAAGGTTTGTCTTATTTGATCCATTGATATGACATATTAGATTCCTTAATATTAAATCATTCTAACATAGCTTGAGAATAATGACTTTATCATGATATTACTAAATTTGATTTACTAGCATTTGATTTGGGATTTTTTCATTTGCATTCCTAAGTGATGATGACCTGGAGGGAAGTGAGTATGGCAGTGCGTGGATGTACACAAGTCATCATCATCAGCTGTGAAACAGGCTCATTCTAGCTAAAAGTAGAGCATCAAATACATAGACTAAAAATGATAGAAACTGCTAGAAACAATAGACAAATCCTTAGAATAAACCCCATGTGGTCACGATGTATTAACCTTTTTATATATTGTTGGGTTTGGTCTGATAATATTTTCTCAAAAATTTTTGCTGTCAATGTTGATGAGGGTTATTGGTGTTTTATTTTCTTGTAATGCCTTTGCCTGGTTGTGGTATTGGAATCTTTTGAAATGAATTGGGGAAGATGCCTTCCTCTTCAATTTTCTTGAAGAGATTGGGTAGAAGTGGTATTATTTATTTCTTAAATGTTGGGTTGAATTCACCAGAAAAGGCTTGAGAGGAGGAGGACCTTGAGGGCCAGGCTCAAGAGCTTGGACTTCACGCTGAAACCTTCAGCGGCTCCAGTGGTAAAAAGATGATGTGTGAGAAGTGTGCTTTGGGAAGAGGAATCTGGCAGCTGTGGGGAGGAGATCTGTTGGCAGTGAGAGCCTTGATATAAGCAGCAAGAAAAATGTTATATTCTAATTTCTAAATTTCCTGCAGATAAAGCTTTGCTCAGTTTTTTGCAGGCTTGAGGAAATTCCTTACATAAAAAGGAAACTGACTGCATTTGATGAAAACTGCAAATAGGCTGGAAGGTGTCCTTCTTTATGGAGAGGCTATGAGGGTGGTGCAGCTGCTGTCAATGAAAAATCACTCTTGGTGCCCAGGGTTTCTAGTTCAGCTAAACAAATCCAACCTGGCTTTACATTTGCTTTATGACGTCCCCAAACCAGAGTTAGATGGCAGCATTTTTTAAGTGACTGGATTTTTTTTTTTTAAGGAAAAGTGATTATTTCACATTTCCTTTTCTTTACAGGTGAAAAGACTCATGAAAGAAATATGTATCTTAAGTACCTGTTCATAACACAACTCTGTAAAGTTGCTGCCTCCCTGCAACACTGGCATCTTGTCATTTTGAACAAGAACTGCCTTCAGTTCTGGGCATGATATTCTACATATTTCCTTCTACATTGCTCATTATATATATATTTTTTACAAACAATATTGCAATTTGACCATCTGATTGCAGCAGCCACTCAATGAGTTTCAGTTTGTTGCATCAGCCCTCAGGATAGGCTAGGCTGTTGCCTACCAAACAGCTTAGTAATTCAAACAGCAAAAATAACAACCTGAATTTGTTTTAAGACTGAAACCATCATATTTTACAAGCTCTTTTCAGCTCATGAGTGAAAATACTTCCACAAATATAAGGTTTATGAGAACATCTTTCAGCATTTCCTTCTGCACTGCAACTCAAACAATGCTCACAGATCAGCCAAGTCTCTAATGTAGGAAAGTGCTACTGGGAGGGAGGCACAATTGAGCTCAATAGAAAATTCTACGAATTAGGGAATGGCTTTCATTTGGCATCAGGGTGAATGACTTGGCATTGCCTATATGAGTGGTGTTATTTTAAACACAGAACATCCTGCACAATGATACTCATTGTAAACCAAAAGTCCGTGATGTCAAGCTTCAATAAAATTTCTTTCTAGGAAGTGAACCTATGAAATGTACACTAGGCAAATGTCTTTTTTTCAAGCAACCCTGGGGGCAGAATAAGCTCACATTTGGATAGTTCACATCTGTTATCCCATCTGGTCCTTCTAACACCTACGTGAAGTGACTTAACTTTTATTATCGTTGACTCATTTTACAGATGAAGAAATGGAGGCTTGGAGATGAAACAGAATTTACCAAGATTATAAAGGACGTAAAAGGCAAAACTGAGATCAGAACTCAAACCTCTTAACCCTGCCTCCCACACTTTTATTGTTACAGCACGCTGCCTCTCTAGAGTGAAAACACAGAGACGGTGATTAAGCGATTCCTAGTTTGTACAACTCAAAGTACACACACCTGGTATTAACAGAGAGCAAACTAATATACACCTTAGTGCTGAGTATTTTGTAAATAAACCCTGAAATGTAATAGTGCCATAGAGAAAAATGGTTCTGTTTTGTTATTAAATAAGCTATTAATTCTGTCTATCAATATACTGTTTTGATGGTATCTCAAAGAGCTAATGGGGAGCATCTTAGGAAAAGGCATGCTTGACATCAATAGAAAATTCTACAAATTAGGGAATGGTGAGTGAGTTTATTTAAATGCGTGAAAATGTAAGTTTATTTAAATGTGTAAACTGGAAAATGTGAGTTTATTTAAATGTATAAACCAGAATCTCCTGCCCTGTGGTATGGACTTTTTTTTTTTTTTTTTTTTTTTTTTAGAATCCATAGCTGGGCACCAGGAGATACAGTGGTCCCTGAACTTAAATGTAAATTTTGTGAGTATGTATGCTTTTTTCTGGGCAGATCCTTTGTTTTCATCAGACTTTAAAAGAGGGGTCTGTTTCCTGAAGAGCCATTACTCTAATGGACACAAAAACATGTCCTTCTTTCCCACATCAGCACAGCCCCGCAGATTTCTCCATCTCCTGGCTCTCAGAGAACCTACCATCTGTTTGCCACATTTATTCGGTGCACATTGAGCGCAGCTTTACCTTGTTACTTAACTGTATCTATAAATAAGAGAGACCATCTCAATCACCTGTGTTTGTTTCAGAGTTCCGGAGCTCTGCTGTGTGTGTAGTCGGGCTTCCTGAGTGTCGGCTTTCAGTTCTATGGTAACTAGGTCGAATATTATCATTGACGTCTTTCACAGATGAGGAAATGGAGGCTTGGAGCTGGAAGAGAATTTACCAGGATTATAAAGCAAGTAAGTGGCAAAACTAAGATTGGAGCTTAAATCTCGTAACTCTCATCCTAGCCTGCATGAAGGCTTGTGGGATCAAGCGTTTTGTAACCATGCTATACAAGGTATTTAGTTGGCAAATTAATTCTAAACACAAAAATGGAATATCAGATGTGGTTATCACGTTATAGGATAACTTTTGAAATAGTCCCAGCAGTATTTCCTAACCTTGATGAGTGTTACCCTGGTCAATGTAATTCCCTTGGCTGGTTATGTGTTTATTTCAGAGATGGTGCTGTTGGCTCTAAGTGTGTTCCTCATTGGAATGGCCATGGAGGGTCTTAAAATGGTATTAACCAATGTGACAAATGAGTCTGTTCCCTGACAGAACACTCGGTTTTTTGCTGTTTCAAAATATTAAGTCTGCCCTCAAGGATGTAAGATTTGCTCTAACAGTATGTAAGCAGAAGACAGTTTTGTGCTCCCTGAATGTAAATCCACAAAAGGACCTCCAACTTGCGTGGGGGGTGGGACATCATTGGAATAGATATATAACCTCTCCGGGGACCTTCTTGGATGAGACAATGCTCACCTGAAGGCATAAGCGCTGGTTTGCTTGTTTACAAAATACTGCTTGCACTTGTGGAATTTAGTTTAACAAATGGTATTTGTGCATTAAAAAGTGCCCTACTTCGTGCTGTTCATGGCGGGTGGTGCGGAGGCACAGAGACTACCAATACTGAATTCTTACATCAAAGAAGCTTTTATTTCATCCAGTTAGGAAGCTGCACACATAAAAATAGATAATCTCAATATACCCATGTTCGTGCTATTACAGAAAAATATGCTGGGTAGACAAGAGACTTGTGACTCAAATTGGAACAATAGGGAAGGCTTCCTGGAGGAGGTGACAAGAAGAGTAAGAGCCAAGTGAGGGAAGATGAGAAGAGCTCTTGAGGCGGAGGGAAGAGTCTGAACAAAGGCACAGCTTTGTAGAGGAAGCAACAGTTTGTGGGAGGGGAAGCCTACGAACAGTTGAGCATTTCCACAGCTCCAGTGGAGCTGGGGCTGGGAGATGGCAGGAGACAGGAGAACCGAGTAGCCGGGGTCAGGGCATGGTGGTCTGGAGCCCGAGTTCTAAGGACCTCAGCTTTCATTCTGTAGACAATAAGTTATTTACGGTGGGGAGTGACACAGTCACATTTGCACTTTGGCAAGATGACTGTACGATTTGAAACAGTCCAAGCCTCTACAGGTCGTTGCTGTGGTAAGTTCTGTACACTGGCTGACTAGCCAAACGTTGAGCCCACATCATCTAAAAGCCACCTGACCCCACCTCATAATGTAATAATTTGTGGCATCATCTGGAGTTCCTCTACCCCTTAAGCTCCAGATAATGTGGACTTGAACTTCCATTCCACATTCGCTAGCAAGTCCATTGTCCCAGCTAAAGAGTTCTAAGAGTCCCCAGGGTGCTGATGCTCGGAGTCTAACCTGCAGCTACTGAGTCAGGTCAGTTCAGTTCCTCGATTGTCCTGTAAGTTCCTTCCCTGTTCTGCTGCTGTGTCAACCCAGATCTAGGGCTGGGCTCCTTTCCACGGCTTTAATCAAAAGCCACTCACGCTAGTGTTAAGCGTGTGCCACACACTTTAAGAAGGACTGGAGAGGTGAAAGGGTTCACGGTGGAAGATGTCATCAGTCCAGAACTGCATTTGCGATGCTCCTGCTGTCTGCCCGCGGGAGCCCCGAGGGCCACTGCACACCACGTTGCTCCGCCCTCTCTCCACCCCACCAACCCCCAATCTGAGGCCTCTCTTCTAGAATGCAGAGCAATTCAGCCACCTGTAGCTCACATCCCAAACCCAGCTGAGAACCTCCTTAGGCAAAACCAAAGATTCTCCTTCTCTTGCAGCAGGATGGAAACTTTCTTTCCCAGGACGTTCCCAGCCCTCCTGCCAAGGCACAAGAAGCTCCAGTTAGCTGTGGTTCTAAACCGTCTTTCTTTCTTTTTTCACCTTCATTTCCCTGGATTTCTGAGTGAACCAGAGATTCTGTGCAAACCGATGTGCCACTTTTGGCCAATTGGCACTATTAATTAGGTCCTTTGAAATTTTATCTGAGTGGTGATGGAGACAGTTTGCAGAGGGCTGGGCACACCGTGCCTGCTGCCGGGGAGGAGAAGCCGGGAGAATGGCACGTAGTCACTAGTCTCAGCTCGTCCTCCCCGGAGGTGACCGGATCCTGAGATATGACAGGTTGGTTCTCTTCTCTGAATGGAAGCAGGTACCGGGGCTAATGTCTGGGAAGAGGCTGTTTTCTGTTGCAAAGCTCTGTGTTACTATTCGGCTTCTCTTCTGTGACATGCGTGGATGCCCTTCCGAGGCTCACCTCCCTTTTCAACACGCTGATAGAAATCCTTTCCTCAGATTTTGGGTCCTGGGAGGCTCTTGTCTCCCAAAACGGTGTCCTTTTTGTTTTTTTTTTTTTTATTTTAAGGCTCCCAAGCTCTTGTTGGATGTTTAGGCTTAGTAGGAGAGTCCCTGGCACTCTGCGCATGACCCATGTCAGATGGTGTCTGATGAATGGGGTCTCCCTGCTGGGTCCAGATGGGCAGACGCTTTCTGCTTCCCCAGGTGGAACATGTTACCAACGCTATCAGTACCAGACTCGGTGACAGTGGGATCCTTTTCAACTCAGATTTCTTGGGGAAAGTCGTTTCGATAGTTTGCCAGTGCCTCTAGAGACCAGGTGGTTAACAGGGAACATATATAGCAGTTGGAGAGATGGAAAATTCTGGATCCCGTCTAAAGCCATTGCATTGGAAAAAAATACTGTGCTACCTGTAGCAAACATGCCTACAGAGGACATTGCTCAAGAGCGAGCACAGAACTGTGGGCCAGGATGACCCTGCCAAGATGTGCATCTGGAAGGGCTTGGCCTCGAAGGTAGGAAAGGACTCCCTTTGGGTGGGTGAAACACTTGTACTTGTGCAGACCGGCATTTACGCTCCGGGCTCTTCTCTTCTTCTAGACCCAGCCTTCCTTTGCTGGGGAGGAGACGCGTGGCTTTGCCCCAGCCCCCAGGCAGCCTCGTTTACTTTTTCCAGCGATGCTGCGGTTGGGCCTGTCACCACTGCCCAGTCAGGGGGTCCCCAGACTCACCCCCCGCAGGTGGAGAGCACAGCTGAGATAGGAACCAGGTAGTTTTTCCTGGATGAGGGGACCATCTGCCACGGCGCGTTGTCCACTCCGGGGAGATGGCTTGTACACATCCCCCTCGCGTGACCGGCGGGGCGGGCAGAGCTTTCTTCCTTCCCCACCAGCCCGGCCCAGCCATGCCGCGTACCTGCCCTCCTGCCACGGTCTCCTAGCTTAACCCCCTCGTTCCTCCCTTGCCGCTCTGTAGCCTGTTCTCCACAAAGTAGTCACAGGGTCTTTTTAAAACGGGATGTCCCTTCACTGCCCCCAACCCCTCTTACGTTATCTTATCACTTACAATCCTAAACCTCAGCCACAGCCCTTGAAGTCTACATCACTTGGACTTTGCGGCTCCCTTCTCCCCTCCTTCTCTGCCTTAGTCACTTCCAGCTACATGGCCACTTTGCTTTGTCGTAGATGAAACAGTCATGCCCCTGCCCCAGGACTTGTGCCTCTGCTGTGTCCTCAGTGGGTCACTCCCACCCTACTTCCTCCACGTTCTCTGCCCAGGTCACCTCCTTGGAGGGCCTCCTTGACGGCCGTCTCTAGAATAGCTCATTCTAGCGTTCTCTGTCGCCTTCTCTGTTGTGTTTTACTTGGGAGTTCTTATCATTACCTGACCTAGTAAATGTCTGTTCCATGCCTGACTCCCAGCTGGAATTCGCACCGTGAAGGATGGGGCTTTGGCCTGTCTTGTCCTCCACTGAGTTCCTAGAATCCGGAATAAAGCCTGGCACGTAGGAGATATTGAACAGCTGGATGAAATAAGGACAAATCATGTGGCGGGGTGTGTGTGTGTGTGTGTGTGTGTGTGTGTGTGTGTGTGTGTGTAGGGGATGTACCTTTTGAAGAAGCTGGTTTATATACATCCTTCGTCGATTTCATTACAAGTTCAAGAAGGTTTTGCATTTTCCCCTGTTGGTCAATTTAGGATATGCCAATTATAAAACTGTCCTAGAACCTTTCAGAAACTTGTCAGTGCAAGTCCCCTGAGGCCAGAGAAGAAATGCCCATTGCTGTCTGGTTGTCTAAAACCATCCTCCAGCACTTCGAAGCCCTTCTCAGGAGATCACAGAGCTGTTCATTTGGGGCCAGGTAAAAAGGCAAATTTGCTTTTAGCTTTAAAGAACTAATCCTTAGCAAATTTCACATGGATATGGGTGAATTTAAGAAAACATAAACCACTATGGGTTTAAAATATACTCTCTGCCCTCAATCAACAGTAGCCAAAAAAAAAAAGAAGAAAGAAAGAAAGAAAGCAAGCAAGCAAGCAAGCAAGCCAGCCAGCCTCTAAATTAGAGCCTAAAGCATTAGTTAAATGTTCAGACTGAAAATTTAGCATTCTTCCACATTCTTTAGATTACGGACTCGTCGCATTTGCTAAGTACGATAAATCCAAAGATCGTGTTAACCTCGCCTTCTGGAGTGGGACAAAGTTTAATGTCTTCTTCCCTCACCGAGTAGACAGACGTCTCTGTGTAACTGTGCACGAACACCAGTCACCTGCGCTGTTTCATCGGCAGAGGGTCACACACACACAAGGCTTTCTGCAAAGCTTGAAGGTACAGGATGATTACTCTTGATTTCTTGAAGTACAAAAAGATCCCTGATGCTAGCATTTGAAGGGGAGCCCTAAGAAGGAGCACTTGCAAATGGGATTTACTGAGTGCAGACTAACCTCAGGTCTCCAAAATGGACACAAGTAAAGAATTTTAATTTTACTTTTTAAAAAAATGAATTGTGATTTTTTTTTTTTTTTGGCACTGCAGAGGAAATAGCAGTTGTTATTTGAGTAAAGCACTTTTTGAGTGTTGCCTCTCTCTCTTATGAGAACTCTGCAGGGAGATGTTAGGATTTCCAGAGGACTGAAGTTTGGATGATAAGCAGCTTACCTGTGGCCACAGCTCGTTTGGTAAACAGCAAAACTTACATTTATCTCCCTGCGAAGCTGGCATTCGCGCAACATTTCACTCATTAAGTGAACCTTAAATTCATCAAGGACTCAATGCTGTGATTTTAAAGACTTTGTTTTGACAGTTTTTCTTTCCCTCAATTTACATATTTTCTTCCTACCACTCCCTGAGTCAGTTTCAAGATTTAGCACCCGGGCAGTATGACGCAAACATTTGGGAGCCATGGCTGGGCAAGAGTTTCAGACGGAATCTCTCTGAGCCTCACAAACATTGAGCCTTACTAGAAACGAATTTCAACACAGACCACCTAAGCGCTGCTGAGGGGAAAGTATCAAAGTGATTGGACCGGCTTGTCAGGGCCTGTCTGTCCTGCCGCCCCGGGCTTCCTCCCTTTAGGGCCTGTGCTCCGTCCCCCACAGGAGGAAGGTCTGCCCTTGCATTCCTCGGTAATAGGAGCTTTGATTTTCGTTCCTCTTATGGGAGGGGTGGGAAGGCGGGGTTTGAGAGGGTGACACATTGGTTGCCTAGGGTGAGGCGCTAACTCGACTTCTCCTTATGGCCAGGAAGGGGACCGTTCTCATGCTTTCAACTTGATAAGCCCAGATCTGAGCAGCCCGAGCTGATTCTCAGAAAGGTGTGATGGAGCCACCTTTCCGTGCTCCAGCTGAGAAGAGGAGAAAGACTTGGGCAAAAGCTTAAAAAAACAAAATGAAAACTTTTCTAGAAAAAGGAAAGGCTCACAATAATGATCTTGAAAATAAGCCTTTATTTAAGGTAAATGTCCAGTTCTTTAATAAATGTTTATCCACAGGTCAGCAGGACTGGATGTGTCCCAGCATGTGCCTCTAGAATTCTGGAGATTCTGAGCGCGATAGTCAGTTGTACGCTCTGGACTCCTGAGGCATGACATGCTCTTCAATCCCATTTTGGTATCAAGTGACATTTTTAAGAGAAAAGATAGTTGTGTCAAAGCCAGTCATTTTGTTCAAAGAATTCTCTAGCCCCCACCCCCACGCATGTGTGAAATGTGAGAAATGCTGGGTCTCCGGGGTAGATTCCAGAATCCCTAAGATCCAGCCCTAGTATTCTAGCATCATCACTCTGTGGACTCAAGTCAGTTCTCCCTGTCTTCTTGGGCATGTATCTCCTTAGGAGAGCCCGCAAATGTACCACTGGTTGTGTTACAGCTTGTTTTCCCCAATGTCTTTGTGCACAGGAATGATGTTGCCTGTCTATAAAGTCCTTTAGGGAATCTTTATCTTTTACTTTGGTCCAGTAGTGGACTACTTCACATGATGGCCAAGTTAAGTAATTCTGGAACTTCTGGCATCTTGGAGGCACATGACTAACACGGTTATTCTGCGCTGGCCTGATGTGGCTATTAGCACTACCCGTCCAGCGTGCCGCCAGTGCTGGAGGCCAGCCTATTGTGGGCACGGGAGACACCTGAGACACTGCCGAAGCGTCCTAAGGTCATAGGAAAGGGACTCAGCCAACATACAATGTGACATTCAACTTAACCTTTACCCAGTACTGCCTCGTTTTCTGAGACGTGAAGCCAGGAAGCACATTGGGTTTGGAATCACACATTCTTTGTAGCCTCAGTTTTCACACCTGTAACATGGAGATGATACTTACCTATTCAGGTTGTCGGGAAGATCAAGTAAAATATGAGCACGTTGATTTGGCACATTACTAACCATATGGTGAGACGTGAAGGGAGATTCAAAGTGCTTCAGCTGCTATCCAAAGCCTGTGCAGGCCCCCAAACATTTGTGTGCGTTCTCACTTAATCCTTACCATGTCACGGCGAGGTCGTCCCCACCATCTCTGTTCATGGAGCAGCTTAGTAACTGGTGTGATGTGCCACATGCTAGACAGACACGGCAGTCAGCGCCCTTTACCTCCTTCCTGCCGACTGGGCTTTTCCCTTGAGCTCAGTGAAGAGGAAGGCTGCTGAAGATGTGCTATAGGGGCACCTGCAGAGCGCCAGCCTGCCTGACTCCTGCCTGTGACTGCAAGACTTACGGGGGGCCGGCAGTCCGTGGTCCCACTTCATTCCTGTCTCTCAGATGAGCCAGGCTTGGAACCACTGAATCCAGGCAGGAGACACGACAGAGCGATGGGACACTACTGCAGTGTGTTTCTTACTCGCCTGTGCAGGGACCCCCACATCTCACACACAGGACCTCACTGCTGTCCCACGCGCGGCTTTTACTGTGTGAAAGTAGACAGGAATGAGGTCTTCGCAAAAGGGGCTGATCCCCCTTCACAGGAAGTCATTTTGGGCTGGAAAGTGTCCATGCTTGATTTGAGAGACATTAAGTCTGCAAAATGCCATCGTTTAATCTTCAGATTAATTTCCCCAATATTTGGAAACAAGAAAACTTTGAAGCCTTTCTCGACTTTCGTGTATCCCTAAACTTCCACAGGTCCGTGATACGGCTGAAACACGAACATACGGTTCTCATTCTTCCCAGAGTCAGGCTGAACACTTGATTATGAAACTGAGGGCTCAAGATCAGTGATAAAGACCAGGCAGGTTGTGTTCTTCATTCTTGGACCTAAGTTGTCCTGGCAAAAATGTATATGCTTCTTCAGTTTCCCCACCATTAAAAACAAGGATTTTAGCTTCCATTTGAGTTCAAAAATGAACTGCTTCCCAAGGTAAGAATTCTAGGCAGTTACTCCCAGTAGGCTGCCTGACACAGGAGTGCACCCCATCAGAACCTTCTGTTTGTGTGTGAGGGTAGTTAAAAGGTAAACTTGTATTTGGGGACTCCCACTTCTAGGTATAAGCTGAAGAGTTAGTCCTTTTAATGTCCTATAGCTTTGCTATTTAGAGCCTGTCTTCTCATTTTTTAAGGGCCATCAGACTTCTAAAGATACAAGGAACAGAAGCATGTACTAAAGTTGAAGTCTCGATTTTTTTTGCCTTGTATTCATCACGATTGGAACACCACAGGCTTGGAAATGACACCAAGGCTGTGAAATAGCTAGAAGAATATTTAAGGAAGTTGGGTGAACACCTG
Source organism: Camelus ferus (assembly GCF_009834535.1). Lineage (NCBI taxonomy): Eukaryota > Metazoa > Chordata > Mammalia > Artiodactyla > Camelidae > Camelus > Camelus ferus. Next base: position 31,506,585 of record NC_045699.1, read on the forward strand.
GGACTACATCTTGCCAAACTGGTAGCTTGCAAAGGCCACTGAAAAATTTGGACTTAGAGACTTGGCTGGATTTTTTTTTTTTTTTCACCAGAGGCCACAAATCTGTTTATTCCTCTATCATCAGTTTTTGTGGCAATTGGTAAAGTCGCAAAAGAACTTCCTTTGTGTGACTTTGTACAACAGGCTCATTTAGCTCCAAACATTCTCCTTTAGTGTTTGATAAGCTTCGTGTTTTATCTTGGTGAATTCTCACCTCCTACAATGAACTCTAGAGATACGGCAAACTTAGGCCAATAGGTTTCACGTAGGATCCTTAAGTTCTTGTTCAGAGACTGAATGCACAAGGCTCCAGTCCCCCGTGATCTATTATTACTTCATGCAGAGTTGACTAGCCATATAAATATTCTAATTTCAATGGAAACAGTTTATTTCTTTAAGTGAATCTGTACCTCTTAAGTTAGAGTTTCTGTCCTTGGCTACTTACTGTGGAAGGCAAGGTCAAAGAATGAGATGCTTGACTCTTTGAAGGTTGGAAATTGGGACATAGAACCTGAAGGATCATACCAGGGACTGGAATCCAAGAGAAGATGATGGAGAACGATGCTTGATTTTGTTCTTAGAAATATGACTTTGGGCCATATAGTTGGTTAATACTGTATAATCCTTATAATGGGGGAAAACACTGGCATCTTTAAGCTTCCTAGGAGGGAATTCTGTATTGCGCCAAATGACTATACCAATCAGTGGGTTTTGTACCACAGCACGGTCAAAGTCCCGGTCAACCCAACAGCCTTTAGAGCTTACATACAATGAATGCTAACCTACGTATCAAACAGGCACTTCAGACGCCTCACATCAGCCGGCCACATCCCGCTAGGGTCAGGACTGTTTGAAGAGGAGGCACCAGGGGGCCAGCCGAGAGTCCTAACTGCACAACTACATCCTTTTCCTCTATGTGCTTGACCTCTACACCTCCCTCCCCGACTACAAAAGCTCCATGCCTATTCTTGCACTTTCATCCATTTGGCCAAAATCACAAGAGGGTATCTATTAAACAGGATGACAGAAGCCACTTCTTCATCTAGGATTCTTGATCTCTTTGCCTCGGTCACAAGCAAGATGTCAAGTGTTCTACGTATATTCTGTATGCAGGTGGAATGTGACTCATGTAAGGAGTCATGCTCAGAGCATCTTCCCGTCATCCTTTTGCTCCTGCACTGGACGCTTTAAACCCCGAGGAACTGCCACATCTGCTGCAGTGGACTGTCACATTGCTTCGGACTTAGAGCATCTTCCCAGGCTTTCCAGCTTTGTCTCTTCCCTTGCTTGTTGGCTTCCTGAGGCTTTGGAGAGAGAAATGGCTGATCTGGTGGAAAACTTAGGCAAGCGTTGTGCTACTTTTTTCTTCTATTCAAATTCCTCATCTGTTCTTCATACTAAATGTTTCAGAAATTGTCCATAGACGGGATCTGTCCTGTGCTGGCCAGGCTGAAAAATTAGATTATCTTACAGATTCTCCATGAAGTCACTTTAGAACAGTGGTTTTCAAATTTTAGTTCCTATCAGAATCAATCACCTGAAGGGCTTGTAAAAACACACATTCCTAGACCTCACCCTCAGAGTTTCTGCTTCAGCAGGTCTGGAATGAGGCCTGAGAACTGGCGCATTTAACAAGTTTGCAGGTGATGCTGATGCTAACCTTAACCGCCCTGAAAACCACGGCTTTAGATTGTTCAAGAATGACACTTCTCGTTACCTGCCTAGCTCTCTTCACGGTGGACTGTCTAGACTTATAAAAGAAGGAAGTCCTTACCCATTCCTTGGAAGGCACTTGTCCTTGAACAATATACAATGAAAGGACATAGGAAACAGAGACTTAAATATAAAGAAGTAGAATTCATAGAAGTCTTAGCATATGTTCCTAGATCGGGAAACAAATTAGTAAGAAAAGGAACTGTCCTCAAAGCAAGAGGAATTCTAGATACAGGCTAAGCTAGCTTCTGCTACAAAACAAGAAGTATTTAGGGAGGCAAGTATTAACTGGTACCTCATTCTTTTAGTTGTAAGAGAAATAAGCCAAATTACAGGCATATTGTACAATATTAAGATCTATAGCTCATATATTTAGAACACCTGATACTACTCAAGCTGTTTACAGAAGTTTCTCTTAAGAGGAATCGGCACAAACCACGGTTAAGCTGCTTGGTTTAATTTTTTTAGCACTTGGAAAAAAAAATGTACAGTAGTTTGAACACTTAGTCTTTGCAAACCTCCACTGAGGTCAAAGATTTCATTCATACGTACAAAATTAGTTTACAAATTTTTTTGGCAATTTCATCTTAGTAACCCGTTTTATCCTATTGCCATTGTCCCAACCATTGAAAAAAGTTTACAATAATTTACATAGAAATATTTTCAAAGTGCTTAAGAATAGTGATTGTTCTCCGGGGTATTTACAGATGCCTATACAGTGTATGTACAGGTGGTATACACTATAGCACAAGGTTCATTGCTGGAATATGGCTTTCTAGGGAAAGTGCATATTTGGCCAGAGGTGGCAATACTGTCTAGAAGTTCAAGGGTTACAGATACTCTTGGTAACCACGTCCAAAGCTGAAGTAGAATGTGGACAGGAATATTTACAAAAGTAATATAAAAAGGGTTAAGTATACAAGCTCGATCCACGCAAAGATATCTTGATGTTCTTCCAAACTGGAGGAAGAGACTTCAGCTGCTGGCTCGGTTACCATTCCGAAGTGGGGCTTTTTACTGGTTTAGACCTCAGAGGTCGTGACTTGTCTCAGAAGTCAAGCTAGATCATCGTCTGTGCTTACAACTGATATCTGTGGGAAAGAAAAAGGATGGGGGTGAGTAGGGGGATCCCTCCCTGGTAGCAACTTCAGTCTCTGAAACGAACCTTGCTTTTGAGTTGGTCATGCAGAGACCAGAGGTGCAGGAAGGGATGCCAGATCCCAAACAGTACTTAGTTGCATCACTAATGTGTTTTCACTTGAATTCAACTGTATCTTACCTGGTAGAGAGAGAAAATAGTGTGATTGATTCTGCCTGTTCCACTTAATGATCTCAAGACCTGGAGAAAACTGTGGAAAGACGCATGTATGCCATGAACTGGCCACCATTCTGGTTGCACTAGACCTTGAGAGGGAGTGCCCAACACATGATTGTTCAGACTGTTCCCTAAGTGAGGGCCAAATACTCCATGTGGGTTTCACCTGAAGCAAAAGGGATGGACTCTGCTGCCAAAAGGAAAGTTGGCTCTTCTGGGCGAAGTGATCATTTCTAGTGGCTCTTCTAGGTCATTTTGGCTAAATGAATCTTGCTCAATACACTGACTTTAAGTTAAGTCAACCCCTCTTATATATGATATGCTCATTTACCTTTAAGGATCTAGTAGGCAACTGACTTAAAAGTTCAAAAAGGAGATCTTTGGTTCATGCTAATACTTACATGTAATTTCTATAACCCAAGTCTCTCAAATAGGACAGTGATGACCTTAAGTTGACTTAACTGTCATTCTGATTGGGGCAGGTATTTGTCAGCTGACGTACTTCAAACAGGCTAGACTGTCTCATCTCCAGGTAGGAGATGGAATTTTCGGTGGCTCTATGATTCGAATGGCCCTTCCTTGCCCAGGCAGCCATAGCTTGAGATGTTGTCTCCTTTCCAAAAAGTGGTACTGTGAGTCATGGTGCAGAAAGACACAAAGCTGACTTACTGCCGGGTATGTGTGTCCAACAGAAGCACTGTGTCTACCAATGTCTATTGACAGGTCCTCCTCAGTGGTCTTCAGGTACACAGGATTGTCAAAGTTCATGCTTTTCATGTTCTTGTGTTGCCAATTCCGCCACATCAAGTAGCCACCCACTGCTGCCATTGCCAGGAGCACTGAAAGAAAGTTAGAAGGTGACTAAGCTAGATCTAGTCTCAACATACAAAAAAGATCACGTTCAGGAATCCATGATTATGGACTTTAATAAAAGTTTCATGTTTTATGAAGCTGGGGTAACTAGAAGTTAGAGTATAAACAGGCCAGAAGTGTAAAACAGGTGCAGACCCTTGGCTGGGTCATTCTAGAGACTGATGCTCAGCTCGACACGCCCATCTGGGCAAGTTAGAGTCCTGGGCCTCCCCAGGCTGACTGAGTTCAAACTGTGGAAGCTTCTGGAGAGTTCTTCAACTGGTCCTCCTGGTGTGTTAGCTAAGTTTGGAATCCGGTAGCTGAGGCTAAGGAGGCCATTATAGCACACAGTGCCTTAGAATGCACGTGCCTCATGTTAGAGGGCCCTCTTCTGGGTCTGAAAATTCTTAACTGTTTTAAATTCACCCTCTACAAGTTCTATAGCTCCTCAAGGAATCGTTTAAGCATTTGTGCATCTTCTCTGTATGACGTATGACACATATCGCAAAGGGGAAGGGAAGGGTGCTCTTGACTTGAAGGGACTTAGGATGAAAGGGGATAAGCCTGCTGAACAGGTCTGCATAGAGTTCACGTAGTAGCTGAACATTCATCCCTGCCCGTCTTCATGCTAAAGATACCACTGAAGAGAAAGGTGCGGACCTCTGAGCTCAGTGTGCCGCGTTGGGGAGGGAGCAGAGGTACTTCAGTGTCATGAGTGCCGTGACGCTGCGGGGGCCGTGGAGGGGTGTCTCTAGATGAACTAGAAATACCCATCTGGACTGGAAGACTTTCACTGGGTCCAGATAGGTGGGGAGTCTACTTACAGAGGGGAAGGATGGCCCAGGCAGCAGAAGTCCCTTTTGGGGGAACACTGACCTCCGATACTGCTGTGGTCACGTTGATCCCTACAGGGGGGTAAAAGGAAGCAGTTTAGAAGGATCCGTATGCAGACCACGAAATTCGGCTGTCTGGTAGAGAGCCTTGCGTCCATCACTGACGTCCAGTGTCTGCTACAACTGTACACCAAGGACAGCCGGTCTAGAAGTATTGGAGAGTCACGTGCTGTCATGGCCATTAATGCACAGTTCTCTCACAGACATCTTAAGAAGTCAGGCCAGGCTATGATTTGCAGGTTCGAAGTCTTTGGAGTTTAAATGTAGGTTACCAACTAGGGGCATGACTAGTAGTTAAAGGCTGCATTAATTATTTAAGGAACAGATACAAAGAATGTGGCTGTTAGTTGAATTAACAATTTGCAGTACTGAACCCAGTACCTCCAGGAACTAGTCCACTAGTTGGTGAAATTTCTGTTGTGTTGGTATCTTTATTCTCATTGTAAGCCACAGTAGCTGCAGTACCTGGATTATAAAACCAAGAGCCTGGTTAAGGCCAAGGTTCCAGAGTGGCTAGCTGTTTAGTGCAGGCAGGCCATGAGATAGTGTGAGTGACAAACCACTGCTAAACCAAGTTGCATGGCGGATATGTCACAACTGAGGGAAACGGCAGTCTTCATGCAAAACCAGAGACACAGGAGTCTTCAGGCAGCATGGGAAGCTTTTGGAATTTGACAGTTCAAAAGATAAACAGCCACACTTAATGACCCCTCTAAGCAAAGTCCCAGGCTCCTGGAAGTTACAGGAAATGCTCTCAGGCATACTCGTACAAGACAGATTGTCTTGTAACTGCTTTCTCGGTAAACTGAGCTGGGACCTGTGGGGACTGGGTAATACACCAACACAGATCTCACAGTATGAGATCCTGACTCACAGTACACACGTTTATTTGCCTCTTAATCAAAAGCTCAGAACAGAAGACTCAAATGCAAGTTTCATTTTAAGTAGGAGTTGCAGGTTATGTCACCCACTGGGGCCAGAAGGTTTCTTGTAACCATGGCCTTCTTTAAGCATAATTTCAGGCCTCTCTCTTTCGAGGAGAATGTTAAGACTTTAATTATCTGTCAGTTGGCTGGCTCAGGGCTGTTATGGGGCGAACGGGTCCAAATCACCTATGGACTCATCTAATGTTGAAATGAAGTAAGAGTTTTGAAGCAGTGACATAAACATCTGGCATGCCACGGCAGCAGGTATGTTCTCCAGTCTATTCCAAGAGCTGGTGAAAACAGAATCCTTAAAGTCCCGTTGTACAGCTAGTGCTTTCATCTATTGCCTGTTGTACATCCTGCTTGCGGTTGAAAAGCAAAAAAGCCTTACTTTGGCACCCCCGGCCGTCGTCCTCTAGACCGTGCCCACTGGGACAGGAACAGGTGTATTTTGGAGAGTGGTCACTGATCTGTGGGGCTGGCAGGCAGAGGTACTCACATCCCCCATTCTCCATGGCTTCTTCACACCAATTTTTACCTATTCAGCAATAAAAGTCCTTTAAAATGGGTATTCCAGGGCCCGCTCCATACATAAAGCTTTGTTCTAGGCGCTGAAGACAAGAGTCCTTGTCTCCAAGGAGTTTAAACTCGTCTCCTGTGTCAAACTGTAAGGTTGAACCAGTACCAAGGAGGAATAAATAAGGGTACAGGCAGCCTGCTCTAAGGGCACCACAGGCCCAAAGGAAATTCTTGGACGTAGAATTCGAGTCATGCCTTAAACAGATGAGCGACCAGGACTGGCACTCGCGGTCGGTACGAAGCTTACAGCAAAGGCTCAGAGGAGGGGGAGAAGCGTATTCTTCCGCTTTGTCTCGCTTTGTTCCCACAAAGTGGCAGGAACCCTGCTCTAGGGAGGCTCACAGCTTTCACTTAAATACAGCTAGTCAAGGACTGTGGGCGGGAGGCGGCACGGTCAGACGCGTGCGAGGGTCTACACGGTTCTGCATTTGTCGTGGGGGGGGGGGGGCGGGAGGTAGAGCCTGCAGCCTCTAAGTGCCTTTGGAGCCTGCACGATAGTCTTCCCAGGAGGAGAGAAGGCCTAGGGCACGTGGGAAGGACAAAAATGAAAGATGGAGCACTGAAGGCTAGGAGGGAAGGTAAGAGCTGAAGTCGACGCTCTTTCCCTTGGAAGTTGGAAATAAAACACCATGAACACCAGGTCTGAAGTGTTTGAGGGAGCGTATGGTGGGGGAGGTTCCGTTTCAGGGCAAGTTGAGTTGCTCGAGAGCTACTGACATCCAGCTGGCACCGTGTCGGGCTGCTGCCCTTAAGCAGACACGACGGGCTCTGCTTCTCCCTAATACCTGAGGGCTGGACGAGTTCATGATAGACAATGATGTCCTGGGCATCATTCAGGTTGTTCACCAGAGTGGCAAGCTCCGATCCAGTGAATTTATTGGCACCATAGACTGCTTCGTTTTCCCCGTCTATCCAGTAGACACGATCCTGAAACAGAACCCTCAAATTAGCACGAACACAAGTCAGCATCTAAGGGTCATTATTATTTACTGGCAATTGAATGGACCAAGTTTATTTAAGGCTGCTCTGGGACATCAGATGTAAAAACTCCAAGAGCAGCAAGTTTAGGTTTCTCAAAATGCTATGAGGAATCAGGGCCTCATCTGTCCCAGCTTTTAAGAGAAAGCAATTTCTCAAGTCATGCTCCTCCTTCCCCCGTGCCTGCTCCTTCTCCCCAAGGTGCTAGAGTAACTCAGATGTGTGACACACGTCTTACCTCAAATATTGTTAGCGCCAGAGGATGAGCTAGGAACTCCAGAGACTTGAGGACTATCCGGCGATCTTGGCCGTTCAGGTCCACACTGGATAACATGTGCAATTTGGAATCCAGCCAATAGAGGCGGCCCTTTATAAGGTCTAGGAGGAAAAGCATGGTCGTCGTGTAAGAAGTCAGTACTGCTCTGCTTCTGTTTAAGGTGTCTAAGGAATCCAGTGGTCCACTTTCCAGGTTCCTTCTCCAGCAGGGGTTCGTAATAGAGTCCCCTAAATCTCATGGAGCAGCATGCAGAATCTACCTGCATTCATTTGGGGGATGGCTAAAGGGGTACCTAAGATTGTCAAAGTAACTGACTTAAGAAGTGTTACTCACCTCATGAAAGTGTTAAAAGAGGCTAGGATTTTCCTGCCGCCACCCCTTATAAGCCAGAAGAAAACTGTTATGAGCCTGTAATTCAGGAAATGCTAAGGCATCTATGCCAGGAGTATTTAGGATGAGAGTTCCTGGGACCCAAGATTCACCTAATTCCTATCACACATTAGCCCCAAATGGATAGAAAAGCTAGTAATTATGAAACACGTAATTCATTAAGTCCACCATTCCACTTGTACTGTTCTGTTACTCTCATCCCAAATCTCTGTTACAGAAGGAACCAGGAGAGTTGTCAGCTATGGTCCAGAATTAACTCTGGAGATGAGTTAAGATTCTGTGAAGACAGTTGAGTCGTGGTCCAGGAAGGGAGAATGTACATACCAAGTGTGATTCCATTGGGCCACTGGATGTCTGCTGTCACCAGGGCCCGTCTATCAAATCCATTCATTCCTGCTTTTTCTATTTTAGCTGGCTCACCCCAGTCTGACCAGTAAACAAAGCTGGGAAGAATCAAATTAGAAATCAGCCTTAGTGGGTTAGAAGGAATAAAGTTGTAGCTTGAAACAGACATGTTCAAAGAGTGTGCAGAAAACTCCTGAGTATAAATGGTACTGCTTAAGGGTCTAAATTATGTGCTGGATAAACAAAAGTTAACACAAAGAATCTACATGCTCAGTATGAACTAGATCTGTATAAATCTGATATTTAAATTTCAGCCTCAAGTCACTGCTTATATAGTTCCTTTTGAAACGGCCAATTCTTTCAAAAGAATAAAAGATGAGTATCTGTTTTTACAGTGGGGGCGGGCTGACTGTGTTCTAGTGAGGCTTCACTGGGGGCCAAGTGTGATTACTGCGGTCTTAGTCAAATTCCTAACAGCTGCCTTTCTGTATTATTTAGGGGTAACTGAGGGGACATCCTCCGTGAAATGTTTCTAGAGGTCTGTTCATTTCGATTAGACTTTCAGACGACTTGCACATTTTAGATGAGAGCCCTGCGGTAATGTGGGTACCAGAATCCTCACAACTCGCGTCTACTTAGGTTGGATCATACAGAGCTGCCCCGGTAAAGTGTACAGACAAAAATTTTAAAAATCACTTGCATAGAGGTTGCATAGAAGCTGGGTGGGCAGAAGGGTTTAGATATGGCTTTTGGTGTACATCAAATCAGAAATGTTGTCTCATAATGTTCACCAGCAGTCACCTGCTCAGGGAAGGCCATTCCAGGGTTGTTCAACCGTAGTACTGCTGACATCCTGTACTGGACAATTCTTTGTTGTGGGGAGCTGATGAGTGTTGGGATTTCAGTACTACTTGTGGCATGAGGAGAGCTCCTGACCTATGTAGATGGCATCCAAAAGGCTACGTGATGAAAAACAGAATACAAACCCCGACAGTGGGTCCACGGCTATGGAGGCAGGCTCTCGCAAGTCAGAGCTAAACAGGAACTTCCTCTTGGTTCCATCTAGGGTAGCTACTGAAATAGTCTTAGAAGCCGCATCAGTCCAGTAGATGGTCTTGTACACCCAATCAACCGCAATGGCTGCAGGATTATAGACATTGTCGATCATTTTAACATGTCTACCAACCTTGTCATCAATTGAGGCACTGAAACAGAATAGGTCACAAGAAATTTAAGAGTTTGACACCATCAGAGCCTGGAGAATGGACTTTCTGCTCACAAAATGGTCAACAGCTTTGTTCAGAAAGAATTCTAGTAACACCGTAGCTCAGCTTACCACTCAGAGAATGGAACCATGCTGCTCACTGATTCTAAACTACTGATACCGTCGGGTATCTCGCTGTTGGGGTGTATTCTACCTGGAAGAACACCATGCTTCTAGGTGAAGCTACTGGTTTTAGTAACCGTCATCTGCGTTTCTGTGGTTCCCATTAAGAAAAAGCTACCACTACCATTTCTACTTGAAGCAACTATCAACAGCTCTCAACTAACTGCAGAGAAAGGGGAGAAAATAGGAGAAATGAAGATGGTATCTTTTATAATCTCATAGTTGTGGTCATCTGTTATTTTATAGGCAATTGTTGGTTTCTAATGAGGAACTGATAGTAATTTAATAATTAAAGAATAAGTGTTTAGATTTAATATTCCCAACTAATTAGATGCTGGACTGGAGCTAGAGACAAGAGAAATCCCTCCAAACTGTCCCAAAGGCCGGTGACAATGATTTATGCCAAAAGACACCAAGAGAGGAACTGAAAGTTACCTGAAGATGGCTTTTTGGCTCAAATCAGCCCAGAACAGTTTCTGAGCAGCAATGTCAGCATCCAGAGCCACAGTGTTTCTTAGCTGTTCAACTAGTTGGATATATTCTTTTCTCTCCAGGCCAATCTTCCTGATGTCTCTTCTATTGGTGAAGATCAGACTGGGCTCTTTGCCTGCAAGACAGGAGTCCAGTTAATTTAGTTTTGCTATAACCACACAAGGTCCTTTCCAAGTCACCTCCTCCCAACAGAGGAGCACTTAAAAAGTGAAGGCACTGCTGAACACCTCAGGGGTACTCTTGCTGAAGGCCCATGCCCCTGGGACCTGCAAGCACTTCCTACTGTTTAAGAAAGCAGTCCTGAAGTCGCATTCAGCAAGAGGACAGCTGGTGAATAAGTTACTTATCTGAACTGCATTCAAGTTTTGGAAGCAGAGTGTAAGCGGGTATTCATGGCACCATATATGCAAAAGGAATTGACAAGGCAGGTGTCTGGGGAAATCATCTGCTATTTGACCTATGATATTGCGCCATGAGTTTAGTAGCATTGCTCTCAAGTAGTATTTTAATTTCATATGTCGTTTGACTATCGCAATCACTTACTCATAAAGGTACCAGAGCAACACTAGTCCATGTCCATTTACCTACTGCCTTGCACACGCCAGTGGCAAGATCCATTTGATAGCCACGACTACATTCACACTTGTAACCGCCTTTTAAGTTGATACAAATTTGACTGCAGATTCCCGGATTTTGGCATTCATCAATATCTAGGAGGGAAATTAGAATTAGTCTTGCTGGTCCTAGGTAACCTACAGAGATCTACTGACTTTTCCCATCACCCCAGGGGGCTCGGGTTCTGTTCTTTGACTCACCTCCACACGTTTTCCTATCTATCAGTTCAAACCCAGCTGCACAGTCACATTCGTAGCCTATAACTAGGTCTTTGCAGATATGGGAACATCCGCCATTATTAACCAAGCATTCATTTACATCTGAAATAAAAACGTAGTAGAGCGATTCAACACTTCTTCCAAATTGATATTCGTTCTATTTACACTTAAAATCCAGGCTATAACTCATTTAGATAGTCTGGTCAAATCCATTTTTCTAAGATCTGATAATCTGTCTTACAGTTATGCATCTCAGCCTGTATGGGGGGACAGTGAACCCAATCTCCTTGACAGGTTATCAGTTAGTTAAACAGTATTTGGCCAAGTTTCTCTATGGCTGATTGGTTACCTTTTTTTTTTTTTTTTGGATCGGTTATCTAAGGAGGTGAAATTATGAACTATTTTGTCACCGCGTGGGCTTTTTTTTAAGTCATAAAATTTCACTCTTAAGCCCAACAACTGAACCTAGTTCATTAAAGTAGTTTACCCAGGTCTTGCTCAGGGTCCAAACCACATCAGCTCTGCTGGATCTAATGAACCTTCCCAACTCTGTACGCAAGCAGGCCCTTCACTTACGACATTCTTTCAGGGGCTCGTCACTCCAGTCCCTGCAGTCCTGCTCCTGGTTACACACTTTACTCATATCTATGCACTCCCCACTTCTGCACTTGAATTTTCCGGGGCCCAAGCACTGATTGACTGCAAAGAGAAAGCCAGAAGAGAGACTCCAATGATGGGTCTGATCAGAGCAGTCCTTGACGAATCCCCCAGCAGAAGAGACCCTCACCATTTTTGCAGTTGACTTCATCAGAACCATCGACGCAGTCTCGGATGCCGTTACACTGCCTGCTGCCATGGATGCAGCTCCCATCCTCGCACTCAAACTGGTCAGGTCGGCAGGTTCGAGAAGCTAAAGAAGGAGGGCACGGCAGGGAATGAAGGCAGATGAAGGAGATGTGTGGACAGGAACCGAACACGTCATACCGAGAAGAGAGCTACTCACGGCAGTTGACCTCGTCGCTGCCGTCCTTACAGTCAGGATCCCCGTCGCATCGCCACTTCTTGTGGATGCACTCGCCGGAGCCGCACTGGATCTCGCTGGCCGGGCACCTGGTGTGGATCACCGGCTGGCGGCCACACTGCTCGAGGGACTCATCTGACTGGTCCGAGCAGTCTGCGTCATCGTCGCACACCCAGCTGATGGGGATGCAGGAGGAGGTGCTGCACTGGAACTCGTGGGGCCCGCAGGTCGGGGGGGCGCAGTCCAGCTCATCGCTGCCATCGCTACAGTCATCCTGGCCATTGCACACGAAATTCCTGGAGATGCAGCGGCCACTCGAGCACGTGAACTCATCAGGGCTGCATGTTATGTTGCCTGTTGAGAGAGAAGATGTCCCACTGAAAATGCATCAGGACTGGTCCCTTCAAGCCTCTTGTCCCCAAATCTAACACGCAGATTTTTGAGCATGAATCTCAGCTTCTGGCTTAACTGAACAGCTAAAGTCAAATGATATAGTCTGTTCCCAGAATACTAGGAAACAGTCTTACCATGGAAAAGAAGCAAGGACATTTGAGTAAGAACAGAAATAAAGGACCAAGAAAACAGTGGAAGACTAGAAATTCATCTGAGATGAGAAGCACAATGGACTCTTAGAGGCACAGTGATTAATAACACAAACTGTCACAAGAGATTTCAGTGGGGAAGGCAGACGTGAGTTATCTCTCAGTGGTTATCCTGCTCATCAGGCCAGGCCCCGTCATGAGCTGAAACTATCATGCCTCAGGTGTACAAGGAAACGTTCATTCATAATAAGCTTCATGACCCCATTACGGAAAAGAAGCCATTATGTTACCCCACCATGCACGGTTCCTTCTTTTTCGGTCCTTAAGGAGCAGGAATAACAGGTCTTAAAGACTTTCAAGTTTTAGAAAGTCACCACAAGGGCTAGAATCACAAGCTAGCAGCCAGGTGCGCTAATGATGATAAGCCAGTCAGACAGGCCGGCTTGTACTTTGACTCAAAATTCCGGCCAAATTTATTAAGGGCACAGTTTGGTGGTAACTGGGGTGGAGACCACGACTCTCTTGGGAAGCAAAGTCTAGATTTAAGAGGGAACCACTTGGCAGCTCCAGAGCTCACCAATACACAAGGCTCAGTTCTAGGATTAAATGCCAAGACTCATTGGACTAGGTGCAGTGGTAATGACCTCAGGAGGTGACTTCTACATGCAAGACCGGTGTCTCAGCTGCAAGAGCCCTCAGCTCACTGTACACTTACTGCTTCAGGAGGCCCGCCCTCGTCAGTCTCGGGAGCTGCCGTTTTAGGGGCCCTATAAAAAGGGCGGTAGCTTGAAAGAACATTCAAAGCAATGTTTGTTCAACTCAGAGATTTTCCCAGGGCCTCACCTTTAACATGAAGCGTTTTATTACACACTTTCCAAGAGCAGACACATGAAAGGCTAGGAAACAGTTAGCGTCTACAGGCAGGAACTGTGATAGGAGACAGAGGTAGCACCAGTGGGGTAGAGTTTTCTTTGGGTATCTGCCAGCGAGATGTTAATTCGTCCAAGGTGAACTTTGGGAAAGGTTATGACAGAATCGAGTTTGGGGGCTGAGACGTGCTTGGGTGAGGCTCAAGTAACTTCTTATTCCGCTAAACAGATCCCACTGAGACCTAGGGATGCACCTACTGGCCTCAGTCTCCTTCTAGTTTGATTGAGCCCAAATAAGGAAGGCCTATGACTGACTGTCCCAGCAGAGACAAAAGTGCACACACCTGCTGCTTCGCTGAGCTACTGCTCCATGGAGGTGCCTGGAATGACTTACCTTCTTATTTTTACTTGCCTAGAGGAAATGCCAAAGAAGTGGGCAGCTACCCTGCGGACTCCCCTCAGAGCTGGAGGGCCGCGAGGAAGGACCAGTAGTTGAGCAGATAGTGAAGTCACTGAAAAGCAAGTCACCTGAACTGCACCTGCACGCTCAGACCGGCTTCCCCTGCCCACCCTGCTTGGCGCAAAAGGCTCTTTCGGGACAGGCCACTCAACACTGATCTTCTTACCACAGTTTTCCTCGTCTTCTCCACTGTCACAATCACTTTCACCATCGCATCGCCAGGACACGGGGATGCACTGAGTGGAGCGGGCGCCGCAGCTGATCTCATTTATACGGCAAGTTCTCATATCTGTTGACGATATACAGTCTCAAAAGAGCCTCCGAACTCATCAGGGCAAAGCTGCTGCTCCTGTGCTGCCTGGAGGTGCTAATGTCTGTCACATCTGTAACTCGGCGGCCGGACACACCGGTGAAATTCGACTCGCCGGCAGAAGCCGGGCCAGACCCTTCGCCAGCTCCACCGCGTGGAAGCCGCGCCAGCCAGCCTGCGCTACCTGGCAGCACCCGAGAGCCCTGAGCGCGTGGTACTCCTGCAAGGTTCCGTGGCGTGCTCAGTCCCGGCTGTTGTCTGTCTTGGCGTGGTGAGGTTCACTGGCTGGCCTGCTCCCTGACCATTATTTATGTGTTGGGTAGCAAGCGACGCCCCCAGATGTTGTCACCTAACCCCAACTTCATTCAGGGCCAGGTGGTCTAACGCCTAGGAGGTCTTCCTTGGCCTCTGTGCCTTCAGCGGCCTCCTTCACCACCTCCTTTAGATCGGCATCTTGCAAAGAAGGCTATCCCCTAATTCTTGACTGACTGGGTCATCCCCCTGCTAAAACTTGGGGCTAAATCTTTATGGAACCCATCTTCACCTGGGTAGCTCACCTGCCTGGACCAATGCTCTTATTACTCCCCTGACTTGCCAAGAAAACAGAACTTAACACACTCATCTTCCTTTCCACTTGATTCTCCTGGGTCATCGTACTCCAGACCTCAACTTTGCTCCTGTTAGACTTCCACTTTTAGTGCTTTAACAGGCCTCTACTCCCTTAAAATGAACACTGAGACTTTCTTCACCGTGACATTTAAATGATTCCAATTTATCTGTCCTATATCATCTTCCTCCATGGTCTCAAAGACTTTTTTCCTAAGTATCAGCCTAAAGACACACATACATTCGCATACCTACGAAGTTTCTCTTATTTAAGAATAAGCTGTAAGCTCCCTACCTTGATAAGTTTACGTTACATGTTTGCTTAAAAATCACTGTCATCCTATTTCTAGTCCCCTTACCCCTTGAGTAATAGATGTTATCGTAACATGAGAAGCTGTGCATCTACAAGTTTTTACTTGGCCCACGGGGGACCCTCACATCTTGACTTAGCTTCCAGGACCAAAGTACTATCTGCTCAGAGTCATGATTATCAAACATTTGGAATCTTTGCACCTAGTCAAGGAGTTCTTAATCAAATCTTCTGGCTTCGGTCTTAAATGTTCAATGGTGAAGCTACCCAAGAGAATGTCAGTCTTGTTAGACTAGGGAGAACATTCTTGATGTTATTAAAGATCAATTGTTAATGACTTGACTGACCTTGGAGTCAATTGGCCTAACTTTAAGGTAGGCCAAGGGAAACTAACCAAGGTTTAGACTAAACAATACTTAGAGCTGGGAGTCAGAGGACCGCCTGGGAAAGTTCAAGTCCAAAGCGAGCGTCACTCACGGCACTGTTCTGGGCTCTCATCAGAGCCAGTCTTCACAGTCAGGATCCCCATCACACTGCCATCGGTTGGGAACACACTGGCCGTTGTTGCACACAAAGTCAGACTCCGCACACGTCTTCTTCACTGCGGAAGGTTATTTGCAGGTTAAAGTCGAAATCACTTACCCAAGAGCCCTACCTTACCATTGGGGGTACAACTGCATTTTGATATGCTATACTCTAATTAGCACTCAACTGCCAAGCTCCAGGAGAAACTCAGAAAAGTCTTTCTTGCTTCTTTTCCCCCAAAAGAAGGTGATCATTTGAGAGACTTGGAGGACACTGAGGTCAAGGTAAGAAAAGGTTGCCCATTATCCTACAGCTCAGGGACACCTTACAGTTACCTTCTTGCTTGTTTTATAATGCTGAGATTAAGGAATAAGTTCATACATTTCTTCCAAATCACTCAAGTACTTCTAAGTTTAACAGGCAAACACTTCATCCTATGACTGCATCACAGTGTAGCTGTTCCAGGGGCATCTCTTAACAACCTATGGCTTTAGTGTAGAGACAGAAGGCCAAGCTCCAGGACTGAATACTGTCACACCTACTGGGGCAAAGGCACCCACTGGGTAAGAAATCGAGAAAGCTTGAACCTGAGTATAAGAGAGGCCGTATTTATAATGCAGGGGTGGGCTAATAACATCAGCCAGTTAAAAGTCCTTGAAGCTGCCAATATCTGTAACTGACAACCAGAGTGAAACAGCCTAAGACAAAGTATCAGTCCTGCTACTAATTCTTGCTAGGGCAGCCTTTTCTCCTGTAATTATGGTGACCGTGCACTTTGTTGTCCAAACTGGGGCAATCTCAGTTGGAAGGGGATCCCGTTAATTATACCAGGAAGATAAGCATCCACCAGGGCTGTCCTCGGCAAACCCCGCAGCTAGATCACCTCTACCTGTGAGGAAGTCAGAGAGTAAGAAGAACCTTGATAAGGAGCCACGGTGGGTTTCCTAGGCTCATCCTTCACTGATTATATTTTCCCTCACGGGCGTGCCTATGCTTCCTACCTGAATTTCCAGTTTAAAACATTCTTCTCTGACAGATACTCTGTAATGGCAGATCAGCTAAAAGCCAATAATTTGTGGAAAAGATGAACAGAACCACTTCAAGTCAGGGGTTTAAGCTAGGTATAACTCTGAGTTCAGAGTCTACTAAACTGGAGGGCCACACTGGGTTAGCCTCCGATACTGTAAAGGGGGACACAGCAATTACAACCAGTTTGTACAACTCAAGACAGGATGATGAGTTATGATGGCCTGGATCGGATGACTCATCTCCTTGAATTGTGTGGCCGAGGAAACAAGAAAGGCCATCTTAGTCCTCAGACTCACGCCTACTTCTAAACTCCCAGAAGAAGACTCCCGCCCCAGCGTTAACGGTCAGAGCGCCACCCGCGGCCCGCCTTCTCCTGGGCGTGCAGGAGGAGGCCAGAGGGTCTGCAGAGTCCCTGGCTGAGATTCACCCTGTGATGCTCTTCAGAAGTTGCAAAAGAAAGGGTAGGGAATGACTGTAAAGGGACCTCATGAATTTAAGAAGTACAAAATGTCACAGGGATAGAAAAGATTGGTTGTATGCTGAGCAAGAGACAAAGTGGGTCAGATAAATGGCTAGAGGTCCTCTCTCTCCATCCTTTTTTTTTTTTTGGGAGACAATATTTAAAAAAAAAATTTTTTTTTTTTGAGTAACAGTTATTTTACAATGTTGTGTCAAATTCTAGTGTGAGCACCATTTTTCAGTCATACATGAACATGTATTTACTCTCTCTCCATTCTGAGCATACACTGGGAGGGTCGGGGTAGGCTGTGTGAACTGGGCCTTGAGAGATGAATAGAAACTTGGATGTGCCACAGGGGAAGAGAGCTACCGGTTATGTACTTAGGGTATCCAGGTGAACGAGGAACCAGCTTGGCCTAACACTTGTAGGAGGATGAGTTACTGGGACTGACGGAACATGGCTTGTGGAATCCAAGCGAAAGCTGACTACTTATGCTAGCTGACGTGCTTGAAGGAAGAGCGCCATGCTGAAACTAACCAAGTTCTACATCAAGAGGCGGGGCAGGAAAAACGGGGAGTGGCCTTATAAGTTCTCAGTAATGGTGTAGCTTTTCCCTTCCACGGAGGAACATCTCAAGATAAGCATTCGGAGCTTCACTGAGCAAGCCTCCCACTTTCCTTCTCTACCTTCCTACCTGGGAGACAGAGACATTCTGGGCCACAGAATATTTACTTTTTCCCACTTTTTTGGTGACCTTGATTGTATATACATCTACTGCCTCCTTACTTCTTCCAAACCTTCTGTTATGTAGCTAGAATTTATTTATGCACAGACTATTTTAGGGAATGCCAGTGATGACCCCTAAGATGACCCAGGTTGGTTTTCCCACTGAGATAATGAGATGGTAAAGGAAGGCTTCCAAATTCAAAATGTGGAGTGAATAATTACTCTTTAAGGAAAGAAAATGGGTTTTGCCAAATATATAGTTTAGAATAGAAGAATTGCTCCTTACGCCAAGAGAACAGTTGACAAGAGTGAGGTCCTTTAGTGAGACAGAGAATTACATTGCCTAGGTAACCCAGAATTAGCATGGAACTCAATGTCTTGCAGAGTAGATTAAACTCTTAGTGTTAGAATGCAAAGGATGTACAAGTGTCACGGGGGGAACTATTCTTGGTCTTGAGACTGGAGATAAGTTTCTTTGCTCAGATTGCAGAATGGACTTCCTCTGCTTCCAAATGAGCTCCCAATTTACATATCGTTGGGAAAGCATCCGTGCTACTGCTCTGAGTGCTCCAGCCTAGGCCAGCCTGCCAGGATGTTTATGCTACAGCATTTTAGTAATGATGCATGAAGAAGTGGGTAAGGGCATAACAACATGGCAGTCGATGACATGTACACTGAGCTTCTGTTTGTCATCTGTGTTTTTAGTTTGTATAGTGGACACCTTTATGTAATTCTTTTCAAAGGAAAATAACGCTTTTATCGCCGACATTTATGCACGACCTTGTTCTGGGATTTTTACGACGTAGAACAAAGGGATAATAGAGCAAAGTTCAGCATGTGTTCAGGGTACCGAAAGGCCGTCTTGACATGTAGTTCTCAGCGGTTCTGGCTTGATGGGAGGTTGTACAGACGGCATAAAACAGGCACTGCTCACAGTGATCTTTTGACAGATGCTGAGCGGTAGGTATGATGGTATATGTTTTCTCGGGGGAAAGAGTATCTCCCATCCTGCCTAATGCTTCAGCATTAGCATCTACTGTCGACAGAGAATTAGAAACAGACTCCTTATCTGATCTTTGGTCTGAGCTGGCTTATAGTTTCTATGCCAGGAGTTAATTAATCTTTGAAACTGTAGGGGGCTTCTTACTGTCCATGGCTTGCTACTTTGGGATCAGAATCATTTGAGAATTAAAAACAGAAAGTCTCTTCTAAGCGGTCTTTTGTCTGTCTCTCCTTCTGGTCCTCTCCTTCCTTCCCCTAGCTTCCTGCACCAAATGTTTGCCTGATCTAAGATCAACCAGGTCCTGTCATTTGAAAGGAACTCCACTTTATCTTCAAAATTCCATACTCAAGTTGATAACCTCATGTCAAACATTCAAATATATTCCTCCGGACCAGGAAGTAGAGAATCTTCGGACTCTGGTTCAAAGCAGCTCTCCAGAGTAGGTGCTGTTTTCAGAGCCTCGATACATTTGCAGACACTGAGAACAGCCTCATCTTTCAGTAAAAGGCCTACGTCCTAGGGAGGTGGCAGAGAGACGGGCAGACTCGTTACTCACCACAGTTCCTCTCGTCGCTGCCGTCAGCGCAGTCCTCGTCCCCATCGCACTTCCACAACAGCGTGATACAGCGGCCATTCGTGCACTGGAATTGGGAGGGTTCACATTTGGCTTTTCTTCCTAAAATCAGGAGGGAACACTTAGCTAGGCTGGGACACAAGGATGTTAAGTTAGAGATGCTAGTTACCTGAAACCCATGGCTGAGAGTCCTCTCAGAGGGACAGCGAGCTGCCAGCTCAGCAGGCGGTAACATCCTAGGGGCCAGTGCTGGATGGGCCTTGGGGCGATGGCTGACAGTAACTTGAGTTCCTGGCTGGGCACACACCACCTCAGTGAGACTGGATTTCCTCTCTTGCAGGAGGCATAGCCATGGGACTAAGTCTTGGCTAGTGGGAAGTAAGCAGAAATGGTATCTACAGCTTCTGGGAAATACCCTCAAAGGGACAGAGGCTCCAGTTTCCTTAATTTCATTCCTTTCTGGTTCCTGAAAACTGGGCACGGTGGCCAGAATGGTGATCTTGGACTGATGGAGCCAGGCAAAAATAAAGACTGTAGGTTGCCCAGGGACTGGGGAGGAGACAGGTGTGGGAGGGGGTCACCTGCCTCTGGACTCATTTCCCTCATTTGTTTAAGTCACTTGTGTTGCTGTCATCATCTTACTCCTTTCATGGCATTTCTTGTCCACATTCTATATTGTTATTCATGAATGATGCTTCCATTACAAGCAAAGTAAAGGAGATACAGAAGACGCAGCAAGAGAGAAATAGAGGTTTAATCCATGGTCCCTTGTCTTAGAATTTGAGGTCTGATTTGAAAAAGACATGTTTACAAAACTGACTCCAAGATAAGATGAAAAGCATCAAGAAGGGACAGTGAAGAGGAAAAAGGAGGTCATTTTTAACTTAGTGATGGGAGAAAAGCAAAGCCAAGTAGAGCCACAGGCCTGGATTCTATCTCTCTGAACCTCAGTTTTCCTCTGCTCAGTGTCTGAATGTTGAATTCACACCATGGCATGAACTAACACTCAGTAGGTAGGGCGCTGAGTTTTCTTTCGCCTGGCATGGGACAGCTAACATTTAGGTGTTTCCTAGAGTTAGCAGTTCTGATCTCCTGGAGGATGTAATTTCTTTGAGATAAAAGGCAAAGAGCTGGTTGCTTAATGCACATATACTGCAAATATTCGAGAAAACCAGTACAGCCATACAATTCATGCAGATTCCTTAGGGAGGCCTTCCAAGCAGAAAGCCTTTTGACTTCCTGCACCTTTCAGCATCGGCAGCTGTGGCACGCGGGCATAAGAGCAGATGCTGCGGTGACAAGCACAGACTGGAACTCTTGTGTGCACAACACTCTCGTTGGCCTCCCTACTGTCAGCTGCTCCCTACTGTCTAGGAGCGCATTCTGCGCTTTGTGGCTAATTCAGGGAGATTCAGATGTGGTCCTAGTTTACCGTACGGGTGTGTGGTTACTTTCTTAGGGACTAAATGTATTTGTTTAAAAACTATACGGACCACTCTGCCCCCAAGAGTCTCGTTCAGCTAGGACCCAGATCCAAAGGAGTATGAGTCAGTGGCTTTTCCTCCCTGTATTTCAGACTATCCATTCAGTGCCCAAATATTTTGCTGGGCCTAAGATACCAGGGATTTGAAAGGAAGAACCAGAGGAGGGTAGTGGTTGTTTCCAGGGAGCGTCAGCGGCTGGTTTTCATCCTGCTCAACCAGGTGGGAAGGACCTGGCTGCCTGCCACCCTCCGCCTGTTACCACTGTGCTCTCAGGAGGCTCGGTGCTGGGGGCTCTGTCCCAGGGCCCACAGCCTGTCGCTCTCTATTCCCGCTGCCTCGAGGCCTGCGGGAGGAGGAGGACTCCACTTTGAGTACTTTATTTGAAAAGTAGGAAAGAGCACAGTTTGAACATAAATATCCATATACTTGGAAAGAAGAGTCCTGTTGCAATTAGGATACTGTGGAGACGGAAAGGCTCTGAATTTTTTAAAGGTTTTAGTTACCAAAGGCTGTTCGGTCAGAATGAGATGAAAACATTCACGTTGAGATCTACGCTGTCCAAAGGGTAGCCATATGATCAGACGTGGACAGGGGCTTAAAAGCAGGTGTCACACGGTGGTTTTCCATGTCGGGGTTAGGTACCTGGCAGATCACTTTAAAAATGAGTCTTGAAGCTACCAGTTTTATAGACACTCCAGCTGGCCTGGGATTAAATACAGGCACACAATAGCCTAAGGCCGGTGTTTAGTCCGCTGTCACCTTCAGGAGGGTCTCTGAACATAGTTGTAACAATGTAAATCGTCAACAGTCATAAATGATGCTACAATCCCAGCAGTGCTGCTTCAAGAGTCGCTGTTGAGCAGGCTCAGGACAGACACAGGCATTTTCTTAGTGTTTATTCCCGTATCTTAAGACAAAAAGGAGTTTAATTTCTACCTTTCTTATCTCACTTCACCCAAGCCTCTGCCTGACCCTCGTAAGGCTGTGTTTCACCATGACACACACACGGCTCTCCGTTAAGAAGGGGAAACACTGGTGTTAGAAGTGGAGGATGCTTCTAACAAACCATCCCTGCCTGTTTAAAAGAGCGGGGTGGGACCAGGGGTGCTTAAACTAGCTGGCTTTATAAAGGGCCTTAAAAAAAAAAGGCAAAGACAGACCATAAGCTCTTCGCTGGTCCTTGGTTTCTCACGTTGCCTAAGCACTTTGTTCTGAGAGATCGCTCCTGGGCAGAGAGGTCTCCCTAGTTCCGCCGAATTCCCTGCATCGTGCAGAGCGGGGAGAGCTCAGCCCCCTGACGGCAGCATGGCGGGTTTTCCGTCCCAGCTTCAAGACAGTTCTCCCTTTACACGTCCGGTACTCATCTGGGAACGCTGCTGTACGGAGCCCCAGGAGAAGCCGGGGCACCAAACCAGTTAAGAGGGTTTTGGTTTCTAAAGCTTTGGGGATTACACGATTGTGGGCCTGTAGTCTATTTCCATCCATGACAGTTAAGTCTCAAGTTCAGTATTATACTCTCATAAAGGGAACGGGGTGAGCCTGAAATCCTCTACTCCCAAGGTTCTTTTAATGCTTAGGCTAAGTAAGCTAAAGCCAATGAGGCCTCAAAAAATAATTTAGAAGTAGAAGCGCCACGCATCCTCCATCCCAGGGTCTAACTGCTCAGAAAGGTGAAAAGTCGAAGTAAATGAGATTCTGAGTGGGTTCCTCAAAGTCATGGGGTTCACAGGAGTGTCTCTGCGGCACAGGGGTGGCTGAAGTCAGGGGAAAGGCCATGACAGCAGGGAACCTGGGTGTTCCACCTCTGTCTCAACCAGTCTTTCTTTTCAACATTAGAGTTCTGTGCAAGAATTTGAAAAGGGTTCTAGAGCTTTCAAAAAAATCAAATGGTTGGACTGGATCTGGCTTTCCTTTCAGCTCTAATACTTGGGGTGAATCTCCCTGCCCCTTTGGGTCAGGGGGTTGGAAGTCACTAGGACCTAGTCATGTGCATGGCTGTTTACGTTCGTAATGACTGAATGCCCAGAAGTGCTGAAGCGTTCCTCGCTAATTCTGTTGCCGTCAGGCTCCGGAAAACTGACTTCAAGGCGCCCGTGTCCCAGGGGCCTTCTTACCTAAATAGTTAACGTGGCTACCCCGACATGATGGCAGTTCATTGGCTCCAAGAAACTCGGGGTTTTTAATGCATTTAGAAGTCAGCCTGCCACTCTCATCTAATTGTCCCTGCAAGGGTGAACACAGGAGAACAATACGTAAGCTTCGGTAAAAAACTGCATCGCCCTTGCAGTAGCTACCAAGCCTTCAAAGAGGGCTACACAACTGCCCTGTGGGGCCCCGAGCGGCACAGCCCCCAGTAAGGAGATGTTTCTGAGTATCAGGCTCAGACGCGAACCTGAAATGCACAGAGGGGCTCACGCTGCTGGGACTAGCAGGGCTCAGGGTTCAGATGTCTCCCTGGCCCTCCTCTCTGCTGGAGCATATGGGTGTTATCATCTCCTGGAATTTCTTCAGTCCGTTTGTTTTGGCACTTCTAGGGCCACCAAGGGCATTTATTTTTAGTTGAGCTCACTTCTACTGCTCGTCACTTTAACGCAGATCTTTCTATTCATAGGCTAAAACTCGTTTTAGGACAAGCTGATTTCCAAGTCAGCCAAGTTTTCCTACAAGGGAAGGTTACTAGGAGGACCCAAGGAAGAGGGCCAGGGCCTTCAAGTCAGCCCCTGAAGCCCCGTGAGAACCAGGTGGGGGCCAACTCAAAACTGTGAAACACTGAGGTTAAACCTTCTTATTCACTAAAACTAGTGAATCCTACAGTTCAACTGTCAAACAGTTTTTCTGTTGACACTGGATTGAGATGACTTTAGGAATCATGGATATAAAATAAACAACAAGGACCTACTGTATAGCACAGGGAACTACATTCAATTTTTTGCAGTAACATATAATAGAAGACAATCTGAAAAGAAAATATACATGTATGTATATGTATAACTGAACTGCTTTGCTCTGCACCTGAAACTAACATTCTAAATCAACCGCACTTCAATTAAAAAAAAAAAAAACAGGAAAAAGAAAAGAATCAGGGATAAATAATTTCTGTTGTTGTTGTTGTTAGCCAAACACTGCTCTAAAACCTCAGTCTTTTAAGTGATTTAACTCTCAATGCTACACAGTCAGTGCTGTTTCGCTTTTTACATATCAGGAGACCTGTCTGGGGAAGGGAAGGACAAAGACCACCCTGGGCAGAAATGGAATTTGCATCTGGGCAGGGTGGCTCCAGATACTGTGCAACCCAGCATGCATACCAACTTGAGCACCTGACGCAAGGCCATTTCCTTCTAGAATATTCTGTTGACTTGTGATTGGGTAGCAGCCGCAGTTTAAATTAATCCCACATTAGGTACCACCATTGGCTGGGAGGACACTATCCTGACACAGCCTTGTTGTTGAGATAGAGCCTTGCCTCCTGCCCTCATTTTGATTAAAAAAAAAAAAAAATGCTGCCTCTGTATCCCTAGCAGGTCTTCTGGAAGGATGCCAGTGCTTGGTTTTCCTGTCGAGGGCACCTTGGTCAAGTTGGAGCAAAAGCCCTCCTGATAGTCTTGGGAAGTTCTTAGTTTTGTGGGTGGTCAACCGTGAGGTTCGTGGTTCCCAAGCTCCAGTTCGCACCAGAATCCCCTGAAGGGCTTGTGGAAACACAACGCTGCCCACTCTCACCAGAGATTCTGACTTAGTAGGTCTAGGCTGGGGCCCAAGTTTGCATTTCTCTTGAGTTCCCAGAGGATGTGACCTTGCTGGTCCCTGACCACACTTTGAAACCACTGCTGGGAGGTTAGGAGGCTAAGATTCTACCCACAATGCAAGTGACTGTTTCATTTTCAGGGCTGGACTATGTAGCACTCACCCCCATGAGCATCACTGGAGGGCCATGGGTGATGACTGCCAGTCTTACAACTGATATTATGACAATGACCTGAGGTAAAGCCTTTGTGCCAGTGAAGTAGAATCTATTTAGATACCTGAATAGGCACGCGCACTAAGGAGGGTCTTCTATAGTCTGTCTTCCCCTCCCCCATGCCCCGTCTCCAATTGACCCGATCGCTTCCTCTAAAGCAGCAGTCCATGAGTGAGGCCAGGTGCCTCTCCCCTAACATTCCGCTGTCGAGCCCTGGGCGTGTCCAAGCCCTCATCTCTCACTTGATCTAAATTTGCCTCCTGTTCCTCTGCCTCCAGGCTGCCACACTCTCTATCCAAATCAAGACAGGGATTTAGGCAGCCGAGAATGGCCCCACGTGCCAAGGATAGCCAAGGATAGGCTCCAGGACTGAGTCTGGTTTCCCCAACTTCTGCCTATTACTTACCACCTGCCAAGGGCTCAGGGCCACCTCGATGGGCCCTGCTCGCTTCTCCATGTCTTGTCTCCCCTCCTCACTGTCCTCTGTCTTGGTTTGTTTGCTCACGCCCCTCCGTTCAGCTATCCACCAGGAGTGGGCTCAAATGTCACTCCTGAATGAGACCCTCAGTTTCTTTCTTGACCAACGAGGTGTGGTTTCTCCGTGTCCCCATGCCTGTTACATCCTGAGAAGTGTTCACTCTACACCTGTTTCCATCTCTACAAACGGAGCTCCCGCAACGCTGGGCCTGGAATGTATCTCTGTAACCTGGGACCTGGTGCCTGACATCTAAAGATTCTTTAGGCACTGGCAACGACTCCTGGGTGCATCAGTTAGTTTGTTAGTTCACTAAAACAGCTGGTCTGAACTACAGACATTTCCCCCTCCCCAAAGCATTCTTCCCAGGTTTTCTGAACTTGAAACCACGTGTGACCAGTTGTTTCCCTAGTGAGAATACTCTGAATGACTTTGGTTACAAAGGCCACTGGTCCTTATGCCTATGAGGGCACTTCACCGCATCTTCTTGCTATTTTATCATTTAAAGCCAGAGCACTTTTCTGCACTCTGTTGGAATGAGCATGTCAGTGTGGGTGTGTCGGTCTCATTTCCGAGGGAGGAGAGCGGTTCCAGCACATGGGGAAAGTTAGCAGCAGCTAACTGGTGAGCAATGTCATGGGTTTTACCTCTGACAGGTTTTAGTGCTCTTTGGTAATACTGGCGGCCATCCATGGTGGCCTTTGTAAGATCATCTGCAGCGATAGAGCAGTTCCTGGCTTTGTCACTTTAGAGTCTAAGTTCTTGGTGATTTTCAAGAAACTTCATGAGCTGTCACCCAGGTGGTGTGGGACCTCCAGCAATCTTCAGCTGCTATCTGCCTCACTTATGATGAAGTCTTAACCACTGGATCTGCTCACTCCTCTCTAGAGCTTCTATTCCAGTCTGTCTTGGGATCACTGATTTCCTGGTCTGACTTCCCCACTAGATTAAATCCCATGAAGGAAGGGACCAAGCCCCTGGTCACGTGTCCCCTATGTCTGGTGCTATATGGCATACGTAGGCGCTCATGGAGGTCAGGCGGTTTCCAGCAGATGTATAAAGAAGGCTGGCATCGGTCTACCACCTACTTAGTAAACCTATGGATAAGTCAGTAACTCAGATCTTGGGAAGGCGTCTTAGGAAAACTAAAGATTAGAGGCAGCCTATAAAATAAGAACTTTATTTACTCATAGTATCTGGGGCAAGTATTATAACACATGAGATAACTTGCAAACATTGTGTATCACCCAGGTTTTTAATCACCTCCTTTGCTTGGCAAATTGAATGCCCCACCCGCTACCCTACTCCATCCCCTACCACACACATCACATCTAGATACATAAAGGCAAGTAGGCATTGGGGCCAGCCCAGACCCTAGTGGGTGGCAAGATCAACTACTCCAGCCAGCAGTCCCATCTTTTTTTTTATTGAAGTACAGTCAATTACAATGTGTCAATTTCTGGTGTACCTGCACAACGTCCCAGTCACGCATATACATACAGATACTCGTTTTCATATTTCCATCTTATAATTTCTGCCCACAAAGTTATCTCGGAAATAAATACAAGGCCAGGAATACCTTTCCCCTGCTCCACCTACTCATGTAGCATCTTTAAGATACAAAGTGGGCAAAGGATCTCTAAGCAAAGATTAGGCCTATTTTTAGCAAAACTTCTGCATTTTCTCTCACAGTACCCAGCAGGCATTCTCTTGTTCATTTGAAGCCCCCAAATCGCCAACAGGCCCGAACTTTTCTGGGGAACTTCATGTGGAAGGCAGAGTGTGCCAACTGTAAGGTGTTACCTACTGTGTCATTGAGCCCCTGCAGTGTGTCTAGCCTATCCAACTAGGTGGTATTAATGATTAGAGTTTTTATTGCAAACCAACAGAAGAGCTTAGCAAAGAGACACCAGTTCAGACTGAAAAAAATGCAGAGTGAAACTGAGATGATGTTCACTTCCAAAACCAGATTCTCCTAGAACTAAGTCATTCTCTGTCTTTAAGTCCTACAAAAATCTATCAGTCATCAGATTTCCTACCCTAAAACTCTTCAGATGGGCCAAAAAAAAAAAAAAAAAAAAAAAGCAGCCCCTGGACTACTTACTTTTGCTCAACATGTACATCTCATCCAGCATCTCTCCCCAACGTATTCCTGGATTCTGCCTCAAAAGTAGTCTCTGCTGTGGCCTAAACTGAGATTAACACAGTAGACAGGAACAAACTAAGCAACTGTGTCTCTCCACTAACCACCTGGAGAGCAGCTGACTGGCCCACCCTGAGCAGCACTTCTAAGGCAGGAGCATTCATCGTTAAGTATCATTACAGACCTTATCACAGTCCTTGGAAGCATTTAATTTTCTCTAGGCTAGTATGTGAAGGTGGCTTTCCAAAGAAAGGTCAGTATCCAAAGTATATTTAATTATGACTTGAAATCATACAGGTGACTGCCTAAATTTGATCACTCTTCCCTCTACGGAGAAGGACAACTTTATTCATGTTCTGTAAGAAATAGAAAACGGTCTAGATAGTTAAAATTCATTCTCTGTATTTCTGTGCTGTGCTCCCCGTCTTTTGGTCTTTGGGTCAGAACGTGAAGCCACGTGGCCGGGGACGGTTCCCCTGATCTTAGGACCATGTTCTAGGAGTTCTGGTGAAGTCTTATCCGTGTGACATTCCTCCTGGAACAGAAGGGGTTTATGACTGGTTGTCACCTCTGCTAGAGGAGTAACAAACTACTCACGTGAAATCGAGTGCATGGCGATTAAGTTTTAGAAAAGGCACTTCTTTTGAGCACGGAGGCTGCCATAATTAAAATAGGCCGTTTTGTTACACTGAAGTCTTAACATTTGGCAGCTCTACTGAACCTGGACTTTGTATGGGCTTCAGGTATCTGGGGACTTAAGCAGGACAAGCAAAGAATCAAAATGACACAGGGCAGGTACCTAGTAAATGTCATGTAAAATGGGCACCAGGGTGAGTTGGGGAGCAAGGCTGCTCCAGACCTCAAGCAGCTGTCACTGCCAGTGACGGCTTGCCTGCTGACCCTCCTTTAAAGCGTCCCTGCTCACATGCTCATTCTCCGGCCTAGACGAGGATTATGATCATTGCTACCTTCTCCTGGTGCTACCTGGGTGAGCCGGGCTTACTTTCCCCTTGCCCTCCAGTCCCAATCCCTCTAGGGACTGCCAACGTCACCAACCCACTCCCCACAAGAGGAGTTCTGTACTGTTTTGCTGGTTGCGAGCCATACCTGAATAGCTCTTGGTTCTTCTTGGCTCTGGCCTTAATGAATATATGGTACCCCAGATCCTAATCTTGACTACCTAGGCTAGAGGAAAATGTCCGAGAACTCTCAGGGATTTTTTTCTATCAGAAAAACTCCTCTTGTTAGCCTGACTTCAGTTCCTTGCCAGAGTCTTAGAGCACATGTGCCCTGTCCTGGAGTATTTTACATCAGCATCATGTGTCTGGAGCGGGAGGTGCAGGGCAGAATGTAGAAGACCAGTGCCAGAAAGTCAGCCTACATGCTTTTGGACTTTGAACTTCAGACAGGAGCCAGTCTGGGTTAGCTTAGGGTCAGTACCTGCCTCAGCCAACCCCAAATTTCCTTCATTTCCAAAAGGATGTGCCTCCTTTCCTGTGAAGACTTTAAGTCTTGCATGGGCTTCTATATTCCACTGTTCATGGCATGTCACATATTTCATTCGAGATGGACGGGAGCACACAGAATCCTTACTTACCTAAAACACGGTGAATATATGGCTTCAACTAACTCCAACAATTGAAGTGCATTCCTACCATTCTACAGGATAAAGTTAACCTCCAATGGAAACTTATAACAGATTAAATTAAAAGAATGACATTGTGCTGTGCACCAGAAATTGACACAACATCGTAAACAGACTATACTTCAAAAAAAAAAAAAAAAAAAAAAAAAAGAACATGCAGCAAAAAATGAATCTTCTCTCCCATCTTCCTGGACAGTTTTCAGTAGTTTCTGGTATGTCTTAACTTTTTGGAACGTTATGAAAAGTATAATGCAAGTCATAGCACTACTCTTAGAAACCATTTAATAAGCTGGTATTGCTCAGCCATTAATATTGTTAAGAGTCTGAAAACTTTCATAAGCAGGGCTTTTACAGCCTCTTAGTTTTGTCACTCATCAGAGGCCATATTCACTACACACTCGCCTTTTTCAAAGAGTCCAGGCAGGGGAAAGCATTCGAGAGAACAGTCCACTGGAGCCTGTCCGTTTTTTATGCTCCCTTAAAGATAACATTTTTCGGGCTGCTTAATTACCAGTCCGCGGAGCCATGTGACCAACCTAAACGTGACCCGGCCGCCAGCCAATCACAGGGCGCAAAAAAGACCGTCCCAGTTTCACACGCTCCGGACGGTCGGGACCTCGGGGCAGGGGAGCATTGAGAGTCTCCAGACCCCGAGTATTGCTTTGAGAGGCTGCTGGACCACACGCTTTAAAGTTCGCTCTCACTTCAGGAGACACGTGACTGCAGGCAGGCGGGCCTCCTAAGCCACCAGGAGACAGGAGCTAGAGACTCTGGAGTGGGGACTTAGGTCGGGGAGAGTCTCCCGTCCCAGTTCCCCAAGCTGGCGAGCAAGCCTCCCCTTGGTGTCAGGTGAAGATCACTTCAGGTACCCGCCTGGATTCCGACGGAATCCTCTTAGCAGGGCTTCCGGTCGCCTGCCCGGGAAAGTTGTGCGGCCCCAAGTGGGAGAGTGGCTGAGGACAGGGCTCCCAGGCCCAGTGCGGCAGACCCTGGGGACTCAACAGTAGTCTCCACCGCCCTCCCCAACAAGCCACAGTCACACGCCAGCTCCCCCAGCTCTCGCGCTACTCCCTTTGATCTATTGTTTAGAATGAAGGCTAATTACAGTCACTAGATTAGGACTCAATTCCTCTCCAGGAAATCTCACCGGGAACCAGGCTCAGCAAACTAACCTGATTAAGTCTTCGTCCCCCTTCCCCTCCCCCGTTCAGCTATCCTGGAGACCCCAGAGGGTGATAAACGCTGTTAGGACTCCCCTCTGGATGTTTCTCTCCCCCTCCTCTTTCCACTCTCCTATTTCAAACCTTACTCGTCCTCTAACCTGCACTCCAGAGACACGGCCCGGCACCCGGGGAGTCGCAGTCCCGGTGCGCAGGCTGCGCACTTCTCGCCGCTCGGAGACTCCCGGCGGCAGCCCACCGAACGTGCGCCCGCTCACCGGCGCGGGGAACCCCAGCCCAGGCCCACGTCCTCGGAGGCGCCGACCCTCATCCACCGCCCGCTCCCACCCTCCTTAAGTCGGAGGAGCGCGCCGGGGGCTGCCGCGCACGTCTCGGCCCACCCAGCCCTCTGCCTCCTTCCTAACACTCCGCCTGGCAGAGGAGACAGAACCATTGTTCAATGGCTCCGAAACCCAGATTCCCCATCCCTGACCAAGCGGGGTGAAAAACGAGGCATAGCAGTGGCTTTGGGGGAGGGAGAGTAAGGGAATGAAGACTAGTTCGGGCAAGGCTTTAGGACACCCCAAACCCCACCGTCCCCCAAGCCCGGCTCCCGGTAGCCGCGGTGCTGACAGTCAGCTCAGAGGCGCCACCAGGGTGGGGAGGGAAAGAAGGCGACAAGAGCGGAGAGGCGCCTCCTAGGAGGGGGGTGGGCAAAAGGAGACCCGCGCCTCGGGGCCCCCTGGCGCCCCCGTTGGGTCCGGGCAGCCCGTGGAGGGGCGCGTCGTCACTCACCAGCTCCAGTGGCGCCGCTCTCCCGGGGCGCCCAGCACAGCGCGAGCAGCAGCCAGAGCGCCCAGCGCGCGGACGTGCCCATGGTGCCCGCCTGGATGGTGCCGCCGCCGCCGCCGCCGCCGCCGCCGCCGCTCGCTCCGCACAACAAGTTACCAGCCCTTCGGAAAGGAGGAAGGAGGTGGGGGCGGGGAGGGAGAAGGGGGAGGGGAAGGAGGGGGGAAGGAGTTCGAAGGGGGTAAAGGGAGCAGGGAAGAAGAGGGCACCCCCTCCCCTACAACTTGCACAATCTCCTCCCTACCAGACAACCCACCCACCCACCCACCTCCCCGGGCTGCAGCAGCGATGCAAACCGAGCCCGCGGGCAGAAAATAATGCAGGCGCTGCAGAGGAGGGGAGGGAAGAGGAGGGGAGAAAGGGAGAGGGGGTGGGGAGCCGAGAGCGGAGAAGAGAGGAGAGGAGCCGGCCGCGGAGCACCCACCCTGGCAGCTGCCGGAGTGCGGGGTAAGGAGCGCGGAGGGGGCAGGAGGGGGAGTGGTCAGCGGGGCAAGGGGGGGAGGGCGGGCGCGGCGGCTTCAGCCCTCCTTCCCCCCTCGACGCGCTCCTCTCATAAGCTAGGGGCAGCCGGGTGCCCGCGCCGGGGGTGTGTGAGTGCGTGTGCGAGTGCGAGCGTGAGTGGCCGTGACCGTGGCCGCTGCTGCCACCCGGTCTGCTCCTGGGGCCCAGCTGCTCCGCGCGTCCGCCCGAGGCTCACGGGGGCCCGGGGCGGCCGCTGGTTGGCTGGCGCGCCGCCCTCGCCTCCAATCCCCGGTGCCTGCCCTAATTTCCTGATCCAGGGAACCTGCCGCCGCAGCAGCTGTGCGCTCCCTACAGTCATTACTGTACCTTCCCGGCAGCCGCCAACAGTAAATGCAGCAGTAGCAGCAGTTAGCACTGATGCAACTACTGAGGCTGTTGCCACCGCCTTCCCACTAGCGGGGCTTACGGCCCCGGGGGGACTTGCAGCTTCCAGGGGCAACAGGCATCTCTCTAGCACCCTCTTCTGCGCCCCAAAGACAGGCTGGCACTATGAGGCTGGTAGGTAGCTTCTTCCTCGGGCCTCCTCGCTCCACCTAAAAGTGATGAAGAGGAGCGGGTCTAAAACGTTTGGGCTACTCTGATGTGGGGTGGGGGATGCCTGGCTCAGTCACATGCTGAGATGCCATTTTGCTAAAAATTAAATGTGTCTTTAAGTGAAAGCGTGTGTGGAAGGAGAGTGCGCGCGGTTGTGGTTTGTCCTCTGTAATAGGACGGGACTAAAATAACCCAGACTGGGATGAGGAGGAGGAATATCGCTAGCGCAGCTCTACACGCTCTCATCAACAGTTATACTTAATTGCTAATTGCACAAAATGATAGTTAGAGGGTCTGTAATTAAAAGCTTAACCTTTTCTTGTTTGGGGGAGGGGAAACCCGTAGGTTTATTCTTCTTGATATAGTTGGTAACATTCAATTACAAGGCTTAAGGGAAAAAAAAGGAAGCAAAGGCAAGATTCCTGTAAAGGATTGATTCCTGTTTTATGCCTGGCAATACTGAGCCTGTAATTTGCTTTTGTGTACTTCGGTTTTCTTGCACAATTTCCCCTGGTTGAGGTGCGTTGTCTGCTGTGATCTGTAAAGCATCTAACAAGACTGGAAGGCTTACTTCACCTTAAGTAGAGGGTTTATATATTTTTTAAAAGTTGTTTTTATCTTGAATGACTGAAATTCTGCCGATTTCAATAGGAGCAGCTCTGGTGCTATTATTCCATTGGCGATATGAGAAGTAGTGGGCTGCTGCCTCGCTGTGTTCTCCTTGTCCTGCTTCTCCAGGGCATTTGCCAAAGATCGCCATCGGATGAGATGCTCATTAGGAACTTACTGTATCCGGGAGACAGGAGAGAAAAACCCCAGATCAGGATACACTTTGTTGGGGCCAGAGGATATCCAGATTGTGACCGATAAACACGAAGGGGCTTAGCTCCATGAACTGGTGAAGTCTTGCACTACAGTTGGTTTTTAGTGCTCTTTTGCTTACCCTGTAGTTACACGTTTGATACAAACTGCAACCACCCACATGTTGCATGTGAAACTGAGTTGAACTCGGTTTTATGCTATCAGGAGTGGAAATTCATGCAGGTATTGTTTCCCTGACAGGCATTAAGGGATGATGGTAAACAGGTGTAGGGCATCTTCAGCATTCTCCAGGTTCTGAAATGTGTGTGGCTGCTAATGCGCTGGGCCGCTTTACAGGAAAGTTGGTAGAGGTGATGAGTAGATCCAGTTTGAAAAGGCACAATGTGAATAGAGTTATGTGGCTTGTTTCTAATATTATACTCAGAGATAAATACATATTTTATAAGCTTCACATTGATATGGTATAATAAGATTCATCTTTGACAAATGTGTTATACTTTCTATCTCTCCAAAGGGTATAAGTAAACTGTTGGTGAAATTAGCTGTGGCTCTATGTTCAATCCTGTAACTTAAAAAAATTTATTTTTAATTTTTTGATTTACAGTGTTGTTGGTTTCTGATGTACAGCATAGTGATTCAGTTTTATATATATGCTTTTTCCTATTTTTCATTACAGGTTACTACAAGCCATTGAATACACTGCTATACAGTAGGACCTTGTTGTTTATCTATTTTGTACATAGTAGTTTGTATCTGCCAATACAATCTTGGAACTTTTTATATTGTATTTTATTTTATTTTTAATGGAGGTACTGGGGATTGAACCCAGGACTTCTTGCATGCTAAGCCCATGCTCTACCACTGAGCTATTGCCCTCCCCTCCCAATCCTGTAACTTTTTTGTTGAATCAAAGGGAAGCATAACTTTTGGCTTAACCTCTCATTGGCTGTGTAACTTGGGAGAAACTCTGTGCTTCTCTGTGTCTGCCTTCTCACCTGCAATCTGAACACAAAAGCAATCCACGTAATGTCAGAGTACACTGTGGCCTCAAGGACCAGCTCTCTGCGAAGTGTTGATGATTAGAAGCAAAGGTTGTAAGGAGGAGTGAATTTGATGAATATAGAAAGAATAATCAAAAAGGTAAATTTACCGTGACTGGAGACAGGTGTGGTTGAACTAGGCTCAGAGAAGTTGACGCTGCTGGATTCAGAGCCTTTCAGCAAATCCCATTCCCCCAGTCCACCACACTTAGTGATTTGTTGAAGCCATGTACATTGAGCATCCCTGCGTAGCAGGTGCTGTGCTGGCCAGGGGGTATATGAAGCTGCTTGTCTGAGGAAGCTCAGACTCTGGTGGGGAGGCAGAGAAATTGGCAGCTGTAGTACCCTATGCAGAGCAGGCGCTAAGGCTCAAGGTGTTACAAGATTACAGGGGAAGAGTTGCTAATCTAGCTGGGCGATGAGGGTATTAGAAAAGGCCTTCCAGAGCAGTTGTCTCTGAGCTGAATAGAGTTACCAGTTTTACCAAGCAGTTCCAGTTCTCTTTACTGCTGGACACATGGGAGGATTGCACTTCCCGGCTCCCTTCTAGTTACATGGGCCTGAAAGACTATTTTTGGCAGATTACTTGTGAGCGGAAGTTATCGGGTGCCACTTCTGGACTGGAGCATTTAATGACTTGCATGAGAACCTCTGTTTTCGTCTCCATGGTGACTGGAAATGTTCAAGAGATGGCTGCTCCCTTAGCCTGGTCTCTGAGTGACTCGGTTGAATAGTTCTCTGCTGTCTGCATGTCTCTGGCAATGTTCACAGAAAGTAGAGGTTAGCAAATGGCCGGTGGCCCATTTTTGTATGGCCTATGAATAGGAATGGGTTTTTTGTTTTTTTTTTTACATTTTTAAAAGGGTTATACAAGAAAAATTAGAAAGAAGACAATGCAACAGTTATCCTATGTTACTTACAAAGTGTGAAATATTTACCATCTGAGTCTTTAGGGAAAAAGCTTGCCACCTTCTGATGTTGAGTGAGAAATAAACCTTTGTCGTCTTCGTCTACTGAGCTTTGGCTACCTCAGCAGGACCTCACACTAACCTGACTGATGCTCTGGGGGAAGGGGGAAGGAAGACCTGGGGAACAGAGGGAACAAAGGCAGAGAGCATCAAGGATTGAAGGAAATGCAAGGGAAGCAGGATGGTTCCAGGGTGGGGTCCCAGTGCGCTGATGGTAGAGAATAAGGCTGAGGAAGAAAGCGAGACTGAACTGTGTGGAGATGGGAATGTCACGCCAACACTATTTTTTTTTTTTTTTTTGCATTAAAAAAAATTGAAGTATAGGTGATTAACAATGTGTTAGTTTCAGGTGTACAGAAAAGTGACTCAGTTATACATATATATATATATTCTTTTTCAGATCCTTTTCCATTATAGGTTATTACAAGATATTGAATATAGTTCCCTGTACAATACTGTAGGTCTTTGTTGTTTATTTTATATATAGTAGTGTGTACTGGTTAATCCCAAACTCCTAACTTATCCCCCTCAACTTCATGCCAACACTTTCGATTTGATCCTGTAGGCCATGGTGAGGACTTGGGGCAGGCTTTTTTTCTCACTTAAAAAAAAAATCCATTAAATTATGCAATTCACTATGGAGTAATTATAAAATACAGAGGGGAAAAAAAGAATACTTTTTAAAAAGCATACTTTCAATACCCAGAGATACTGTTAACAAGTCTGTTTCTTTCCTTTTTAAAACGTGTTTAATTATATCCTCAGCTCACAGAATTGCACTGACATTATTCTCATTGGCCCTCTTGATCTGTTGATTTACTTTTGCAAAAACAACAACAAATAGTATCCTTGAGCCCACTACCACCTCCAAGAAATAGAATATTGACAGTAACATGTATCTGTCTGTCTAGGTGCTTCCCCTCTACCTATCTCATAAGCCTTCCTCCTGGAGGGAACCACTATTGTGATAAGTTTTGACCAGAGGCCTGACACTCAGTGTGTATTAGAAAGTTCACTCTGGCATGAAGCGGTCTGAAGGGTGACGTCTTTGGGAAGCAGAGTAGAGTAAGACTAGAGGAAGAAGAGCTAGAGGCCTGGGCAGTGGGGGAAGGCACCGAGAAAGGACAGGAAGAAGCTATTATTATGCAGTCAGAAATACTCATATAATTCCTTCATGAGATTTTTCCTTCCCAATCCTGCAGATACAGCTTTTAGAACAGCATTTTCCAAATATGCTCAATCCAGAAGCATCCCTGGCAATGTGTGTTAAAAGTGCAGTTTTCCCGGTCCCTCCCTTAGAGAGCCTGACCCCACAAGTCCAGAGTGGAACCCCAGAAGCTGTGGGTGTAACCTTACAAGGAATGTCTCTTAGGATTAGCCACAATTAAAAAACCTTCTAAGAGAGTGTCTTTTTCAGTGTGGTTTTAACTGCAAAGTAGCTTTACTTCTCTCAAACATATATATACGTGTATTTGTCCAGTTTCTCCCGGGAGGGCGGGTTAGGGCTCACAGACAGTGCGAAGGTTAATGTTGGGCATCTCTTTTTCTGCAACGCTGTGAACTAATAAATAGGGGCAGCAGAAATAATCTTCACATCGTCTTGCTAGTCCAGGGCACTGATGCCTGTGTTTTCCACGCTGTGGCCTCACGGTGGGAAGTGAGAGGTGAAGTGAACTGTCTCCTTCTGGAACATTCTCTGAAAGTACTTTTTTTTTTTACTTTATTTTTCAAATTTTTATTTATTTATTATTTATTTATTTATTTATTTTATTTAACTTTTTAATTTCTTTGCTTCTGTGTTTTTTTAAACTTTTTATTGAGTTATAGTCATTTTACAATGTGTCAAATTCCAGTGTAGAGCACAATTTTTCAGTTATACATGAACATACATACATTCATTGTCACATTCTCTTTCACTGTGAGCCACCACAAGATCCTGTATATATTTCCCTATACTACACAGTACAATCTTGTGTATCTATTCTACATTTTGAAATTCTCTGAAAGTACTTTGATGGTACCTCCTCTGGCCTCCATTACACCATTTTCTAATTGTGTGGCAGCCAGTAAGTAAATAGGATTTATTCCACCCTAGGCTCCACAGGGAGGGCCCGATGGGCTAAACTAATGGGTCCCAAATTTTTGCTTCCATCAGAATCACTTGGAAGAGTGGTTAAAACCCAGGTCTCTGGGCCCCATCCCAGAGTTTCTGATTCAGCCAGTCTGGGGTGAGGGCCGGAGAATTTGCATGTCTGACAAGTTCCCAGATGATGGTGATGTCACTGGTCAGGGAACACACTTTGAGAACCAAAGCTCTAAATCCTTCAGCATCATCTCCTCAGCCACTGTGATCAGTTCAAGGGCCTGGGTCACTCAGCCTGTGTCCTTCTTCCGGCCTCACTAAAGGGATGCTTCAGCCCTACGCATACTAGTCAAGTTGGTCCAGTTATTATGAAGTTCATGACTTTGGCTTGGTTAGAAAGGTACTCTCTTTTAAGCAACGTGGTGTCTGGATGTTAGGACTGAACTTCTGTAGCCATTGTGCCCCCAGGAAGGAGCCAATCTGGAGACCAGCCGACTCACAGAGGAGAGAAGGCTGAGAGCATCAGGGTAACAGCACCCAAACTGGCCCCTGAGCCGGGAGCACTTCTCCTGAGAGCTGCCGTTCTGTAGGACTGTCACCTGAGCCGCTCAGTTCCCTTTGTGGCTTAGCCAGTTTGGATTGAGTTTTCTGTTGTTAACAAGTAGAGGGGCTCTCTTGAGGGAAGTAGTGTGCAAACTGTAAAGCACTGGGTGAAACGCCACCTGTGGACATCCAGGGCGAATAACACGCCCGCCCCTCCTGGCGGGAGTTTGGAAGAGGAACCCGACTGTCGGTGAGGACTGTCTTCAGCATCGGCCCCCTCGTGCATCTGGGCCACGTCCACTCCCACCCCACCTCGGCCCCAAATCAGGTGCTCGATGTGGACTCGTTACAAATGAACCTTTATTGAGGGTTACAATAGAATAAGAACATTTTTTTTTTGAAATCCCAAGACCAAAGACTATTTTGCAGACTGCTTTTGAACAATTTCAGAATGTAAAAATGTGGCCAAGTCTGGTGAAAACAGAATTACGTTTAAAGAGAATCTCCCAAATGGATTGAGTGTGAGGATAGACTAGTGGTTCTCACCTGGAAACAATTTTGTCCCCAGTAAATATTTTTAATTGTCGTGCCTCAGGGAGAGGCATTTAGGGGGTGGAGCCCAGGGCTGCTGTGATAGTGCTGCCGTGCAAAGGACAGCCCCCACAACAAAGAATGATCTGGTCCACGGTGTCAGTGGTACCACAGTTGAGACACACTGGGATGGACGTAGGCGAAGTCAGATGATTCTGTGATGTGTGAGCTTTTTATTCAGAACAGGGTAGGAGGACATTGTTTGGAACTTAGATGGCCCATTAGAAAGATGTTCTCTCTTTGAACAAAGAAAGCACAAACTAGGTTTTGTCCAGTCGATGACAGCTGTGAATGCAGCATCAGAGGGCAGTGTGTAGATTTACAGACCTGGGAGCTGTCAAACCGCAAGTAGATTACCTCTAAATTGAAATAGGCCAACTCGGGATAGCCACGTTCTGGCTGCGTTGTGGACTCACAGGTGTCCTTGATTTTGCACAGTTTCTATTTTGCTTGTTTTTCTGCAGGAATGAAGTGCTTGACCATTTCTCCTTTAACTCTGAGAATTAATTCCTCTGATCCTGGTCCCAAATTTGATTGTTTTCATTTGTCATAAATGCAATTTACGAGAGGTTTCAGAGTGTAGTTCTACCGTATTTAGAACACACTTATAACCAGAGTGTCTTTGGAAATGTGGGCTTTGTGGTCCCTGCTGTGCCAGGTAAGCATAAATGCTGATTAGAACAAAAGAATTTTAACCTGCAAGTTATGCAGTGGGTTTTAAAGTACGTACAATTTCACCACGATGATTCTGTTTTCAAACTTTTAGGAGTTTTGTGGAAGTGGGTGTATCTAATGTTACTTGTTACATGTATAGTTTAAGTTCCTGCTGTACTGCTGCTTGTCGTCTTTGAAGTGCTGAGTTTCTCAGTGGATATGCTTTCTTCCAACCTGGTCCTCTGAGGTTTTGTCCTGGCATCTCTAAATTGTCACTGTATCTGGAGTGCGGAAGGATATCTGGGTTTTCAAGCCTGCTTTTAGGGTCCTGTGGTGGATTCAAGGAGGTGCAAGTAATTCTCAATTGTTGGAGAGTAGGGTGGCTTAAGGTGGGAGTAGATAGCAGAGGGGTAGCTGAGTATGACTGAGGAAGGCATTTGTATGTTGTTTGGACTTGTATTCCATAAACAGTTAGTAAGCCATGGAAGGTTTTGCATCAAGGACTGATGGGATCAGATAGATGTCTTTAGAAATGATTATTTGAGAAGGTGATTCCATCAGTGGGAACCCGTGTGGTCCCTGCAAACCTGTGAGCATTGAAGGCATGCAGGGAGGCAGTGTAGTTTAATGCTTAAGAGAGAAGGTGTGGGAGCCAGTATTCCTGGGTTCAAAGCCTGGCCCAGTCACACAGGCTGTGAAATTTCAGGCAAATTATTGAACCTCTCTCTTCATCTGTTTTTTTCACCTGAAAATGGGGATGACCAGTGCACCTACTTCTTAAGAGAATTCAGTGCACTCATACAAGTAAAGCGGTTGGGAAAGTGCCTGGTGTATAATGAATGCTCAGGAATTGCTGGCTACTATTGTTAATAATAATGACCTTTCTTGTTGCTGTTGTTGTTACCAGCAGCTCCCGTGTAAGAGAGGCAAAGGGATGACAGGTGCGGGCCCAGGACTGGAACGCTGGAAGGCAGCAGTTCTTGGTCCTGTCTGAACGTTAGAATACCCTGCAGAGCTTTTAAGAATATCATCACTGGAGTCCTGCTGTAGACCCAGCTCAACAAGTGTCTGGAAATGGGGCCTGGGTGTGAGCATTTTGAAGCTTCCCAAGTGATTTGCATTCTAATTATGATTCCCTCGGTGTCCAGCCTGACCTCTGCCCAGCCCAGGGTAGTGTAGAGGGAAAGTTGTGTGGTGAAGCTTGAATGGACTTCACCCCAAGGGAGACAGGGACGTCATGGTGGCTGCTGCAGAGGAAACAGGAGCCAGTGTTCCAGAACAGCCTCCCCATCCGTCCTCTGGCTCCTGTTTCCTGTGCATCCTGCTCCCAGCCTCGCATCTCACATTCAGCCAGATTGTCAGCTGTAAGAGAGCCAAGGCCCACAGGAGGTCAGAGGCTCCACGCAGCCAGGCTGC
Source organism: Camelus ferus (assembly GCF_009834535.1). NCBI lineage: Eukaryota > Metazoa > Chordata > Mammalia > Artiodactyla > Camelidae > Camelus > Camelus ferus. The sequence continues at coordinate 31,546,923 of NC_045699.1, forward strand.
TAGGAACCCCACTGGTGTCTACCTATCAGGGATGGATTGTGTATCACCAGTCTCGTGCCTTTATGAATCAGTCCCCCAACAAAGACTCATAGAGCATCTTCTGGGGACCAGCAGTGTGTGCCAGGGGACCAGAGGGCAGCAGCCAGATAGTGATGTGGCTGCTGTTGGAGAGTGTGTTGTTATTGTTTTGTTTGCCTTTTCTACAGGAGCCAAAATTCAGGCTTGTTTAAGTGGTAATTGACAGTCCTTTCTTCTAAGGAAGTTTCTCTTGGATTTGCTGCCAACAGGAAGTGTATTATTCCTCCGAGCTCTATAGCATTCATTTATCGAGTGCCCACTCAATTATGAGGCATGACGGAGTTTGCCATCTAAAAGAGGAAAGGCCACTTAATGATTCCTAGAGTCAGAAGCCTGGCGTAAATGGAGAGGCAGATCAAAGAGTTAAGGGGATTCCATTGTAATCAGAGGCACTTTTAGCAGGAGCTGGGCCTTCTGCTGAAATCTTAAAGGAGGCTTTGAAAAAGCTGTGTGGGAGAGAAAGTATGTTTTTGAACTTTAAGGGGTGGTGAGTCTAGCTGATCATCTGATAGGATAACAAAGTGCCGATTGTGGTGGTTTTGTTAAACTTTGGTGGGAACAGACTTGAGACCTGGTAGAAACTGAAATTCTATTTTGAGATCTTCAGAATTATTTCCCCCACCGCAGGAGAAAGTAAACTCTCTCCGAGAGTGTGTTTACCACAGTCATTTTCTGGGTCTAATTGTTTTTCTGGATAGATAATTCTTACATGTGAGGGAAAATAAAGAAGCTTCACCCTTTGGGAAAGATTTTCTTCTAGAGTTGAAGAAAGATTCATGGTTACTGAGCCCAACTGAAGGACAAATGATGGTTAATGACCCAAATCAGACCATGTTCTTTGGATTTGCTTTGGGAAGAAGATAACAGAGGACCATTTGGAAGAATAGATCGGAGGTCTTGCATAGATAGAGGTGAAGTTGGGAGAGGGCTGGGATTGACATGAGGGCACTTGGGAAATGAATCATACCTGAGACTTCGTCTTTCTCCAATCCTTGCCTTTCATCCTCTTAACCGTAATACCCCGATATCACCTATACGCTTCTTTGCAATCAAAACTCACTCCTTTCCTGCCATAAGTAGTAAGCACCTGGAGGGCAAAAATTATGACTTAAATATTTGTAGGGTCTGCCATGTTTATGAAATTGAATTGGAAAACAGGAACAGATCTTTCCATCAGTTTCCCTTGGCGAACTCCAGAAGGGCACCTTTCTGTGAACAGGTGACTGAAAGGAAGATGGGTCATCGCTGAGTTTTCTCTCTTCACATTCCTTCACTCCTCTCCTTCATTTGCCAAAGACGCCAACAAAGAACAAAGAGGTGAGGGAGAGACAGTGGACTTGCTGCCACAAAGACTCTTCAAAACACTCAATGGAAAATCTCTGAAGGTCATGGAAGATCTTCTCTTCCTTTTATAGTGATTCCAGAGTGCTCGCTTGGCTCGTGGGGCTGTTTTCTAAATATGAAACAAGAAGATGATGGTTAGGTCTTACGTAGCGTGAGAAGAATGCCTTGAATTTGCGCACTGCCTTCTTCTGAGAAGGTTCAAAGTACTCTACGAGCATGACACCGTTACTGCCTGGGAGGGGACTGTGAACAGACTTTCAGGAGAATGATCCCCCTTCAGCAGTTTGGAGGAGCTCACGCAGAGGTCAGCCTCCTTACTCAGCCTAAGCAAGTGGCCCAGAGGGGCTGAGTTCTAAATCTCACATAGAGAGAAACGGCTGTTAATGCTAAACATGGCTAGGTGATGTCTAAGTTGCAGTCTCCTGAGGAACTCTACGTCCCCTGCTTTAGGAAGGCACACTGTAAGGTTTTATCCTTTCTTATGGTTTTTCCCGAATGGCCATGCTTCAATCTGGCTTCCATCCTCTTTTTTTTTTTTTGAGTAAGGCAAAAATCAAATGACTGAACAAAACAAGAGGCACCAAGAAGTACTTGTGTTACCATGTCCACACCAAACCGGCTCACCTCAGTAAAACCTGGAGTCTTCGAGAAGATTCCTTGAAGAAAGAAATGAAAACATCATAGTCCCCCTATAGTTTTGATGAGGCCAAGTGCAGTCGTTAGAAATTCTGTTAACTTGAAGGAAAGAAGCAAACACTGTAGTTATTATTTGTTTTTCTGTCTTGGCAAGGAAAATTTCATCACCTCCAATACATTTGCTTATTTTTCTTTCCTTCATTCCACTTCCCAACCCCTGCCTGGCCTTCTGCCTGGTTTCTCTTGAGAAATCTCCGGAGGTCCTGACCATGACTGCAATTTCACAAGCTATGAAGAGAAATGGAACAGTGCCTTGTGGATCTGATATCATTTCCTCCAATCAAGGTCCGCTTCAGGGGAAGATTCACTGGAGAAATTATTGGAAATATTGCAACAAGGATTATTGAGAAATTGAAGGCAAAAACAAGAACTGTTTATCAGGAGGTCAATCTCTCTTCAGCTTGTCTTTCTCTCCCGACAGGTGTAATACCCTGTCAGACAGAGTGACTGCTCCATTAGAATCTCTATTTTCTTAATCACTGAAATATCCCTGGGAGGAAGTGGTGCTGGCCATTCACGTCTCGCTCAGCTCTAAATACTCGTCCTGTGTCCAGACCTGGCAGTGAGCTTGTTGGGTTTATAATCACAGCAGCAAACACTATGCCCTTTTGTGTGGTTTGCAGGATTTGGGGTGGACTCTTCGTGTTTCTCTCCCCAAATATTCCCTTATTAATTTTTAAAAAAAATTGGGGGGGGGTATGGTGGGGAGTCTTTGCTTTATTTGGATTGAATAAGATACTGTGATGGTTTGTGGCCTTTATTTATTCAGTTGACCCTTAAACAACTGGGGGGTTGGGTTGCCCATGCCCCCCTCCTGTGACCAGAAGACTAACCTGATAGCATATAACTCCTGTTGACCAGAAGCCTTACTGATAGCATAAACAGTCCGTTAGCACACAGTTTGTATGTTATACGTATTACATGCTGCATTCTTACAATTAAGCGAGCTAGAGGAAAGAAAATGTTAAAAGCTTCACGAAGAGAAAATACACTTCTAGTGCTGTACTGTATTGATACTGTAAATTCACATCATCTGCTTACACGATGAATTGTCTGTTAGTACCTGCATAGATGTTGTCTAATATGATACAAAACACTGTTGGTGTTACATGTATTACTAACACTAGTGTCAAAAATGAAAAGAAATTCATTTATTTACAGGTGTCGTGATTCATGCATTGATAACTAAGAAGCAGCAATCCGACTGCTTGATGGTAGCCCGGTGTAATTGGTAGGATGGCTCCACAGTAGCCCGGCCTATGCACTAATGAATGAATCATTATAAGACTTTTGTGGCATATTCATAATACAGTTTTGGAAGTGTTGCCTCATTAAAAAACAAAAACAAAAACACTTATGCTGATGATAGGCTGATGAGCGGTTTCTCCAGTTAGGAGAGAGGCACACTGTATGGTAATGTAATTCTTTGAAAGCAAAGTTATGAAACAGTAAGAAAATGAACACGTTATTAATTTTATGTTAAATATCACTCACCTTATGCCCATGTAAGGGTAGACCTGTGCTGGCATTTGGATTCAAAAACTGGGGTTGGAGTCTAGGCTCTGCTGTTCACCAGCTCTGTGTCCTTGAGTCAGCTCCTTAACTTCTTCTCTGCCTCAGTTTTTCTAACTGGGGAAAGGAGACAGTTCTTGCCCTGCCTCTCTCTCACAGCACTTGACGTATGAAGGAGGGGGTTGGGGTAAGTACATTTGCGTAAGGACTCTGGTGACCCTCCAAGGAAGGAAGGGACCAAAATTTCAGCCCTGTTTCCTAGGAATTGAAGGTTACAGAAACCTCCAGGGTGGGCTGGTGATCTAGTGCCCTGGGAGGATAAGGAGGCCTCTGTGAAAGCACTCAGGATAGAGAGACGTGTTGGGTGTGAACAGTGGTGCGGATGTTGCCTTGTTGGAGACGCAAAGGGTCTTGGCCTTGAGCAGATGGCTTGGGCGGGTGAATCTAAAGAGACGGCAGATGGGAGCCCAAGTTACATTTGACGTGGGACACCCTCAGCTGAGATGACTCTGAGTAAGGACCCCTCCTTCTTCTTACCTGAAAATCCACGTTGTGTAGGCAGGAGGTTGTGCTCTGTTTGGTGGGAGAAGAGAGTGGGTCTCAACACTGTCAGTTTCCCCTTTTAATAAGAAATATCTTGAAATATCCCTTCTCTATCTTGAAATGAAAATCATAGATAATATCACATATATACATAATTTGCAAAACTAATTAACCTAATGTCCCAAGTATAGTATAAAGGAAAAAAAGGAATGGGAATCAATGTGTAATAAAGCAGGAAGGCCCAACTATGCCGGAAGACAGAATAGAAAGCCAGGAATGACACATGTAGAGCCTCTGAGCGCAGCGGCCACGTGTGCCAGCTGATGCAGGGACAGAGGGTGGGAGACTGTCATATCGCAGTGGCTTAGCTGTAAGTGGTATGATTTTCTGAAATGGTGAGCCACAGCGGGTGGTGTTCCAAACACACACAAAAAACCCCAATAATTTACCCTTTAGTGGACATGGCGGCTGCATTCCTGGAAAATTCAGTATGTGTTAAAACCTTGCTGAGACATTCTGTGCTTATATATAAATCAGGATCCAGGCTCAGATAATTATAACAGGGGAGAAACCCTCAATGCCTGGTAGAATATTTTTGGATGTTTGACTCACGTGGGTCATTTTTCTTTTTTTTTTTTTAATTGAAGTATAGTCAGCTTACAATGTTGTGTTAATCTCTGGCATACAGCACAGTGACTCATTTACATGTATTCTTTTTCATCATAGGCCATTACAAGGTATTCACTATAGCTCAACACCTGTGCTATGTAGTGGGACCTTGTTATCTATTTTATATATAGTGGTTAGTATATAGGTCATTTTTCTTGATGAGTAAGATATGTCACTTGCTTTTTGGGATGTCTAGAGTTCCTGGCACTGCCCACTAAAAGCCACTAACACACCTTCAGTCATTGTGACAACCAAACTGTGCCCTTCTAATTCTAAAACACCCTCTAGGGGTCGTGCCATTCTCATTGAGAAGCACTAGGGCAGAGGTCCAGCTTACCTACACTGCTGTGGAGACGACTGGAAGTGACCAGGCCTTCCAGTGAGGGCGGTGATGGCCAGTGACCTTATTGAACTTCAAGGGACTCTAGGTGTGTTAGCTTGACCTGCCATAACAAAGTACCTTAAGCTGGATGGCCTAAGCACAAGGAATCTATTTTTCAAAGTTCTGGAACTGGGACGTCCAAGATAAAGGTGCCAGCTGATTTGGTTCCTGGTGAGGGCTCTCCCCCGGCTTACAGATGGCTGCCTTCTCTTTGTGTCCTCACGTGGCAGAGAGAGCTCTGGTCTGTCTTCCTCTTCTTATAAGGACATTAATGCCACCATGGGGGTCCCACCCTCATGACCTCATCCAAACCTGATTATGTCCCAAAGACCTTACCTCCAGGGCTTCAACATAAGAATTTGCGAGCGATGCAAACTGTAAGTCTGTAACACCAGGTTTCTGGCCTAACTTTGTCTTCCAAAGCCACTGTCTTCTTTTGGAAGCTATTATGGTCTTCTGGGATCAAAGGAGCACATCCGAGTTCTGGTTCTAGGGGCTACCTAGGAGCAAGAAGGGTTCAGAGACCTCTTGTTTGTGAGGAAGTGCCTGGGGAGTTCTTAGATCTGTTGGGGTGGGCAGGCACTGGAAAGAGAATGTAGACTTTCTGCTCTTCTGGACCAGTAGAGTCCCAATCAGGTCATGTTTAAGAGTGTGCACTGGGAGTCCGATCTGGCTTCGGGTCCTGTTTTAGTCATCTGGGGGCTGTGTGTCCCTGGACTAGGTACTCAGTAGTCTGAGCCTCAGCGTGAGCATGGGCGTAGACCTAGCTTGAAGGTTGGTGGTGAGGAGTAATGAGATCTTCAGTGAAAAGCTTTGCAGGGCACCAGGCCCGTGGTGAGAACTCACTCCATTTAAGTGTTTTTGCTTATGGTTCTTTGAGGACTTATTTTTGTGGGGAAGACAACAAGTCATAACTGAGGCCACATAGAACAGCCCCGTGACAGGGTACAGCTCCCTTTCAGCCAAAAGCAATGCTAGTTTTTCTAGAGAAATTTTCTAGAAATTTTTCCTCATTTAAGGGGGAAACCAAGCCAGCTCTGGATAATATTGCATGTAATGTTTTAAACATGAAAGCAAATATCTTCTCTCTGACCCTTAATAGTTACAGGGATTCCTTCTTAATACTTCATACTCAGACCCAAGGGACCTCTGAGTAACTAAGGCATTGTGACCATCACACAATAACCTTTATACACGGGAGGTCTATGCAGTGGCAGCCTTGGAATTACAAGTTTGCATACCTCATGCTGACCAATCTCCAGCTGAGCAGAGCTAGAACCTTTTACTACTGGGTGGAAAGGACCTGGAACATAAATTCATGGGATTCTGCTTTATGGATACTCTTTCCCTAAAAAGCAAATATTAATATGTGCTTTTGTTGATGCAAAACAAGCATCAAGGTACTCTCATGCACACTCATTTTCCTGGGGCAAACCACAGAGAAAAACTGAATGTCTTTAAGGAAAACATTTTGCTAGCTCAGAACTTTTTTTTTTTAGTATAAGTACAGTCAGTTACAATATGTCAGTCTCCGGTGTACAGCACAATGTCCCAGTCATGCATATGCATACATCTATTTGGCTAGCTCAGAACTTCTTAAAGAGATCCAGCTTTCTTACGGAAACAACCCAGGATTCTTAGAGAAAATACTGGAGTTTGGATAAGTCGTCTTCTTTTCCTTTATCAGTGTTGTTTTCCCAAAGAAGATGCTAGATTTTTTTTTTTTTTTTTTTTTTGCTAAAGAGTGAAAGGAAGTTCTGATCATATGCTTCCATCATTCCATGGGCACTTTTTCAAATTTTTTTCCTCTATAATATGAAGGCAAGAGCTTTCCTGATAACTCTCTTGTTTTGGAGACTTTAAGACAATTTGAAACATAAGAATACAAAATATAATGAGAACTAAGGGGAGAGAGAAATAAGGCAAGGTTGGGTGTAGAAAATGTGTGCCTGTGGGATGAAAATTTGGTTCTGGGATTCCCAGCAACCGGGGAGAAGGGGAATCTCTCATTTGGTTACATGATTTTTTAAAAATAAAGTTTCTTAAAAGGAGCTCAGTTGTCCCTGGCACTGAGAACAGAATTAAGTTTTCTCACAGGGGCTCATAAAGAGGATGTTTTGAGCTCTGATGGTTGGTTTCCTCAAATGCCCCACAGCGACTGCCACATAATGCTATAGGACTGCTTTATTGAGCATCCCTCATTGTTGGCATTTTGCCAGCACGTAGTTCTGTAAGGGGAAAGAAAGAACCTTCAGGCAATTCTCCATTTATCCTATGTATTTGCAAATGAACTTTTGCAAAATATTGAGCAGCAAAGAGTTGGAGGTCACCTCTGATGAGTAACTGGAATGCAGTTCTTTGCAGATGCGAAAGTGGCAGAGCCACAGAAATTGAAATAGTTTGATAAGCTGGAGCAGAGATGACACTGCTTTGTAAATATAAAAAGGAAAACCAGAGATAAGGGAGCCAGAAGAGAAGGCCACCTATGTCTGCCGGTTGAAGGGCAAGTTCATCAGAGAAGATGCAGACAATTTGGGGGAAGGAGAAGAAAAAAATGGATGGTAATTTTATTACCTTAAGATAACTGCTATTAACACTTTTGTCTATTTCCTCCCCCTCCATCATGGGTAATGTTAACACAATCAGAATTTGTGTATAATTTCACATCATTTTTCATTTAACTAAGCAGCATACAATAAGCTGTTGTATTTTATATTACTGCGGCATGCAGGGTGCCGTGCTATAATTCCTACCACGGTTTTAGGCCTTCCATAAAGTGTTATGTACCCACATGCCATGAGAAGGCAACATTTTGGGAAAATTAGGAAAAGAGGTTGTGTGAATGGATCTGCAATCAGTCAAGAGAACAGGGTGGTACAATTTGGCAAGTTTTTTCTCTTTTAAAGTAGCTTTTCCAGGAGCCCCTTTTTTCATGGTTAAGAATTTTTTTTTTTTTTTGGAGGGGGGACAAATGATTCAAAAACATTATTGATTATAGAGTTAGACACTGGTGTTTACATTCAAACTCGTCCCCATATACGAACACTTCCCACTAACCTCCTGCTCATTTTGTTCGATTTTGTGTTTCTCTCTCCCAGAAATAAAACATCCCTGATGCTTAAATATAGCCACAAATGCACTGAATTTGTGTCCTGGATGACCTCTGGGCTCAGATCTTCCTTTGTTGACCTCGTATAGATTTCTTTATGCCATTATTGCATTGTTTTGAAATGTGTCACTGTTTTCTCTGCTATTTTGAATTCCCATCTGTTCCAGGAAGGGAGACATAAATGCTTTTTCTTAAATTGTGATAGTTTTGTGCTAGCCAGAGGCTGGGGTAAAATCCTACCTTCTCCCGGGACTGAAGTATGACTGTCAAGTGCGGAGGCTAAGCCTTTGCATTCCTGTCCCATGTGGGTTATAGACACCAGACCCAGCGTGTGTGTGGTTGCTTTGCTCTCTGACAGCCTCACAAAGTGGGGGCAGGAAACCTGTCAGTAGATTGTCTCGGACAATCCCTTGTGTACTATAAGACTATTTCTTCTGAGGCAATGTAACCAAATGTGACTCGGACCTTCCAAATGCTTCCCTTCCCGATGAATGAAAGTAGGCATCTGAAAAGACATAATAAAATTAGAACCTTTCAATTGATTTAATTAAGGAGCTGGGATGAATGAGAGGATGTATTTTGCCTGCAGTTATAAATCCTCCCCCATTACCAGTATTCAGTTAATGAAAGGAAACAATCAATACATGTTTGGGATTTTTTTCTTCTCTCCAACCTCAAAAATTTTATGAGCTGCTGGTTTTGGATGTTAAAGTCTTGTAAGGGGGAAAAAAAAAACCAGCTTTCTTACAGCAAAAGGGAATAGACTTTTGTGCTGCTAGCGTAGCAGGTAGGCTGTCACCAGATGGTATGCTGGCTGCCCACGCGTCTGTTTCAGGAATGCAGAGGTAGTAGAGGACCTCCTTTATACAAAAGGTCAGTTTCCTGACAAAATGATTCTGAATTTAACTGTAAAGTGAATTCTTTTGTCTCATGGGCTGATATTCTAACGTCAGAGGAACACTGCCATTTTAGACTACACGAATGAATTCAGAACATGTGATGAAAAAAAGGTTCAGATGGTTACCAGGTCCATGCAATTCTGAGAACATCGATGGAAATTTACCTGTTGACTATAATTCTCTTCTCTCCTTTGGAGCCTCGGGCAGCACTGTTCCTGGAAGGACTTCTCAGAGTCCTTCTGTGGATTCTAGGAATGTCTGTCTCTATATTCGTGGCTTCTAAAACTTCTTCATTCTTCCTTTGGCTTGGGTACTTGTAGGGTCCCCTGCAGAGCTGGGGTTCAGTGTCAGTTTACCACTAGGTTCACTGCTAGCCATGCAGAGCCTTCGTACATGAATGTTCCCCTGATCCACTCACTCCCATCAACCTCCCTGCTTCCTCTCGCTTCCCTCTCGAGTCCTACCCCTATCCTCTCTCTCATCGTTTTTAAAATTTTCTTTCTCTTTATTTTGATTCATTAAAAATGTTGAAAGGCACTGAGCATAATATAGCAATTTATTTCCACCATGTAAAATTTATAATTGACATTTCAAACTCTAAATTCTTTTAATAAGATAGAACATTACAGATAAAGTTCTTTTTGATGCGTCGGTCCCAGATTCTTCCTTGCCCTTCGTAGAGATAACCCTTATCCAGTATGTATCCCATTGGGCAGAACACTCATCTGCTGGCCCCTCTCTGCCTGCACGGTCATGTCCACTGGAGCTTCACAGAAGGCTGTCCTCTTGCTTTTTGGGTTGTTAGTTTATCAGGCATAGATGGGGGCTGAGGGTATCCCAGAAGCAAATTTAATAAACCCCCATTCCAAATCATACGGGAAGACAAGCGGATTGAGTGGCCCCTGGGGTAAACTCCTGAGGAAGAATCAAGTGTAGGAGACTTGAGCAGATGCAGCCAGGTCCTTTGAAGCCCCGGGAGATGTTCTTGTTGATTGGTGTCCCTAGTCTCCCATCTGTACAAGCAGCTAAATCTTTAATGATGGTCCCTAATTTTCCTTTTCTTCCCGGGAAACCTAACTTGATCTTCATCATTCCTGACCTCATTCTTCATTCTTGGTTCCTTATGGATTCTGATGTCAACATTTCTAATCCTGGCCTTGTGGCTGTTTCCTGATTCCCCAGCTGTGTGATGGTTTGGCTTTGATGTTCTTCAGTCTATCCCCAAGTTCTGCTTAATTTAGTTGAAGAAACTCAGCAGTGGGCTCTGGTACAGTCTCCTCATCCTGACCCACCAGAGCATGCTGGGAGTCTACCTAGCTAAGACTGGACTTTGTCCCTAGAGCGGCATAGCTTTTCTCCCATTACTGCCAACTCTCAGGTCCTTGGGGGTAAGTGGGGACCCAGGCAGCAAGGCATCCAAATCTAGCAGTGTCAGGGAGCCTGAAGCCTGGAGCCTAAGCTGTCAACATCAATTCTAGTGTCTAGTGGGCAGCCTTCAACCTACCAAGACAGATCTTAGAGGGAGCGAGTAATGTTAAAACGGGCCATTGTTCCAAAGTTCTCTTCTGGGTCTCTCCTCGGTGTTGAGTCTGGGACCTGATGCCTGACCTTTCCAGCGCTCCAGGAATCGCTGGCAGGCACGTGGAGACAGACTGACAAGGCTGGGCTCCTGACAAGGGGGGGGGGGGTCCTTTCCCGCTCACTCCGCCACCTTCACTGTACGAGCAGTGGTCACACGAGTTTTTTATAAGCTTGTTGTCGAGCTTCTCCAGCCCTCCCTTCTTCCCTTGGCTTCTTCCCATTAATTTTTCCCTTCTTTTTTTGCCTTGACTTATGGGTCTGTTTGGCCTTCTCTCTCATGCTGTATCCGGTTAACTTGTCCTCTCGGCTGGTGAATTGTAGTGGCACATAATACAGGGAAATGGAAAATATTGATCAGCCTTGTCTAAAGCCTGCCAAAATGTTCATCACCCCTTCTCACCTTCATCAAATACCAGGGAAATAATATGCTGTGTAATAGACTCCAACAGGCGTCTGAGATTCAGCTCTCATGCTGTGGATTGTATTTACTGTGGTGAAAAATTTTTTCTTTACAATCTATAGAAAATAATGCTATAGAGGAACAACTCTCTTTATTTTACATATACTATTTTTAGTGTTCTTTGGTCTTACAACGCCCTAGCGATTGAAGTTGTGGTCTGTGTGGAAGTGTAATGGACTTCTTCTCTGTGCTGTTGTACCATCTCTATTTAAGGTGGAGTTAGAGGATTTGAGGACACTCTTAACTGTCCCTTTTTCATGCTTTTAAAGGAAAACAATACCAAATAACATCAAACATCAAACAATGCAAAACAAAATTTTCCTCATCCTTCTAGATACTGGAATATGCTTGAGATTCATATTACCAGCCAGACCTCTCAGTGAGTTCCTCTTCCTGGTAGCAGCAAGAATATTGGGTCCAAAATCAACTACACGTCAGTGAGAAAACTAAATTTGAAAAATAATAATAAAAATAAATAAAATGATACAATTTAAAAAAAAAAAAAGGGGGAAAGATTATTGGGTCTAATAACACTGGAGTATCTATGGCTGTCTGGAGTCTAATGCTAGTTCCAGCATTTACCAGCCGGGAGACCAGAGGAAAACCATCTAACCTCTATGAACCTCAGTTTTCTCATGTGTAAGACAGGAGTTGAGTAAACACGCCTATCTTGGGATGTTGTGGGAAGCAGAAGTGGGTGAAAGGTGCTTAGCAAAGAGGTTGGTATAGAATCAGCACTCAGATGTGGCTGACTCACCTCGGCCTCCACTGCTCCTCCCCTCTCCTCCCCCTCCTGTAGTGGTTGGCTCTGTCCTGGGGCTGCCTGGGGTTGACCTCGGATCCACCCATTCTTGTTATGTCACCAAACCTTCCACTTTACTGAGGTTGTTTCTGTATCTGGGAATTGATGGCGATGGAGATGGCCGTGGTGATACACTCAAGTTCAAGGTTTACTACAAGGCCTGGAGCATAGTAAATGTTCAATAGTTGTTTGTTATTCTAACGTGATTTTTAATATTCTTTCAAGGATCAAAGTCTTAGATCCCTGCTGAAGTTCTGGCATGCTGGCAGAATTGAGCTAGGGGAGGTGGGTAAACTTTAGGAAGTTTAGAAGCATAATCAGTGACTTTTCAGAGAAGATATACTGTCTTGGTTTGTTCCTTTAAATACAAGTAAATCTCAAGGGATCTCTGAGGTCCCTTCAGTTCTCACTGCCATCCCCCTTCCCCAGAAGATGACAGAGAAATGGAGCTGCCTTAGGCTCCTTCACAGAAGCTGCTGTTGAGGGCTTGGAAGGAGGGGAGCTGCCAGGCAGCATGTAGGGTTTCTCCCGGCCTTCTCCACACCCCTCTCCTCTCCCTCCAAAATATAAATAGATCCAAGCAGGGTTACCACTTGGGTGTTGTCAGCCAGCACTGCATTTGCTGTTTGACAGTTAGTGGGAGTTAACTGACAATTGTTTGAAAGCAAGGACAGGACCTGGGCGGGGCGGGGCGGAGCCAGCTTAGCACCTAGTGTAGAGCAGGTGGGAAGCACGCAGGTCCAACTGCCTGTTTTGTAGGTCTTCCCCAACTCCTTTGCTGGGCCTGCCTCAGTGACAACATTCAGCCCATTGTCTTTGCCCTGAGCAGACACGGGCCCTCTGACCACACCGGCTCCGGGTTCGGTGCCTTTCATGCACTGATTTGGCTGAACCTAATCCGCATGGTCGATAATATCCCTCCGTGTGTCCGGAGGTAACTGCGTGTCCCTACCCTCTAGCATAGTCAAGCCTCCTGATTTGACCAGTAGCTCCAGTCTGGCTCTCCCAAGCCGCTGAGAGAGAGCCCTTTTCCTTACCCGTGGCTGCTAAGCTGATGTAACTGGTCCTCACCCGATAGTGCTAACAGCATGGCACTTCTCGGTCCACCTTCTCGGCCAACGTGGCAGCAACCATTTTTCTCTGGAGCATCGTGACTCACACCAGATTCTTGTCCATACCCAACAGAGCTTGTGCACATTTTCTGAAATGGTTTAAATTAGGGGGTTATGTAAGTCATTACCCCAAGTCATCAAAACAGCAATTAACTCAATAACCATGACATTAAGCCAGCTGTTTTTTTTTTTTTTTTTCCTGCGGGAATGTGAAATTGGAAACCAGTGCTGCAGTGTCTTCGCTCAGCCATGAGCTTCCATGAAGCAAAACTAAATACTGCAAGTGTAAATATTGTAAATATTCGCGCTCAAAGGGGCAATGGGCTGCCTCTCTTTTCTGGGGAAAGGATCAGGGGGACAAAAAGAGAAGTACAGAGGAAGGAGAGAAAAAGGAGGAGTATACAGTTCTGGAGGAATGCCTTTATAAATGAATATCCACAGCTCTCCTGTGTTGTCTCTTGTATCATGGATTATCTGGTATAGTTAACACATGCAAAAACATTTCTGGTTAAATTCCTCCTAGGGGAATAATATCTTTGGCAACAGTGATATAGAAAATTGGGGCTAACTGCATTAGACATACTGACTGTATATAGTTATAGTCTCTGAAAATTACATTTTTGAAGATTAAATTATACTTTTCATGAAATAGAAGAGCTAATTTATAAAGACGCTATGAAAGCTTTCTTAAAAAAGTATTTTGAGCATTTCTCTCCAGCTTATTCGACGTGATCATTTAATGATAAAAACTTAGGTTTTTCTTCAAACCGAAAGCCCTATACTCAGTGAACATGGCAGTAATCAGACTTTTCCAACCAAGCGAAGGGCCCACGAATACTACAACTAAAGGCTTTGAAAAGTATTTTTTTCCCTGATTGTAAAATTAACATGTGTACATAGATTATCTGGAAAAAAAAGAAAAGAAAACTATAAAGAAGTGAACATTATTAATGTAATCCCATTATGAGACTATTGTTAGCACTTTTTTGAAGTTTTTCTTTGAAAACATCTTAACACAAAAGTGTCAGGCTAGTTAATTGTATGTATTACTGGATATTACTAATAATAACTAATGTTGCATTTCAATCATTTCAGTATATCAATCAACATTTGATTCTTTGCCCATTTCTTGAGGATATATTCTTAGAAAGGGAATCTGTTTAGGCATCTGGCATATTGCCAAGTTGCATTTCAGACAGATGATACTAATTTTCACTCATTAGTCAAGTTTATGTGTGTTCTGACTTCACTGTACCCTCAACACCATGGAGTATTGGTTTTTGATCCAGTTTTTCTCAACTCTGGCTTTCACTTTGAAATCAATGCAAGAGTTTTAAACAAACAAACAAATAAACACAAAACAAACCTATACCTGAGCTCTACCCCAAACCAATGAAATCAGAATTTCTGGAGAGTTGGAGGGCCGAGGCACCTGTAAACGTAAAAGCTCCCAAGTGAGTCTAGTTGATAGAAGGGGTTCAGAACCACTTTGCTAATTGAGTAAATGAGAAATATTCTACTTCACAGGCCTTTGATCCTACAGCACATTAGAATCTAGGTAGGGTATATTTGCCTCACGAGCTTGAAAAATATAGTGGGAAACTATGTTCTGGCCAAAATATTTTGCCGTAAGTGGATTTTTACATACTTGGAAAAAAATAAGGCTATTTCTGCAGCAAAATAGCTGCCCTCGCTCCACTTTTCCTTACATCTCACCAATTAGTTTTCAGAGAAGTTTTGCGGGGCCTTCTCTACTTTTCCCTGTTTCATCTCTGGACTTTTAATCTCCGAGATTCCTTTAGGAGTAGTGTAGTTTCGTTGCCTTTCTCATCACTTTTCAGTTGTTTATCAGGTATTCCATTTATGTTGGCATTTTCTCTTTTTTAAAATAAATTTTTATTGAAGTATAGTCAGTTTACAGTGTTGTGTCAGTTGCAGGTGTAATGCACAATACTTCAGTCACATAGGAACATACATGTCTTCGTTTTCATATTCTTTTTAACCATAAGTTACTACAAGATACTGAATATAGTTCCCTGTGCTCTACAATATAAACTTGTTGTTCATGTTTCAGCATTTTCAACACCAGGCCGTGCATTGTCCGTTCAAGGGTTTTTCCTGTATCTTCGTATGACATTATTTCCCCATCTTATTTGTTGTTTGGTAAATAAAAATGTTAAAGAAGATGATACATAGCCTGATCAGAATCTCAAAGAAGCCCTGTAAACAGTCTGGTCTTTCAGGTTCTGTGACGCTGCAGACGTGTTCTGGGTTGTTGGTCCAGGGAAACCTCTTGCGCTCATCCTGTTAGGGTAAGTTGATGTGAAATAGTCTGGTCTTTGGTGAAATGTTTTCCTGTGTGTGAGAAATAGGGAAGGGAATGTTTCCTTTGCACTTCTAGTGATCGTAGCTGAAAACCAGATGCCAGATATTGACGTAATCTCCTTAAAGGCTCTTATTTCCTCATTTCTATCTTGCCCCTGGCCCCACACCTCACTCTTTCCCAAGAAGGAGAACTCCCTTGCCCACATCCCCAGTACTCACTTTTTCGTACTCTCTTGTAGCCAGGAGTGGCCACATGACACACTTTTGTCCAATTACATGCAAACAAAATTATTTTGGCAGCTTTGGGGAAGCGTTTCATTTTCCAGATAAAAGTACAGTCATACTGGAAACCCTTTCCCTTGCTTCTAGCCTTGAATTCAGATGTGATGCCTAGATTTTGGCAGCCATCTTGCAACCATGAGGTAACAGACCCAAGAGAAAGACTGAGAACAGCGAACAGGGCTCTGTTATTATCGAGCTGGTGAACCGACACCAACTATTGCCTGCACCCACACTGAAAGTAAACATACTCTCAATTGAGTCAATGTTAGATGGGTTTTCTGTCACTCTCAGCTGAGAATCTTCACTCAAATATTAGTCAGTGTCACATTTAGCCATCGATTGTAGTTTGCTATTTTCTCTTTCTCCCGTATAACAGCTGAATGTTAAAGGCCAAGACCGTTCCTTAGTGGGACAAGGCCTAGCTGTCTTGTTATCTCCCTTCTATTCTCTTCCCTCTTGGGCAGTGGTCAGATTTGGGCCATTCTTGGGCTAAGAATTGGAGCCAGTCACTGCTTCTTATTGTCTGCCTCTGATTATGTTTCTGCCTATGCCAATAGGTCGGCTTGCTTTAGACATAAGCTATTTAGGCTTAATTCAACTAGAAAAAAAATGGGAAGTTACTGTCTATTCCAGTGTCTTCAAGCTTTCACCTTTGACTTCGGGCCCACAAACACATATAATAATAGTTACCTGCTTCCTTTTTGCTCGTCTTTTGTGGATTTCTGTCTTACAGTCCTGGTAATGTGGGGAGGCTGATATCTGTGGCAGGATATTGGTACCTTTTGCTCTAAACACCATCTATACTGCTCTAATTTGACACAATTTCCCTCATCCTTAATGACTGAAACGGTTTTGGTAATGAATGTAATTTGAGGTTACATCTATTTATTCTCTGCTGCCAAATGTTATGCCAGTGCTTTAATTGGTTGTGTTAGAGTGAGCTTGAAGCCGTGGATATACAAAGCAATTAAAATGTTTTGGCATTCTGCATCAATCACTGAAGCATCATAAATTTTTGATTGGCTATGTGATGTACATATTTACTGAACACAAGTGGATGTGATTTATATGCATTCAACTAGGGGATGGCAAAGAAGATTGCAAATATGTTTGAGGTTAAAGAGCGATATATCAAATGTCCAGTCATGGCTACAATAGTTAAGTGCTGAAGCAAGTGGGAAAATAAAGGTAAATTTAACCTCTTTCCTCTACATAATCACCACGAGCTTTATTTCAAATGTTTAGCAAAGAGATTTTTAGGTAGGTTTTGCATTGTTTTCTAGCTGTTCACTATTTGTTTCTAATAAATGTGTTGGAGTTTATAGACCTGGTCAGTATTTTGCCACTACACTTCCATCATCTTAAGTCTGTGGAAGTACCATGGAAAGCCAGGTATTTACAGTTCTGGGTTTGAACTAAAATGCTGAAACAAAGACCTGGTTTATTTGTAACCAAGGATCACCAAGTTCATCTTTTTTCAGATGTAATGTGTACTGGACCATGAAAACAGCTATGACAAAGAGCTTTCTTTGGAGCCTAAGTCATACGTAATGCTTGCTCAATGGAGCATCCTCTTTACATAGCCTGTCACCATGATTCTAGCTCCATTTGATTGGAACAGAGACTGATCATGGGAGGAAGCGAGCCTATGCAGAATGTAACTTGCCAGGAGAGTGCCCTGGAGAAGGGTGTGGAGGAAAACCCAGGCAGGTCCTTTGCAGAGGGACACATGAGATCACTTAGTGACCTTTCCCAGAAAAGGCTCTTACTAATCTGTCTTTACTTTTCACTTATTCACATTCAGCTTCCTTTGTGGCCAGATAACCAGATGTAAGCTTTAGCCTGACATCTTGGTTTGAAATATACAGAAGGAATTTTTGTGATCTATCCTGTACCCCAGGCTCATTGGTATATTCTCTGCATGTTTCCAGGTGAGGGCTAGATCGGGTGAGTAGAGGAGAATAGGTCCCTTTTTCAACTCTTCTTGTCCTTCTAGAGATGTTCTCACTCCTTTTTATCACTCAGAGGTGGAACCAAAAAAAAAGAAAAAAAAAATCAGACTTAATTCTAGAAACCAGCTGCCAAACCTTGAAATCCCCCAACCTCAGGCCAGACAGTAGTGATGGTCAGCAGCAAAGGAGCAGTGTTGTTCCCTGCCAACACTAAAGTCGTTCCTGAGTCTTCTCCATGCTCTCAGGAAGTAGACAAGTAATAGTTACCTTACTTCTTTATGGACAGAGAATTAAACCTCTCTACTTCAGGGTCTCTCATTTAGACCCCACCCCATGTTCTCATTCAGGTTCTTGGCCTTTGTTCTGTTCTTGACTGGTCACGGAGGAAACTGGCCAAATTCCAACACTCCTGGTTGGCCTGTGAGTTCTACGCCTCTGTTCCCTGTCTCTCCTTGTTAATTATCAGCACGGACAACCCCCATGTGGTAAGACTCAATAAAATTCTCTCAGGCCTCAAGCGATGAGGACAGGAACTAAAAAAAAATCTCTCTGCCGTGGAAGCTAATTGTGTATTTTTAATTAATTGCTCCAATTAGTCCCACTCTTTTCAGTTACGCTGCCCTATAACAATGTCAGCCAGGATGCTTCTGCAAGTGGAAATTGCTGTAATGGGCAGGTACTCATCAATTAAAACTCTTACTAGTTGCCGTTAGCTTCTCTTCGTGTTTTCATGGTGACTCTGGGGAGTATGCGAAGCAGCATGGATGTAGCCTTACCACCTCTAGAATGAATGGCACCGATCCATTTCCATCCCTATAATTTTGATAGCTTCTGTATTTTAGAGAAAAAAGCAGTTATCAAAGATAGTACAATTAATGATGAAATAATTGAAAAAGATCCAGTCTTGTCCCTTTGTTAATTATATTTTGTAATGTAAAATTTGACAAACAAATAATAGTAGCAGAGGACGGTGTATAGTTAAGGTTTTGGAGACAAATGACTTTCAAAGATTTAAACTAAGCACTTTGGAAGCCTGTTTAACATATTAGTGATGTGAACATTTGTGATTAGCATATTTATTTGGTCAATACAGCCTGGCTTCTTCTGGATCACAGATAAGAAAGAAGAGGTTTGGCTGGTTTTAGTTACGTATCTGGGACTCATGTAACTTTTTTATCTCAAATGTTCAGCCTTTTCCTTCTGTAGCCTGACATTGTGCTGTACAATAAAGCTTGCTTTCGAATAGAGCTAGTGCAGCATGAGAGTGACTGTATGATTATTTAATAATTAGAACTCTTTCTACCACAATCTATTTTTAAACATGGGATAAACTGTTATAAACATACAGTATGGTATATGAGACATATAAATGTAAGCTCAGTGGTTAATCAGGAAGTAAATATCCACGTAAGCACAGCCAGGTCAAGAAGTGAAATATTGACAGCAGCCCAGAAATGCCCCTCATGTCTCCTCCCAGTCTCTCCCTTGTCCCCTCAAAAGGCAACTACTTTGAAGAAATTTGATTCGACATTCACTTTTATGTTTTGAGAAGAGGGCTGTTGGTCTTGTTGCTTCTTTGAAAGCATTTTTCTTTGTACACGAACTGCATTTAAAATTTCTTTGTATATGATTTTCCCCAGTTTTCCTGTGACTTGCCTAGTAAAGTCCAAGGCAAGGACTTCTTTATTTATCCTACTTGGAGTTCCTAGGGCTTCTTGAATCCACAATTTATTGCTTGTTATCCTTTTGGAAGATTCTCAGTCACTATTTTTTAAAATGTTACTTTGGACTCATTTTTTCTTTCCTTTTTCTCTGGGATTCCAGAAGTATGTTAGAGCGTCTCCCTATTTTTCCCTACTCTCTTACCCTCTTTAAAAAGTACTTCCCAACCTTTGTCTCTTTATGCTGAGTATTTTTTCCTTTATTTGCTCGTTCTAGTTCGTGAAGTCTCTCTTCAGTTGTGTACAAATTGCTCTTAACTGATCCATTGAGGTCGTAATTTTGGTTACTGCATTTTTCAATTCTAGAATTTTGACTTCTTTTTCAGTTTGAAGTGTCCTTTAAACATAATTTCTATTCTGTGCTGAACTCACAATTTGGTCTTTTATTTCCTTGAAAGAGTAAGCATAGTTTTGTTTTTATGCTTTCTATATTTCATTGCTATTCATGACATAACAAACTTTGAAGAATGTCAAGAGATGATGGGATATTTCCCTAGACAGCGGTATTCAGTGTGCTCCTGATGTGGCGATGACAAAAGAGCCAACTAAGATTCTCTTTGGACTGGTTCATAGACTTTTTTCTTTTTATCATGAAAAATTCACAGTATATACTAATGTAGAGGGAAATATATGTGAACCCACAAGAATCCATCACCCACTTTTCACAGTTATCAACCATAGTTATCTTAAACTCATGCCTGATAAATCTAGTAACTGGACCTACTATAGATCTATTTCCATTGTATGTTAGTTCTGCCGTCTCCTGTTATGTCTTCTTGCTATTATTATATTGTCTTTCTGAAATTATATTGAAAAATTGTTTGCAGAAATAATTTGATGTCTAGGAGAATTCCTTTCTGCAGGGAAGATTTATGGGTTTTTTTGTTTTGTTTTGTTTTGCTACATGCCTGGAAGTTCTAGCATCTGGAATCATCTTAATCCAATTTCAGGGATGAAGATGATTCAAAGCTGAGCTGAAGTAGCTGTAAGAGCCAGTCTCCTTCTGGTTCACTCTGTAAGGATAACCTACGCTTTCTTACTAAGCCCAAGACTACAACATTTGTGACTTTATCTCCATGAGACTGCCAAATATGCTGCTTAGCCCTTTGGCTGCCTCTTCCTGAATTGGTAAATTCTGTCAGAAGAAAAACCCAAACACTGGACCTTTACTATCTTGTTAGCTCTCCAGTGCAGTCAAGCAGAATGTGTGTATGTATATGTATACGTGTGTGTGCCTGTGCATTAGTTATCCTCAGCGAGAGGATTAGTCCACATCTCCCGGTCTACCATTGCCAGAAGCAGAAATGTATTCCACATATCTTAATCTCTTATCCTGTAGTCTTTTATACTAATCATTTTAAAAGCGAAAATTGAATTGTAGTGTACAATGATTGCTTCTGGATTAATTGATTTCTGTATCTACCGGTAAGAATTCATTAATCACTGTTTCTGTAAACTGTTTACTCTCAGATCCTTTTTCCCTCTGATTTGTGTCACAGATACAGGCTCTCACTCTTTGGCGTCCAAGTAGGTGCACAAAAGAGGGCAGTGGTCACAAATTGGAGAGTGAGAGTTGGGCAGAGAAGTCAGGGTATTCTCACCTCTATTTGTCCTTCCTTTGATGGATCTGACAGTAACTGGATTGACTTCACGGTTCCAGCTCTTACTGGAAGGCTCGGCTTCTGGGCTGTGGTAATACACCTCTGACCATCCTTCCCCCACACCTAGGAGTGGTAGAGGCGTCCTGCTATTGCTGACTTGTGGGTTGTGTACTCCTTTTGGCGTCTCAATCCTCCTATCACTGTGTAATCATTTACCATTAAATTTCCACCATGTAATAATTCCCACTGTTTTAAAGACCTAGTGTAGTTACTTGATCTGTCTATAGAGTTTTGTTACAGTACCAAGTGTATAATACACGGTCTTGATCCTCAGGGAAGGTGCAGTCTTGACAAGGAACAAAAGACGTCTGTATATGAAGAAATGCCAGATGACCGTGTGCTAGGTGCCGGCCTTAATGATTTATGCAAAAAGGCCAAAGTAACTCAAGGAAGGGAGAAAGCCCTGGAATCCTCATGGCCTTTTGATAAAGATAAGTCAGGCTGTGTGGTAGACAGAACAGGAAACTCTTCAGGTGAAACTGAAGTAAGAAATTTCTGGAAAACAAAATCCTTGTTCAAAATCTCTATGGAAAAGTAGCTTTCGAAATTATTTTCCATTCAAACCAATGGCACATATGGGTAACCTGGCGATTCTCACGCATGCTTTGAAAAATCTTTAAACTTTGAAACACCTTTAAAACTGTTTGATGAGATGGCGTTTCCAGTCTCACTCTACACATTTGGTCTTGCTGGATCATAAACTTGAGCTTGACTGGAAATTACCCTGTCATTCACTGCAAACAAGCTCTGTCATTTCCGATGCTATCCACAGACAACCAATTGAAAACTGAGCAATGAGTGATAGTCTGAGCGCACTTGAACAAGTACATAGTGTTCCAGTGAATAAGGGTGCATGACGAGTGCATGATGAAATGCTCGTTCTAAGCCAGGATGTCACTGTACTTTTGTGTGGACTGAGGCATTTGAAATAAGTTGGGAGATAGAAGGTGCAGTGTGAAGCCAATCACGTGGCTGTGGATTGTCACTCTGGAGCTCATCTTTATTGTGCTGCTGGGCTGTGGTCACGCCCCCTGCTGGGGGAGGACCGTGCCTCTTGTTTGCTGTGTACTACCTCGTGCAGTCAGTGGAAAGAGCATTGAACTTGGAGTCAGATCTGAGTTGAAGACCCCCCTCTGATCCTTCTTGACTATTTGTTCTTGGGGAAAGGGTTTAACTTCTTGAGTTTTGCCTTCCTTATACGAAGAGTAATGCAATCTCGTCGGGGACTGTTGTAATCATTTAGGTGAAAGTGCTTAGTAAACTGTCACGAATGCAGCTGTTTCTTGCACAAACATTGGAGCTGCCCCACTAGGTCTAAGCTGCTGTTCTCGGCCAGGGCAGAAAATGCCCTCGGGGAGATAGTAGGCATCCAACAGCACTTCCACGTAGGACCGTGTGCTTACAGTACAGGCAAGGGAGTCACGTGATTTTCTTTCTTGCTTTTTCGATTTTTCATTTTTCAATTGCCACTCCTCAAATTCTGGCACTCAGCTTATAGAATATTTGTACTCCCTGTACGTATTTCCCTCACGATGTGCTTGGGTCTGCTCCAAAGGTGGGAGTTTGAAATAAGTAAATGACCTCTTTATTTACTTTATAACTAAGCTCTATTTTCTTTCCTCTCTTATATCCGAGAGGCCTCATAATATATGACATGGCATAAAATGTACATGAAATAACAAGTCATTACTCGCAGAGTACATTTTTTTTCCCTCTCCAGGGCCTTACGAGCAGTAGACAGTCTTCAAATTTCATCTCCTAAGCAGGTTCCTCGTCAAGTATTCCTTGACCCCATTCTGTTAAGCATCTTCACCACTCACTATTAAGCCATCTGCTAAAAATCAGGGGTAAAAAAAAAACAGCTCAAGAGAGCCCCCCTCCTGGCCTCCCTCCTGCAAGCTAACAGCAGCCCCCACCCAGAACAAATGCTAAATGTGGTCGGAAGTCATACTATTTACTCTCAGAATAATAGTCTTTTGCAGTTTATGCTTATCTTGTCACCTAACCACAGTAATAATATGTTTGACATGAACTGCTTACTAATTATGTTTATTATTCCAGAGGTTTTATTAGCAACATTCCTCCCTTGCCCCCAATATTCCCAAACTCCCTAACGTCTAAAAATACCACCTTAACTATATCCCTGAAGACAAAATAAATTTCAGCATACACATTTTCTATTTGCTTCTCAGCCTCACTCCCACCCTTGCCAGATCTTTCAACCATTCACACCAGAAAATGCTAGAAGTCAGAGAGACTATCATCATGGTTTCTCAAGAACACCTGTCTCTGAATTTAAGAGGCTTTACAAGTCTTCTGTTAACTCAGATGTGAGAGACAATTGAACACTTTTTCCCCCCTTCTTTAAAAAAAAATTATGGTCTGTGCAGATTTTTAATTAATCAGTTTTCAGCTATAAGCAGCCTAGAAAACAAATGTAAATACTGCATGCCAAAATTTAACTTGGAATTTGAAAGGAGATAATGCAGACACTTGAGCAATCAAAATAAATGAAATAGCATCCATGGCTTACATTCAAACTTTTATTCTAAGCAAAATTGGGTCAAGCGGTTGACAGTAGAAGTAGGGAATCAGAAATGGAGATGTGGTTGTTCCGTGAGGCAGGCAGGTCAGGCTGCCATAACAAAACACCATAGACAGGGAGGCCTAAACAAGGTGGCTATTTCTCCCAGTCCTAGAAGCTGGGAAGTCCAAGATCAAGGTGCAGGCCTGTCTGGTTCCCAGTCCTCTTGCTGGCTTGCAGGCCTTTCCTTAGAGCACGCGTACAAGGAAAGAGAAGGAGCAAACTCTCTGGTGTCCTTTCCTATAAGGGCACTAACCTCATCGTGAGGGTTCCCTCCTCACGACTTCATCTAAACCTACTTTCTTCCTAAAGGCCCCACGTCCAAAACCCACCACACTAGAGGGTTAGGGTTTCAACATATGCATTTTAAGGGGACAAAATTCAGTCCATAGCACCCTGCTAAAGTCAGACACACCAGCAGCAGCCAAAAGAGAAAGTAACCCCTTGATAGGGAGTGATCAAAGAGAAATGTTTGTAACCTTTTATTTTTAAGAGTGACCACTTGGTCCAGGAAGGTGTCACTCTGTGGAGGTCAGTGGTTCCTGAGAGCATGATGGTTACTAATGTTCATGGTAACGAGCCTGATTCATTAAGAAAAGGGTGAAATATGTTCACTGCCCTCTGTCTAAGATGCCACTGAAAAGAGTGTAATCTATTTTAGAATGATTTTTGTCAGTGTACTTAAAATATTGGTGTCTGTGGGTTATTTATGTGGAATGCTTGGTTTTCCGAAACCTGATAAATCTCATGCATTAATAAACAATAAGTATTTTATAGGGTCAGTCAGTAGGATACCATTTTCAAAGAATAATTTTCTTTGAAACTGAATTATGCAAGAGCGAACAAAATTTAGTGTTGATATTCCTACTGTTGAAAACTATCCATCAGGTGCTTCACTACTTAGCATCAAGGTTGAAAACATTTATCACGCTGCTTTTTTTATCCAAGCACGTCTATGTATGACAGTTCTCGTTGCCCTTTAATTTAAAGACAGTAATAGAGATCGGGGCTTCCGCAGACGAATGAACTTGTGTTTGACCACACTTCTTTCACTCAGGCCAAGGAGCAATGATTTCCTGACTTGTCTGCCCTTTGTCTCAGTGCCTGCTCTCCTGTTAATAGCCATCTTCGGGACTCTTTTATGATTGCAATGACCAGATTTCCTTTTTTACCGCCTGCCATACTTACCTAGCAATCAGCATCCATCTCTGCAATGAGGCTCATCTTGCCAAAAGTCTAGGATACTCGAAGTCAGTTGGCTGCAATTCCCCGTATCAATCCCTACGATAGAGACAGCCTTGCCAATGCGACCATAATGCTTGACATCACTTGGCAAGGCTCCCCATACTCTGGATGGTGTTTGGGAAGGCACAGTCATCTTCTGCCTCCATAATTCTCTTTTTATAAATGTTTTCATATATAAAAAACCTGCATTTGGCTGATAACAGCCCTTCTTTAGCTATATTAAAACCTTTGAGGTCTGGTCTTATGTTGCTGGCAGCAGTACCTGGCCATTTTGCTAAGGTGACTCTGCAGATCGTGGTTATGAGCCATCATGCCCTGGTTTTAGGGTTTTTGCCTGGGTGTAATCTTCCTCTTTGAGATCTGTGTTCTTGAGAGAAATGCCTCACTGTGGTACCCCCAAATCAACATGCGCTAAATGACAGGTGCTCTGTCTCATATCCACAGCTAGTCTATTAGCAAATCCTAGTGGCTGCACCGAAAAAATACATCCTGATTCTACTTCTCCTATCTCCACTGCTGTCAATCTAGCCCAGGCCTCTACTCTTGCCCACCCAAATGCTACCCTGCCCTCCCAGCCATTCGCTCTACTTCCATTCTTGTCTGTTGGGCTTTTTCTTTTTCTTTTTTTTAAATTCTTATGTTTTATTGAAATGTAGTCAGTTTACAATGTTAGTTTCATGTGTACAGCAAAGTGATTCAGTTTTACATATACATACATATATATGTATCTATCTTTTTCAGATTCTTTTCCATTATAGCTCATGACAAGAAATTGAATATAGTTCCCTGTGCTGTACAGTAGACCTTGTTGTTTATCTATTTTATACGCAGTAAGGTGTAGCTATTAACTGTTGGACTTTTCCACACAGCAGCCAGAGTGATCTCGTAGAACACAGATGTACTCACATCACTCTTTTGCTCAGGTTTTCCAGCTGCTTCCTCTGAGGGAATAAAGTCCAAATGCTCATTCCCTGGCTCCGAGGCCCTACCCGATACAAGTTCGCCTTCTTGGCCTCCTCTTCCAACATCTCCCCCTTGCTCGCCCTGCTTCACCTGCGGTGACCTCCGTACACTTCTTCCAACACACCAAGCGTGTTCGTGCCTCCAGCCTTCTGCTCTTGCTAAACCCTCAGTGGGTGGGGGGCAGGCCTTTCTTTCCCTCTGACATGTGCACGTCTCCGTCCGTCTCTTCCTTCTGAACTCTGCGCGTATGCCCCGCCCTGCCCATCCTACCTGAGATAAACTCCTGTCCTGTGCTGTGTTACCCGTTGTCCCTCCTTGCCCTGCTTGTTTATCTGCTCATTAGATTTTTGTCCAATTCCCTCCACTAAAATATAAGCCCCACTAGGGCATGTTCGCAGCTGTGTCCCCAGATCCTAGAGCAGTGTCTGGCAACTAGTGTGCCCTCAGTAAATATTTGTTGGCTGATTGGCAGAATGATTCCTTATTACAGAACCTCCATAGCACTTCTTTTAGAGCTTAGGTGCTGGTATTCCAATTTTGTAAACATACCGAAAAAACAGGCTTAGTAACTTGCTTAGAGAATGTAGTTACTCCAGAGCTGAATTTTGAGTTTTGGTCCTCAGGACATGGAGTCCAGTATCCAGTAGAGCACACCTTTAACCCCATCAAGTGACATGGAACTCCAGGGCCCTGTCGCAGTGAGTGCTGGGCGGTGGCATTCCACCTTGGCCATTGCTGCCCGCTGGCAGGACAGAATCACTGGGCCATGGCTGATTTTACAGCGGGCGATGGAGTTTCCTCAAGAAGCTAAGTTGTGGCCTACCCACATGTCTATCCATCAGGACTCCTCCGTCTCAACGTGGAGGACATGGAGTTTGGTTTTCTGTTTTCTTGGCGCTCTGTTCCGAATTAACAGGTCGGAAACCTGATGACTAATCATTGTGTTGTAGTAGTTATTACTTATTTCCTCACCCCTCCCCAAGTAACCATAACAGGAACTAGTGTATATACAGTTTGGATCCAGAGCCAGAAGACAGGAAGTTAACCAGATCAGAATCATTCATTCAAGGGTCAGGGTCAACTTATGAGCACAGATCAGGATACAGAATGTTCCACGGTACATTTCCAGGATTTGCAGCAATAGGGTGTTCTTATCAATGGATTACTGGCCCATCAAAGGAATGCCTGGTGATAGACAGGGAGGACTCGAGACAGAGTAGCCAAGTGCCCACCCTTTGCCTCTGGATGCTGCCTCTCGGGCCAGGGCAAAGGCAAGGTCAGGAGCCAGGCTGCCCTGACAGGCATGTGCCCATGGAACACTCTCCCCCAGCAACGGAAAGTCTAGGGGGCTCCGCGGCTGGCGCCCGTGTATGTGTCAGTAGGTTTATCTCTGGATGGACAATGCTCACTGTCTCCTAGGTTGATGCCATTTGGTTTATATTTTCACGCAAATAAAATTCTAAGGTCTTCTAGCCCCAAACACAGGTCTGCTGAAACTCCAGGAAATATGTGTCTCTCCATAAAGATGTTTTTTAAAAAGTAAGATACAATGGGCTCCACATGAGTCAGCAGAGGGGAATATTGCTTAGGGGGCAAATGTGACTCTGGAATTGGAAAACAGGAACCTAGCAGGAGGTCCTTTTTCCTGCACACATCATTTTAGCCATATATTTTTAGAACACCTATTATGTGCCAGGTAGTGTGTTATACGCTACAGCACACAGACCCAAGGCCAGCCCGTTCTCAGGAAGCTCAGGATCTAGTCACTTCACTGTGGGCCACTGCGAGACTCTTGTGCTCCTGTTTCTTTTCAGCTTTCACGAATTATAAAAGGGGACGTAAAAATTGAGATAAATGAAAAAGAAATTAATTAGTCTGAGGGTGATTTAATTATCAGTTGGAGGAATGATACAGGGAGCATACCTTGCAGTTCTTCTCCCTTCATGCTCACTGAGGGGTCTGTGCAACGGGAGAGAAGGCACTAAAATAGAATGGATGTAAAACCTTACCTTCCTGACCTTAAAGCAGTGAAAATATTCATATAACTATGTATATCTTGTATGTGTGTATGTATATATATATATACATAGCATACCTTTGTATCATATGTTTTGCAGATAGTGCATTTTTAAAAATTTTTTCAAGGGTTCTTTTTTTTATTTAGGTATAGTCAGTTTACAATGTTGTGTCAATTTCTAGTGTACAGCACAGTGCTTCAGTCATACATGAACATACATATATTCATTTTCATATTCTTTTTTACTGTAAGCTACTGCAAGATATTGAGTATAGTTCCCTGTGCTATACAGTATAAACTTGTTTATCTATTTTATATATATTAGTCAGTATCTGCAAATCTCAAACTCCCAGTTTGTCCCTTCCCACCCTCTTCCCCCCTGGTAACCATAAATTTGTTTTCTATGTCTGTGAGTCTGTTTCTGTTTTGTAAATAAGTTCATTTGTCTTTTTTTTAGATTCCACATATAAGTGATATCATATGGTATTTTTCTTTCTTTTTCTGGCTTCACTTAGAATGACATTCTTGAGGGCCATCCATGTTGCTGGAAATGGCATTTTATCATTTTTTATGGCTGAGTAGTATTCCATTGTATAAATATACCACAACTTTATCTAATCATCTGTTGATGGACATTTAGATTGCTTCCATGTCTTGGCCATTGTAAATACTGCTGCTATGAACATTGGGGTGCAGGTGTCTTTCTGAATTAAGGTTCTCTCTGGATATATGCCCAGGAATAGGATTGCTGGATCATATGGTAAGTCTAGCAGTTTTTAATTGTAAATTGAAAGGTTTGTGGCAACCTTGCATCGAGCAAGTCTGTTAGCACCATTTTTCCTACAACATTGGTCACTTCATGTCTCTGTGGCACATTTTAGTAATTCTTACAGTATGTCAAACTTCTTCATTATTGCGCTTATTATGATGATCTGTGAGTAGTGATATGTGATGTGACTATTGTCATTGTTTTGGGGCACCACAAACCATGCCCATATAAGATGGTGAGCTAAATTGATAAATGCTGTGTGTGTTCTGACTGTGCTACCTGACCAGCGTCCCCCCTCCCTCTTCTTGGGCCTCCCTATTCCCTGAGACACAACAGTGCTGAAATTAGGCCAGTTAATAGCCCTACAGTGACCTCTAAGTATTCAAGTGCAAGGTGGAGTCGCACATCTCTCACCTTAAATCAAAAGCTAGACATGATTAAGCTGAGTGAGAAGAGCACATGGGAAGCCGAGACAGGCTGAGAGCTAGGCCCCCTGGGCCAAACCATTGGCCAAGGAGTAAATGCAAAAGCAAAGTTCTTGAAGGAGGTTAAAAGTGCTACTCCAGTAAACACACAAATGATAAAAAAAAAAAAAAAAAGTGAAACATCCTTATTGCTGATATGGAGACACTTTGGACAGTCTGGAGAGAAGATCAGAGCAGACATAACATTCTTTCAAGCTAAAGCCTAATCCAGAGTGAAGCCCAAACTCTCTTCAATCATATGTAAACTGAGAGAGGTGAGGAAGCCGCAGAAGAAAAGTTTGATGTTAGTAGAGTTCATGAAGTTGAAGGACAGAAGCCTCCACAACATAAAAATGCAAGGGGAAACAGCAAGTCCTGATGTAGAAGCCGCCGCAGACTGTCTGGAAGATCTAGCTAAAGAAATTCATGAGGGTGGTCACACTAAACAACAGATTTTCTAGACGAAATGGCCTTACAGTGGAAGACGAGGCCTTCTAGGACTTCCAGAGCTGGAGAGAAGTCAGTACCTGCTTCAAAGCTTCAAAGGCAGGCTGACTGTCTTGTTAGAGACTAATGCAGCTGGTGACTTGAAATCAAGGCTCATTTACCATTTCAAAAATTCTAGAGCCCTTAAAAAGTATGCTAAATATACTCTGTCTATGCTCTATAAGTAAACAAGAAAGCCTGGATGACCACACATCTGTTTACAACATGTTTACCGAGTACTTTAAACCCTCTCTTGAGACCTATGGCTGAGAAAAAGATCCCTTTCAAAATATTACTGCTCACTGACAATACAGCTGGTCACCCAAGAATTCTGATGGAGATGGCCAATGAGATTCATGTTGTTCTCATGCCTGCTAACACAACATCCATTCTGCAGCCCATGGATCGAAGAGTCATTTTGACTTTCAAGCCTTTCTTATTTAGGAAATACATTTCGTGTACACCGGAAATTAACACATTATAAATTAACTATACTTCAATTAAAAAAAAGAATAAAATGTGCTAAAAAGGAAAAAAAAGAAATATTTCATAAGGCTACAGCTGTCATTGATTCCTCTGATAGATCTGGGCAAAGTCAACTGAAATCCTTCTGGAAAGGATTGACCATTCTCGATGTCATTAAGAACACTGGTGATTCATGGGAAGAGGTAGAAATATCAACATTAATCGGAGCTGAGAAGTTGAGTCCAACCCTCATGGACGACTTTGAGGGGTTTAAGATGTCAGTAGAGGAAGTAACTACTGATGGGGTGGAAACAGCAAGAGAACGAGAATTAGGAGAGGAGCCTGAAGATGTGACTGGATTGCTGCACTGTCATGACAAAACTTGAACAGATGAAGTGTTGCTTCTTAAGGTCAGACAAAGAAAGGGGTTTCTTGCAATGGAATCTACTCCTGGTCAAGATGCTGTTAAGACTGTTGAAGCGACAACAGAGGATTTAGAATATACATAAACTGAGTTGATTGAGCAGTGGCAGGGTTGACAGGATCAACCCAAATTTTGAAAGAAGTTCTACTGTGAGTAAAATGCTATCAAACAGTACAGCATGCTACAGAGGACTCATTCATGAAAGGAAGAGTCAATCAATGAGGCAAATTTTATTGTCTTATTTTAAGAAATTGCCACAGCCACCCCAACCTTCAGCAGTCACCACCCTAATCAGTCAGCAGCCATCAGTATTGGGCAAGATCCTCCTCCAGCAAAAAGATTATGAGTCACAAAATGCTCATATGATGGTTAGCATTTTTTAGCAATAAGGTATTTTTAAATTAAGGTATGCACATTATATATTTTTAAACCTAATGCCATTACATACTTAGTAGATACATACATACTATACATACTTATACATACTGTAGTATAAACATAACTTCTATACGCACTGGGAAACCAAAACATTTGTGTGACTTGCTTCGTTGGGATATTTGCTTTATTGCTGTGGTCTAAAACCAAACCCAGAACATCTCTGAGGTAAGCCTGTATTTGTATTCCTCCCAAATTCATCTGTTGAAGTTCTAACCCTCAGTACCTCAGAATGTGACTATATTTGGAGACAGGGCCTTTAAAGAGGTAATTAAGTTAAATGAGGTCATCGGGTGGGGCCCGAATCCAATATGCCTGGAGATTAGGACTCAGACAGGTGCAGAGGAGAAACCACATGAAGACACGGGGAGAAGACAGCCATCTACAAGCCAAGGAGAGAGGCCTCTGAAAAAATCAATCCTGCCAACACCTTGATCTCAAACTTTTCGCCTCCAGGGCTTTGAGGAAACACATTTTTGTTGGTTTGTTGTTTTGCTATGATGTTTTGTTACGGCAGCCCTAGCAAGAAGAATATAAATACATACGCACAAGGTAAGGGACTCCAGCCCTAGAGATTTGGGGAACTCAAAGAGACCGCGCCTATCAATCAGGGCTAATTTAGAAAGAAGATAGTCCTGGGTGCAGGGCCATGCTGGGAGGCTAAGCTCAGAGGAGGGGTGGGAAGTGATCCCAGCTGGGTACCGCAGCTCCGTGGGTGTGAAGTGCTTTATGTCTCTACTAGCTCATTCACTCAATGAACATTTTTTAGGTTCCTGCTATGCACCTGGCCTTAAACTAGGTGCAGGAAATACAAGAATGACTGGCACAGAATGTGTCCTCAAGGAGCAGTTGTGAATCACCCTTGCTGCAGTGTGGGAAGTCTTGTGACAAATGTGCGAATGCAGCCCTGAACCTAACTGCGTGGCTGCTTCGTAGTCAGTAGACTACGCTTGGTCTTTTCCTTCCTTCTGTTGTAAAGTCCTCTTTTTTTTTTTTTAATTGACCTGCTGCAGTTCTTTTCCTTCTTTTCCCAAATGACCAAGTGCTAGACAGCAACGCAGGATTTGTAGTAGTTCAGTGAGGCTCCCCGGAGGTCCTTCAGGGAACATGGTGCCGTCAGTCAGACGTCGTGTTAACTCTGCCCTGGAGTGTTGTCGTCTGTCTGACTCAGTTCCAGGAGAGAGAGCCACTTCCTGGGATGTCTTCCCCTGGATTTCAGGCCATAAATAGGTGCTGAGGCCCTGCCAAGTTGGGTCACTGTGGCTCACGCAGGACTGTCAGTTCCTCACAAACATTACACAGCTGCACAATGACTGTGTCGCCCAAGGTGACTCTTAAAATCTGCCCCTCTTAAAAAGGAATGTTAGAAATGTCACCTCCTGGCTGTCACTGTACTGCAGCTATGAGCTCCAGTTCTCAGCTGACTACCCAGAAGAGTCCTCAGAGGAACCCAGCGAGAAATCCAGGAAACCCGACTCTGATTGGCCC
Source organism: Camelus ferus (assembly GCF_009834535.1). NCBI lineage: Eukaryota > Metazoa > Chordata > Mammalia > Artiodactyla > Camelidae > Camelus > Camelus ferus. Next base: position 31,579,391 of record NC_045699.1, read on the forward strand.
TAGACAAGTATTAGGGAGCAGTCACAGGAGAGCTTTTAGATGATATTTTTAATCTGGGATTGTGATAAAATAGAAATGATGTTTGATATCTGCTTGTATTTAGTCAGGGTTCTCCAGAGAAACAGAAAAAGGGTCAGAGAGAGAGAAAGAGAGAAATGGATTGATTCTAAGGAATTGGCTCATGCGATTGTGAGGTGAGGGAGTCTGAAATCCGCAGGGCAGACCCGCAGGCTGGAAACTCGGGCAGGGTTTCCACGCTGCAGTCTTGAACTTCTCTTTCATAGAAAACTTCAGTCTTTGCTCTTAACCCTCTCAACTGATTGAATGAGCCCTACCTGCGTTACAGGGAGTAAACTGCTTTACCTAAAGACTGCTTCCTGTAAGTGTGAATCACATCTGCACAACACCTGCTCAGCAACACCTAGCCTAGTGTTTGACCAAACAACAGGGTACCATAGCCTAGCCAGGTTGATCACGTAAAATTAACTATCACATTACTTTTAATTAAAAGCAGTAATCTGAATTTGTTTAGCATGGTACTGAATACAGCTCTTAATGAAGTTAACCAGTAGTCCCAAAGATTGACTAAACCTCTTGTCGCTCTTGGATACTTTAAGTCTTGAGGTTTGTTTGGTTTTTTTTCCCTTTCCTTATTTATTTATTTATTTATTTATTTATTTATTTATTTATTTATTTATTTATTTATTTATTTATTTATTTATTTTTAAACTTTTTTTATTGAGTTATAGTCATTTTACAATGTTGTGTCAAATTCCAGTGTAGAGCACAATTTTTCAGTTATACATGAACATACATATATTCATTGTCACATTTTTTTTTCACTGTGAGCTACCCCAGGATCTTGTATATATTTTCCTGTGAGATACAGTATAATCTTACTTATCTATTCTACATTTTGAAATCTCAGTCTGACCTTTCCCACCCCCCACCCCCTTGGCAACCACAAGATTGTATTCTATGTCTGTGAGTCTGTTTCTGTTTTGTATTTATGTTCTTTTTTTAGATTCCACATATGAGTGATCTCATATGGCATTTTTCTTTCTCTTTCTGGCTTACTTCATTTAGAATGACATTCTCCAGGACATCCATGTTGCTGCAAATGGCGTTAAGTTGTTGGTTTCTATGGCTGAGTAGTATTCCATTGTATAAATATACCACATCTTCTTTATCCAGTCATCCATTGATGGACATTTAGGCTGTCTCCATGTCTTGGCTATTGTAAATAGTGCTGCTATGAACATTGGGGTGCAGGTGTCATCCTGAAGTAGGGTTCCTTCTGGATATAAGCCCAGAAGCGGGATTCCTGGGTCGTATGGTGAGTCTATTCCTAGTCTTTTGAGGAATCTCCATACTGTTTTCCACAGTGGCTGCACCAAACTGCATTCCCACCAGCAGTGTAGGAGGGTTCCCCTTTCTCCACAGCCTCTCAAGCATTTGTCATTTGTGGTAAATCTTGAGGTTTTGAGCCACTGCTTCACAAGGCAAAGCCGTCTTTGAGTAACTCTCACAGTTGACAAGCCCTTGCTTGAATTGACTGAGTACCAATCCTGCTCCACGTAACTGTCAAGCCTTAGGTGCCATTCTATCCTCAGAAACAACACTGAAGCAAGACAAAGACCATTTGGCTTAAGTCACATCTAGAGTGTGTATGCTGCTCAACATGGGGGTGGCGGAGAGAGAAAGTTCTGTGTTCAAGTAAGTTAGGGAAACATTGCTTTCAAGCTCTTCCTTTGAAAGGTTTATCATGACTCATATGAAAAGCTTTGAAATTCTGCAGCAAAGAAACCAGTTCAACTGAACTTTTAGTATTTCCTAGAAACCTGACCTTGGGAAACCCCCCTTTCTTCTTTTTAATATCATCTAGTAGAATATAAGTGGACAAGTTCTGCAAGATTCTCTGATGCCATCAATGCCCAGCCTTTAGTTTAGACGCTCTGTCCCCTTGATTGCTCTGCACCACTGCTGTGTCAGAGCTGTGTTGTGGAATACCCGACCCCAGTCCTTAGTGGCTTAATGTAATAGTCGTTTATTATTTCTCCTGGGTCTACAGTTCACCGGTTGACCCTGCTGATCTTGGCTGGTCTTGATTGATCTTAGCTGGGCTTCTTATGCCTCTGCAGTGATGAGTAGGCTGAGGGCTGGCTGGTCTAGCCTAGCCTTGCCTAGGATGACTCAGCTTTATTCCACGTGCCTCCCATAGCTTTCCAGCAGGCTAGTCTAGGATACTCTCACTGCACTGGCAGGAGTTGAGGAGAAGAAATGGAAACATGTGAGCAAACATCAAGTTGCTAAAAAACACTTGCATCAAGTTTGCTAAAACACTGTTGGTCATAGCAAGTCACTTGGGCGAGCTCAGCGTGGCAACGTACTACAAAGTTACAGGGCAAAGGGCAAGGATACGGGTAGCCAATACTTGAGGCTATTGGTTATATTCACTTAATGCAGCTGTCAAACACAAATCCGAGAAATGACACCAAGATAGCTACAGCAGCATTGCCAGTCCTCAGATCCCCACCCCTCAGAGGTGCTCATCGTTTTAAAAGCTCCTCAAGTGATACTGGTGTTGAGCCAGGTTTGGAAACCCCTGGTCTAGACTCTTCTTCTGTTTAACAAGATTAATTAAGCTCTTACAATGATAAACACCGCAAAAGATAGAGAAAGATTTAAGATGAAGATGTTGCTTCTTCTCATTGAGCTTCCACTCTCAGGCCAATAACGCTGATTTGTGACAAGTTGCATAGCAACCGGTCAGCTTTCAATCTCATTGCTGCCATGGTTCTTCCCTGGCTTAAAACTTGACCTGGCTCTTAGGATCCCTGCAATTAGATCATTTTCTTAAACTGTAACTGACACATCTTGTTCTATGTGTGCATTGCCCTCAGTCAGGGGGTAGCTGAAGGAGAGAGACTGAGCCAAGAGTACTGCAAATTTAGCCAGACTTATAAGGATCTGGGAACAGGTGATTCCTACCCAGAAGACAGGATGCCAGGGGTGTCAACAGAGTTATTATTGTAAGAGGGTTGACTGTGGAAGTATGTTAGTACCAAATATCTACAGACTGAAAAAAACAGTATTTCCCAATATATATACAGCTTCCCCCCCAAAGATATTTATATACTGTAATGATTAGTAACATATAGGCATTACTGAACTCATCAAATTATTTGTACATATATATGTATTTATATATAATCTCAGTCAACAAGTAGTGAACATTTCTTGTGGAAGTTTATATAATTTTTTACATTCAAAAGTTTGGAACTATATTACTCTGTATGATGAAAAACCACAGAGCAGGTGGCTTAAACAATGAATATTTCTCACAGTATTATAGGCTGGAAGTCCATGATCAGGGTGCCAGCAGGACTGGTTTCTGGTGAGAGCCCTGGTCCTGACTTGTAGGCGGCCACCTTCTTGCTGTGACTCACATGGCCTTTTCTCTGTCACTTGCAAAGAGCGTGAACTCTGGTGACTCTTCTTCTTATAAGGACACTGGGCCCATCAGATTAGGGCTCCACCCTTATGACCTCATTTAATGTTAATTACTTCCTTAAAGGCCCTGTCTCCAAATATAGTCACACTGGAGTGTATGAATTAGGGTGGGGGGAGGTGCACAATTCAGTTCATAACAGGAAGCATCGTGTTGCACTATTACTGAGCGTGATTAAAGGCCCTTGTTCCTTACTGCTGCCAACGGTGATCTCCTCCCAGACATAAGTGGGGCTCAGAAGCTTCCCTAGCTTGGTCCTTTTGATTGGTGACTCAAACATTTTTGGACTCTAGCCATCCTAGGTAGCTCAAAGGATCCGTTGGTCTCCCTACTTCATGTGTTCCAGCTAGATGAAGCAGTGGGGCCTGAATTATGTGGATTATACTTTTAAAGTCATATGATATGCTTATGCATGGATTTTTACATCCTAGACCATTACAGCCTCAACCACAGACTTAACTAATAATCTAATTATGTTCATCTTGATCCTGTGTTACAAAAAAAAAAACCCTAAATTTCCTCATATCACCAATGAATGTACAAATATTGTACATTTTGTTAATAAGGGTGTGAATGATCAATATTTGAATTGCAACACTTTGGTGCATCTCACTATAGCTATTCGAATATTTGAGTCTCCTGATCTCATTAGTGCTCTCCGGAAGCTAGGTAGGCAAGTGTTAATGGCATTGTGGTTACAGTGAGGGCTTGAAAACAAGGTCAACAAACTATGGCCCACAGACCAAATCCTACGTGCTGCCTGTTTTTATAAATAAAGTTTTATTGGAACCCAGCCATGCCCATTTGTTTACATAGTGTCTGTGGCTGCTTTGGGGCTACGGAAGCACAGCTGAGAAGAGATGATATGACCCACAAAGCCTAAAATACTTACCACTTTTACAGAGAAAGTTTGCTGACCTCCAGTCTAGAGTAGAGAGCCTTGAGTTCAAATTCTGGCTCTGTGGTTTCCAGGTGTGTGATCTCAGGCAAGTTACCTAGCCTCTCTGTGCCTTTATTTCCTCATCTGTAAAGTGAGGGCAATAATATTACCTGCCTCAAAGGGGTCTTAAGAGCAATAAATGAGCCTGTAAAGATCTCAGCAGAGGGCTTGCACTCAAAATAGTAGTTGTTATTAACCAAACAACCCAAAACAAACTAAATTCATAATGAAGAAGCTAAACTAAGAGCAATTTGTAATTAAAAAGGAAAATTAACAGTAATTAGAAACCTGACCAGCTCAAATCTACAGTGGTGAGGGTCCTCCCTAAATATCCTTTCTAAAAATTTACAGGAATTCTATTTCTATGTGGGGCATGCCTGGTGGGAGTTTTCGAATGTTGGCAAGTGCTGCCTGGAACTGAGCCATCTTAGGAGAATATAGAACAAATCCGTAGTAAATTCTGGCAATATACTAAGTTAGTTTATTAATAACACATTTAGCAACCCTTTATGCTTCTCTTAGTAATTTACTGGTAAATAGCCTCCAGACATTCATAAAAATGAAAGCTGGTGGAATTATCCTTTGCAACTGTCTCCCCCAACCCTAACCCTTTCCTGACTGATGGACAGCCATCTAGTTCATAGAGTCAATGAAACCAAGTCATGGATTCAATCCCTAGTTCTCCTGTCAACCTGATTCTCTCCTGTGGCCACAGGCTGAACCTTTCACCATGGTCAGCAGTGGCAGATTGGTCCGTGGGGAAGACCGAGTAGTGGTAGGTGTGGTTGGGTAAGCTGTGTGAGGTCATTGGTGTGAGGTCCTTGGCATAATCATGAGGGATTAGTTTTGCAGTTGTATAGGTAATACCCTGGGAATAGCCAGTCATAAGGAATAAACTGGACGTTTAATTAGGAGTAGAAAGTGTGAATGGAAGCTCGTTGTCTAATCTGTTGGTTGTCTGGATCCTTATTGCTGTCAGAAGTTGCTTCAGCAAATTTTAGAATGAAATACAAATAATCATTAACTTGTGATCATGACTGGAAAAGAGCCGTCTGAGAATGATTGCTCAGTGGCATGAGATTCATTCACCACAGTAGACTGTAATATTTATTTTCTTTTTTAGATATCGAGTAGATTCAAAAAATTCCCACGGATGGGATGGTTCTTGCATCAAATGCTCCACAGTAAACAGCTGGTCCTTTCCTTCTCTATTGGCAGCCTCTCTGGTCTGAGAGAATTTGGGAGGTGCTCCCTCTCTTAGTTCGTCCTCTCCTGTTTCTGTTGCTTCGAGTTTTGCCGCCACCTAGAGATCTCCTTCCTTGGCTCTCCACCCTCCCCCCATCGATATTTCCCTTCTTCATCCCTGTCCTTGAAGACTTCTTATCTACCAGCCTAATCTTTATCAAGTGAAAGTGAGTGGTCCATCCCCAGCTTTGTTCCTGGGTCAGAAATGACTAGATAATGTGTCATTGAAAAGAAAGACGGTTGCAAAGGAATGCATGTGTGAATTTACAGTTCTTGTTCGCCTTACGTGGTTTTTAAAACAATACATGTTTCTTGATTATAGAAGAAATACTTGTCCACTGTAGGAAGTTTGGCAAAATAACACTAATAGAGGAAAACGTGATCAGCCATAATTCCACCACGCAGGGTAACCATTATTAATACTTTGCTGTGTTTCTTTCCTGTCATCTTAGTCAGTATGGTAATTACATATACCTGCGTACAGTTTATCTCTTAAAAAGTTACATTATAATAATAGTTCATATTTATACTATATACTACATCTATGCCAAACACTTTATGTACATTATTTTTTTAATCTTTGTTATCCTATGAAGTATGACCTATTGTTCTCCTGTTCAGTGAGGAAATATGGCCTCAGAGAACGAAATGACTTGACCAAGTTAAGAAAGGATGAAAACTGGAGCAGATGGGAGCCCATAGTATTACAGATCCGTTACGCTGATCACCATTATGCTTCACTAGTATTAGATTTCATTTTTTAAATTTATTAGTGATTAGAGGATTAATTTTTAAAAGCCAAATGAGATATTACCTTTGAGAAAAATAATTTAATGTGTATTAATGATGGTTCAAAATACATCAATTTAAATTTCTTAACACAGTACTTTTTTTGTCTTCCGTAAAACGGGTCAGGGAATCATTGCCCATGTGAAATGCCATCAACTGAACTCCATTCTTGACATATCCCTTGTTTCTCATTCTTTCTTTACTGTTCTACACGAGCTGATGAATTTGTCAGGTGAGAAAGGGAGGAGGAGAAATCATCTCATTAACTCACAGAGGATTCACATTCAGCTGGTCCCTCCTCTCGCTCCTCTGCCACCCTGGAAGTGACCACTACACACTCACATGGATTAAATCCATTGCTTTCTTTCTCATTCCACTCGCCTTACTTCCCCAATGGTATTAATTATGAAATGGGCAGGAGCTGGCGTTCTCAGCCAGCTTGGCAACATCTGAGAAAATGATGGTTTCCCTTATAATAGAGAGTGGATTAAATGTATATAAGTGTTTTATTGTTTGTTCTGAATGTTGTATTTTATCAGTACATATTGTGTATTTCCTTCTATTAGTGATTTATGTCTTCTCAAATAATACTCTACCAGAGTATAATTAGAAGTTATACCTCAGCTCCATCTAAAAATATTTGGGAAAATGTTATCTGAAATCATTATGTGCTCATCTATAATCTGCTTTTCCACATAGTGGTTTACTGACTTACACATTTTAGAGGGCTGCATAATTCTTGATTCTTCACATATGTTTACCTAGTTTGTGGGCGTGTAAATTGTATCTGTTTTATAAATGAGCTTCAGGGAGCACTGCTGCAGAATTTCTTCAGACTGTTGCTATTTGATTCCTGGATTTCCTGTGAAATGTCACCACTACTGTTTGTTACTAAGGAAGCAGAGCAAATAAGCATCCTGAAGGATTTTCTTGCCCTATGTGATTTCAAATGCTGAGCAACAAGGTTAATTTAGAGTAATAAGATTTTATTACATAACAGATATAAGCTATAAGGTAAGATTATTCATTTTAGCCCTTTTATTTTATGGCTGAAGAAACTACATTTATAGCTTACCCAAGGTCAACAGCTGGGAGTGAAATCTGCTGTCTTGGAACAACCAAGTCTTCTCTAATATCTTGAAGTAGAAGGTATTTAGTTTCTGCACTATTCCCCAAAGGTTTTTGAATTTAGAAAGACTATCTGGAAAATTGAACACATTCCTGTATGCATCGTCTCCAAAATGGAGTTGCTCTCCCCTCCCAACTCTCCCACAATTGCAGCAGCCAAGGGTATACAAGACCATCCAGTGGTCAAATTTTGAATTACTTTTAGAATTACAGAAAAATTTCAAGAACAGAACAGAGAAAGGCAAATACTATATAATATCACTTATATGTGGAATCCAAAAAAATAATAAAAATGAACACATATAGCAAAAGAGAAACAGATTCACAGATATAGGAAACAAACTAGTGGTTACCAGTGGAGGCAGGGAGGGGCACGTTAGGGGTATAGGATTAATAGATACAAGCTACTATGTATAAAATAGATAAGCAACAAGAATATGTTGTATAGCGCAGAGAATTAGAGCCAATATCTTATAATAACTTTTAATGGAGTATGGACTATAAAAACACTGAATCACTATGCTATACACCTGAAACTAATATAATACAAACCAAATATACATCGATAAAAAAATTTTTTAAAGGAAATAAAAAATTTTTTCGTATCCCTTAAACTCTATTCACCTGATTAAATCATCTTTTTAAAAAAACTTATGTAACTTTTAAATGTGCTTATTATAGAAAAGGTTGAAATATACATATGCAAAGAAACAAAAATTAGAAATGTTCATTTCTTACTTTGCATAAATAAGTCCTGTTAAGAAGATACGTGTATTTCCAGTCTTTTTTCTGTGTGTATGTGTATGAGTACGGGAACTGTATACATAACCTTTTACAACAATCATACTAAGCATATAGGTCTAACTTTTTAAAAATTCATTTATCAACATATCCTTACATGGGACATCTTTTTAGTAGTTTCATTTTAAGCATATTAAGAGTAAATGGATCAATAGATTAGAAAGCAACATAGATAAGAAATGACATTTGTATCAAAATGGGATAACAGAGAGGAAGTAATACAGAATTGAAGCGAATGCCTGAGGGCATTTTAGTTCTGAAATAGACAGTGTAGCCTGGTGGTTCAGTGCTCAGACCTGGGTTTAAATTCATACTCAACATAACAATCATCCTCATGATGTAGATTATTTTGCATGGACCAGATAGTTGCACTCAATGGTTTAAACAGTTCTTTGTGATGTAAATACAACACCAGCATCTGTATGTCCTAACTTTACCGTTCACTGACTGCACCCCTCCCAAGCTAGATTTCCTTATTGGTAAAATGGGCACGATGGATGCTAGGATCTACCCCACAGGTTTGTTGGGAGGATGAGTCAATATATAGAAAATGCCTGGCATTTGGGAAATGCTCTGTAACTGTTAGTTGTCCTGACACTACATAGGAATTTAAAAACAGGAGATGGAAGCCTTCTCTATAAGTAGACTTTAAATCAGTGATTCTCAACCCCACCCTGTTACCAAGGGACATTTGGCAATGGGGACATTTTTGTTGTCCCAGTTGGTGGAAGTAGGGGTGGAGGAGGTGCTCCTGCACAGAGGCCAGGGATGCTGCTCACAGCCTGCGCTGCACAGGAAGCCCCCACAGCAAGGGTCGGCCTGCCCCCAACGCCGGTAGTGCTGCGGTTGAGGAGCCCTGCTTTAAAGAAATGTATATGCTGTACTATCTAGTGTACTACGTAAGAATAGGTTAGTTCTAAAGTGTTGTCCTCAACCTTTAAATTTTTTTTTATTATTATTTCCCTACTACGGTGCCTTTTTAGATAATTTTTCTCCTTAATTGCTTTCTTCCACCATGAAATTTTAATACTGCAGATGGGCTGTATGTCTGTTTATGTAGTTGGGTAGGGTCAGGGTTTGGAGGGCCACAAACCACTGTGATAGCTGAGATTTTTCTTTTGCCCCACAAGAACCAGTTTTCATCCCGTTGCGGGGAATATCACCATCATAGAGAATGCATATTCTATGTCCAAGAGGAATGAATTCTAAAAGTAAAAAATGTTTTTTAATGATGTTTTTATTACTTATTAAACTAAAAGTAGTTGAGTATCATTTGTTCTGCGTTTTTGGATCATATTTGAGATGACAATAGAAAACTTAAAAACAATATTGTTTAAAAGGCCTCTAGCCTATATAAAACTAAAATATCCATAAGCATTTTAAACGGACAGCAGTGCTCATGCAAATGAGTGGAGATTTAGTGACATCTGAAAATGCAAAGATTCAGTCTGATCGAGGACAAAAATATGAGAAATCGAAGAGAAGAAGAAAGCTTTCTAGAGAGGCAGCTAATTTGAATGTAAGCTTATCATGAGAAGGAAACATAAAAGAAAAGTTCGAGAGGCAAGAGGATGGAAGGGAAATTGGGCTGGATAAGGAAGATGAAGGAAATAATATTAACTTTTCTTTTTGTAGGTGAACGTGACTACAATAACTGGGTAGCTTTTTTTTTTTCACTTTGCTTGAAAGGGAAGGATTAAGCAGAAGTAAGTCTGCACAGCAAGTGCAGCGGGGGATACTGGAAGCTCACAGCCTGTTGGTTAGCTCTCCGGTAATCAGGCCGTAGGGCTGGAAAGAACCTTGGTGTGGCCTGGCCTGTTTTTATCTATTTCTTTGTTCCTCAATCCCGGCCTGCCCCCTGGTTATAAGCCCCCAGCAGAATGTTCCCGTCTGAGGTTTCAGCCGTCCGTCTCCCCACGACACCCACACAGACCCTCTTCTCTGGTCCACTCAGCCTCCCAGCCTCCCGGCGACTCTTGTGGGTTCCAGCTTCCTTATTTTCGTTCATAACTGATCCTTCTGTTTGGACTGCCTTCTCAGTGCTTCATTTTTCACCTTCATACTCTTTCGTTTAATTCCTACTTCCCCACGCTGACATTGATAGGGAGGTACAAGCCTCGCTTTACGGATGAAGCCCCAAGGGGTGCATCACTGTCTGCGGCCACACAGCCAGTGGGACGAGATCCCGGGTCTTCTGACTCCGAATCTGATGTGCCCCCCACTCTTGTGGTCTGGCCTGTCTAGCACTTGACTGACATGTTGTAGATCTTCAAGTAACATTTTTCTCTGGTGATGAATGTATAGACAGATACCTTTTTCCCTTAAAGATGGAGGAAGGATGGTAGATAGATACACCAAAGTTATCTGTGTTATAAATTTTGTATTTTATCTTGCTCGTTTGTTAGTATCTGACAGCACCTGGAAATAAAATTTTGAATCTTTGCTTTTCCGTCTCCAAATGTTTTGTTCTCGTGTAAGATAAGAGCTAAACGTTGACTCCACAGAATGAATGTCTTCCATGTTGGTTATATACAGGACAGCAGAGTTTTTAGGCGTGTGCTGCAGGTTAGTGGCCAGATGTGGAGGGCAAGGTGTTCACAGGCAGTGCGGGGTGTTACACTCTTTGAAGGTAGAATTTATTAACGCTTATTTTTGTATCCATGAGCCCAGCCTGGCCCTGGTACATAACTGGTGTTTAATACTTGTTTATTGAAGTAAAGGAACTATTGTTTCGCTCCTTCTCCATAATGGGTGTCTGCCAAGTTCATAACAATTCTCCCTTCTGTGGGAGCTCAGAGCTGGCATTGGCTCTCTCTTCTCCGAGCTGCTGCACCCACCCACCTCAGTCGTGGTTAACTCTCCAGGCGTCACCTGACCACATCAGGGCCAAACTCCCCTCCTTGAGATCTGGAATTGAGACACTGAGGAACTGAGGGTCAGTCTCTGGTGAAACCCAGAACATAAAAAATATAGGAATTGTAACAGAGCCGCCTTGTAGATTGAAGGTTGGGGAAAGCTCGACTTCCAAGATGAGAGGTTGAAGCGAGCATATGGAGAAGAGCAGGCAGACTGTTGAGTGAAATTCCCAAGGAATTCCAGCCCAGGCTGGAATGGGCAGTCTCGGTTGCGTTTCTGCATTTGATTCTGCATTTGATCCTCGTGTTCTTATTAAAAGAAATTCCCTTTTGTATGCAGGTTGGTTTTCATTATTTATAACTAAAACTCTTTTACCACTGTATCAAAATTTCAGGTTTCTCATTTCTGTGAAGGAAATTATATTAAACAGAAAAAATATATAAGAGGGGAGAGACTAAAGTTAGTTTAAAAATCATAAGCAGAAATCAATTGGGAATTATATATATTCAAAATAGATTTGGGGGGATTGGTGGAATAACGCTGAGGGGCTCTGGACAGTGTTAGTTTTGAAGTAACAGGAATTTCTTCCTTCAAGATGAAGTAAGAGCTTAAAGAAAGAAAAATGATAAGTGTCTTAAAAACCATAGATAGTAGTCATTGATCAGGTGAAGGACTGCATAGTTCAAATGGGATACGTAGAGACAGACCTAAGAGTCATTGCTTGATGCTTTCTGAACAGCCCTTACACCCAGCCTATTGCCAAATCCTGTCTGTTTTCCTGCTCAGCAATCTCTTGAGTCTCTCTCCAGCCATCGTTTCTCACGAGGACCCCCACGGTGGCCTTCTGTAGGTGGACTACTGGCGGACACTCTTGCCACCAGTGCTGCTCCGCACTGTGACTAGAGTGATCTTCTCAAAATGCCCAGTTGACCCCGTCACCCCTTTGAGGGAAGACTTGTAGTGGTTTCCTATTGCTCTTCTCCATGAAACTTTGTAAGGTCCACCTGCTGCCCATCATCTGGCCTCATCTGTACCCCCGCCTCCCTGTCTGTGCTACTGCCGTGGGCCTCCCTTCATTTTCTTGCCCTGCCAGGCTCCCTCCACCACGGGGCTCACGCACAATTGTCCGCTCTACTGGAACATTCTCTTCTGTCCCCTTTACCCAGCTTTCCTTGGCTTCTCTGATCGGATCAATTATTCCTAGTGGAGCACTGCATCTGTCCTTTCTACCATTTGTTAGAGTTGCGGTTTTACTTTTTTTCCTTCTCATTATTTGGCCATCTGTCTATTCTGCTAGACTGTAAGCTCCACAAGGGCAGGGAGTCTCTGCTTTAGCCTATTGTTTCAGTCCTAGCCACTAAGAGGATGCCTCATAGGGGATTAAGAAACATTTGTTGAGTGAATAATATGTAGAAAGGTAAAAGAAGTAAAAAGCAAAAGAAAATCCAGAACAAAAAAAGCAGCCTTCAACTTTCCTACCCTTTTTCAAAGACTGAGTTTATAAAATTCTGTTGTTTTAAACTCACAGTTTCTCTTAGGTACTAGGCTGTTCATGAACAACATTATTGATAATGCTAAAATCCTTTTAACAAGTAGGTATATAAGGTTATCAGTAGTGAAAATATAATTAATGTTAGCAGGACTCCTAGGAGAGCTCACAAAAGTCTGTTTAACCCATAGCGTCTTTAAAACAGTAGTTTAAAAATTTTAAATTATTTTTATTGATTTATAACATTATATAAGTTTCATGTATACAGTATTATATTTTGACTTCTGTATATGCCACAGTGTGCTCACCACCAAAAATTTGGTTTCCATTTGTCACGATACTGTTGGTCCCCTCTGGTAACCACTACTCTCTTCTCTGTATCTATATGTTTGCACTTGTTTGTTTTATTTATTTTATGTTTCACATATGAGTGAAATTATACAGTATTTGTCTTTCTCCATCTGATTTATTTCACAGAGCATAATACCTTTAAGGTCCATTCATGTTATTTCATCTTTGTTTATGACTGAGTAGTTTTCCATTGCATATATATGCCACATCTTCTTTATTCATTGATCTGTCAGTGGGCACTTAGGTTGTTTTTATACCTTGGCTATTGTAATAATTCTGTAAAGAACATAGGGGTGCATATATCTTTTTGAATTAGTGTTTTCATATTCTTTGGATAAATACCCAGAAGTGAAGTAGCTAGATTATATGGTAGACCTCAAATAGCCAAAGCAGCCCTGAGGGAAAAGAACAAAGCTTGGCGGGATCGTACTCCCCGATTTCAAATTATATTACAAAGCTATGGTAATCAAAACCGCATGGTATTGGCGGAAAAATAGACACACAGATCAATGGAACAGAATTGAGAGCCCAGAAATAAACCCACACATAAATGGACAATTAATCAATGACAAAGGAGCAAAGAGCACACAATGGAGGAAGGAGTCTCTTCAATAAATGGTGTTGGAAAAGCTGGACAGCCACATGCACAAGAATGAAAATAGACCACTATCTCACATCATACACAAAAGTCTACTCGAAATAGATTAAAGACTTAAATGTAAGACCTGAAACAATAAGACGCCTAGAATAAAACCTAGGCACAGTACTCCTTGATGTTGGTCTTAGCAATATCTTTCTGGGTCTGTCTCCTCGGGCAAGGTAAACAAAAGCAAAAATAGCAAATCATATATCTGATATATAATATCATGTATCATATCTGATAAGGGGTTAGTATATAAAATATATAAAGAACTCATACAACCCAACAACAAAAAACAAACAACCTGATTAAAAAATGGGCAGAGGAACTCAACAGACATTTTTCCAAAGAAGACATACAGCTGGCCAACAGGCACAATGAAAAGATGTTCAACATCAGTAATTATTAGAGAAATGCAAATCAAAACCACGGTGAGATATCACCTCATGCCTGTTAGAATGGATATTTTCAAAAAGTTGAAAAATAACAAGTGTTGGAAAGAATATGGAGAAAAGGGAACCCTTGTGCATAGCTGGTGGGAATGTAAATTCCCACTATGGGAATTTACTATGGAAGACAGAATGGAGATTCCTCAAAAATGCAGCCACTATGAAAGACAGAATGGAGATTCCTCAAAAATGCAGCCACTATGAAAGACAGAATGGAGATTCCTCAAAAATTTAAGAATAAAACTAAAACAATAGCTTTAAGCTTTGAAATCCACTGAGCCCTCATGTGCCTTGAGAGGGACTCAGGTATGGAGGGAAAGAGGACTCCAATTACTAGCAACTCCCAGAACTCTGTAGAGAATGGATTCTCTGACAAGTATGTCCTAAGGTCTCCATTCTGGTAGTAAGCATGGGACTGGGCAGATGGGGATGGAGGGGTGCCTTGGGGACCATTCAAGGGAACAAGTGCCTCATAAGGCAGGACTGATAGGACTGGCTCACCCAAGTCCCTTTTCCTTTCCCTCTGGGTATGTCCCTTCTGGAAGTGTGTGCATTTAAGCAGGTGACACAGCTTACCCTGCTGGAGGAAGACCTTTCTTGCATCTAGACCATGGATGGAACTGTACTTTGGGCTAGAGTTTTCTGCATAAATATGCCACCCTAAGAGGAAGAAGAGGAAAGGGGTTTCCAAAGGTAGAAGGATTGGTATCAAAGCCCTCTGAGCAGGGGAGTGAAGTCCGTTTATGGAGGTGATGATAGACTTTGCTGGAGAGAAGGGTGAAAGGCACTCAGGGAATGAAAAGAAAGAAAAGAGAAAACAAAGGCTGCTTGCCTGAGAATGAGGAACAGGAACTTCGTGCAAGTTCAATGACCAGATTTGCTCACGGATATTCCCAGAGCCTATAGCTCAGTGGAAGGGCCAGTTACTTCAGCTAAACTTTTCTCGAAACTATCAGTTTTATCTTGGAAAGAATAATCTGGCTGCAAAGTTAAGAACGATCTGGAATCCTGAAAATACCAAATTATATCAACAGTTACACGGCAATGCGTTGTTTTCATGAAATGAGGTAGCCCACAATGCTCTGAAAAAAGCTTTTTTGTTAAAATTTCAACAAAGAGGATTGCCTGAAATTAAACCCCAGCATACTTTCCAATGAGTTTTACAAACACCATCCATGCAGTGTGAAGCATAGGAATTCTGATGAAAACACATTTTTCAAGAATTCATCACCCACTTCCCTTTCAGTCGGGAGGTGGCCTCTTATTTGTGGCTGTTGGATACAACCAGTGAACCGAATACTTGAACCAATTTGCTGCTCTGAGAAGAGGTTATTGATTCTCACAGCATGTGTATAGTTGGAGAATTTCATTGTTTAACTCTACAAGCGGATATTTCTAGCTCCACACGACTTTAAGTCAGGCAGACTGGGTGAAGTATGTGGAATCTCTTTAATTATTATTATTTTATTTTATTTTATTTTTCTATTGAAGTATAGTCAGTTTATAATATTGTGTCAGTTTCTGGTGTATAGCATAATATTTCAGTCATAGATATACATGCATATATTCATCTTCATGTTCTTTTTCATTATAGGTTACCACAAGACATTGAACATAGTTCCCTGGGCTATATGGAAGAAACTTGTCATTTATCTATTTTACATATAGTAGTTAGTATCTGCAAATCTCAAACTCCCAATTCATCCCTACCCACCCCCTCCCCTCCTTGGTAACCATAAGTTTATTTTCTATGTCTGTGAATCTATGTCTGTTTTGTAAATAAGTTCATTTGTGTCTTTTTTGTTTAGTCACGTATGAGTGATATCATATGGTATTTTTCTTTCTCTTTTCGGCTTACTTTACTTAGAATGAGACTCTCCAGGTCCATCCATGTTCCTGCAGATGGCTTTATTTTATTCTTTTTTTTGGCTGAGTAATATTCCTTGTGTATATATATACCATAACTTCTTTATCCAGTCATCTGTCAGTGGACATTTAGGTTGTTTCCATGTCTTGGCTATTGTAAATAGTGCTGCTGTGAACATTGGGGTGCATTTATCTTTTTGAATTAGAGTTCCCTCCAGATATATGCCCAGGAGTGGGATTTCTGGATCATGTGGTAAATCTGTTTTTAGTGTTTTGAGGATGGAGTCTCCTTTTTTAGTGAAGTCTTCAGGGGAGTTGAAAAATGTGTAACAGTTCTGAACACTGCCTTGTGTTTAAAATACTGTATGTGCTTCTCAGAAAATGTCTGGTTAGGTGAGAGATGTTTTTTTGTAAGTATGCACTTTATTTTTTGAGGGGAAGGGGGATGTTGGGAGAGAAATTTCCTGTGCATTTTGCATGGCACCAAGAAGACAACAGAGGTGATTGACAGAACACAGCAAATTAAATAAATATATTTCAGGATCTTATTTAAAATGATCACTGCTTGAGCTGTTGGTGATTTATTGTTTTCAGAATTACAAAGCCCAATGAGTGTATTATTCATATCATACAGCATTTTTGGTCATATGACCTAAATTGGTATTCTTCAAGTAGAAAGAAGCTTCTTCTACCCCTGGTGGAAACGAGGAACAGAGGGAGTATGGTATCAGGCACACACATACTCCCTGAATAATCTTGTGCATTTGTATTATTTTTCACTAAATAGTAAAAGTTCAGTTGAATAATTAATGTTCAGCTCTTTGAGTGGATGGGAGAACTCAGCATGTCTGAGGTGGCTATCTCTTCTGGGTATTGTTTAAGAATACATGTAAGGTGGTGAGACCACATGCTGCTGAATGTTTGCCTTCAGATCCTGGAAATATTTGTTGCACCCTACCCCTCCACTTTTTCCCTAGCAGTATTATTACTGGCCCAGAGAAGCTTCATTCCAGCAGGAAGGCTGCCATTTTGAACCAGTTCAAGCAGCCTTTATAACAGGAAATGATTTATATCGTTCATAAGATGACCATTATGAGCAAATTTGCGGGTAAATCCATGACCATAAGGGAGGATTTTAATTTGTGACAAGGAACATTTCTTTCTGCTTACTGGAGAGAGACATCTCTGACCCTTATCTGTGTGAGTTTATGATGGAGACAGACCCTGTGGGTATCTACTGACTTGAATTGAGGGGTCTTTCTAACACACAGTTCAGTTTCACAAATAAACCTCCTTAGGTCCTCATTTGGGGTACGTAACCGGTGAAGAAAAGAATCAAGTTAACATTTGTCTCAAACATCTGCTTTTCTTTTTTAACTGACAAGTGATTTCTCTCTCAGGACCCATGGTTGATACCAAAGATCGTCACAAGGACCAGAGAGGGTAACTGAAACCAAACAAGGGGCTCTCACATCTAGCCCAAGGCATGCCGCAAGGGGTGAGGAGGAGCGGAAGTCTCAACGAGCAGGGCGAACAGACACGCTGTGCGGGGCCAGGTGGGAATATGAGAAATATTCCTTTCCCCGTGGTGATTCCTGGCACGTAGAGCTTACGAAGCACATCGCCCCAGCTTAGGGCTCTTGTGTTAGAATTTTTCGAAGACATCACAGCAAGCACACCAGCCAGATGATTAGCATGAATAAATTGTTATTTTTTGAAACCATTACACACCTTGGTGACGAGTAGCCTGGGTACCCAGCTGCTGAATTTCTGGAGAAAACCTCCAGGGAGTCAGAGGGAACTAAGCCTGGGGCCACTTTCAGGGTGTGAGATTCATCATTTTTTAGGTACTAGGCTTCCCTTGAGATTCAATCTGCAGCCCAGTCTAGAGCAGGTACCTGGAACTGAAATTCTTCTGAGACACAAGATTAGGGAGGAATTATTATTCTGAAGGAGGATGCAAAGTACACCTTTCTCTCTGCTCAAGGGATGAACCAGGGATAAAAGCTGCCGAGAACACTGGCAGAGGATTTTTTAACATATGAACTAATTTCCCCCTCTAGCATCTCTTGTCATGTTGACTTCTCTCCACAACCTCATTTAAGCATCATTTATTGCCTCAAAAAAAAGGAGTTTCACCAAAGAACAGGAGGAAAAAAAGTAGTAGTTTGTATCTGCAAATCCTGAACTCCTAACGTGTCCCTACACCCCAGTTCCCTCCCTAGTAACCACAGGTTTGTTTTCTATGGCTGTGTGTCTCTTTCTGTTTTGTAAGTAAGTTCATTTGTCTTTTTTTTTTTTTTTCTAGATTATACATGTAAGTGATCTCATATGGTATTTTTCTTTCTCCTTCTGGCTTACTTCACTTAGAATGACATTCTCCAGGAACATCCATGTTGCTGCAAATGGCATTGTTTCCTTCTTTTTTGTGACTGAGTAGCATCCCATTGTACATATATACAACAGTCTTCTTTATCCAGTCATCTGTTGATGGACATTTAGGTTACTTCCATGTCTTGGCTATTGTAAATAATGCTGCTATGAAAGAAAAACTCTTTTGATTTTCAGAATTCAAGACCCAAGGGCACTTGGCATAGAAATTGTAAGCTGAGTTGGACCAAAGCTTCTCACCTGTGATAGAACATGCAGTTTTCCAGGTGTGCTGGTGAGGAGGTGGGTAGAGGGCTAGATCTAGGGGAGGGAGGAGCTCTTAGAAGCTGGTGGGTTGGTGAGGAGGGGGTGGGAGGGTAGAGGGAAGCACAGAGAGCTCTTAGAATCTGATGGCCCTTCTCTCTTCAGAGAAAGAGGCTTTGTGCCCTGCTCCTCAGAGGGAAAGGTGGTAAATACAGAAACCCAGATGGTTTGGGTTGTCATCACATCCCAAGCAGAGCCCAAGGAGACTGCAAGGCCCCAGGACAGAAATGGCTGTGTGGTGTCTGAGGTCCAGAGGGTCTGAGCCAGCCTCAAGGAGTTGAGTGCACCCAGCATGTCCCGTGAGCATTAGAATGAGTCCTTTGTGTTCAAAAGTGCCACCAGAGTCATCACAAAGGACTCAACTTTTGATTGGCTTTTAAATGGGGGTGGTCTTATGGGACTGAGCCCTTAACTTGCAGGATCTGACTCTACCTCCAGTAGAGAGTGTCAGGACTGAAGTGAATTGTAGGACACCCAGCTGGTGTTTGGAGTTTTTCCACACCCACCAGTTCTCACACTTTGGGGGTTAGAAGTGTATTTTTGAATAAAAACATTTCAGACTTTTGATGTCTTCCCTATGGTCCAAGGCACAGTTCAGATTTCACCTGTTCCCAGGCATCTCCCAAGAGCGCTCAGTTGTCATGATTTTATCTGTCCCCTGTTCCGTTAGCACATCACACGTTCCTCATAGCCATTTATCAGAGTCAGCCTTGAACGGCAGTTAAGTTATTGTGAGCTGCTGGGTATGAGCCCCAGAAAGGTTCTCTCTTGTTCTCCCAGTACCTACCATGAATTTAGCATCCTAGGCTGGGAGGTATTTTGGTGTTTGGTATGTAATAAAGCCCCAATACATGTTTGTCAAACTAAGTTGAATTTGAAATTCTGGAACACACAGTTAGTGAAACCTGAGATAGCTCCTTGAAAGACTCTTTCCTTGGTCGTGATTTTGATTCCCTCATGGCTTTTTTTCTCTTTCCTCAACATTTTATTTCACACTTTTTCAATACAAAACATTTTGAAGAATCTCAGAGGACACCCATATAACTACCACCTAACTTCTATAATATACATTCTATTATATGTATGTTTCTATATGTGTTTATATAGTATTACTTGTTTATCTGTCCATCTAGCCATCCCTCCATCCTTCCATCAATCCAAATTATTTTTTCCTCACTGCCTTTCACATACAACCAATGTCTGAGAAACCTTTGACTCCGAAATCAGGTCTGGGATTCATTCCTGGACTTGGCCCCTTCTCCTTGTGTGGCCTTCGGGGGCTGCTTACTCTGGCTCTGCTTCCCCCTCTGCAAAACAGGGGTGGACAGTGATGCCTGTTTACAGGTGGTGAGGAATAGAGGCGATAATGCAGATAAAGGGCCAGGCACATGGTGTGTGTGCAGTACGTAGTAGCAAGAGAAAAAGGACAACGTAATATTTATTTCAGCCATCGGCTCTGATTTGCAGTGACTGGTGCATCTTATGTTCTTGTTGCAGCCTCTGCTTTCCTTTGGCTCAGAAGGAAAGGAAATTTGCAGGAGGCAGTGAATCTCAGACTCTTCATTGGTTATGAGCAGGAAGTCTCTGGATCCAAGAGGTGAGTGAGAGGTGATCCGGGCTTTGGTGTGGAAACTGTTTTCTGAACTCTCCGGGGCAATGAAAAGGCATAGAGCCAACAGTAGACTCACTAGTTACCTGCTTTCACCCACACAAGAGGGGTGAGCTTCAGGCTTATCTGGAACTCAGAAGACCCTCTGCTAAAAGTGGAGATGGCTTGAGAGAATGCCGGGGCTCTCCTGCACCCAGAAAACCAACTTCCTGAGCCCTCTGGTGCCAGGATTTGCATAGTTTCTGAGTGTAGGCCCTCATTGGTACAACCCTCCACTCTCTGGCTATAGGATAATCCCCCAAGCAAGGAATCAGAATTAGGCCCAGATCATCTTGTTCCTGAGATGGGCCTGGAAAGCTGTAGCCAGAGAATGGAGGGCCAGGTTTCCTTCCCCATGGCCTCGGACCAGTCAGCATTTGGGATTGCTGCAAGATGGGAAAAAGAAAATCTCATCCTTCATTTCCAGCGTATGCTCGCCCCATGCCCATCCCCATGTCCAGTCTTTACA
This sequence comes from Camelus ferus, assembly GCF_009834535.1. Taxonomy (NCBI): domain Eukaryota; kingdom Metazoa; phylum Chordata; class Mammalia; order Artiodactyla; family Camelidae; genus Camelus; species Camelus ferus. The sequence continues at coordinate 31,600,267 of NC_045699.1, forward strand.
GTGTCCTTCCTACCCCTTCGTTTCTTTGTGTTGAGTACAGGCTGGTGTGAATATTATGGTTTGAATGAGTAAAATTATCTCCCATCCATATGAGTTGTTTTCTGTTGCACACTTAGATTTGGGACCTCTTGGTTTCAAGTGTGTGTTGCCGTGTGCCGCTAGAATTGCCCCTGCACGAACAGGAACTGCCTGACGCCCTCCTCCTCCTGGTGGCTGACCGCCTAGATGATGTGCTCTGTTAAAAATCCAAGTGCCCGCTCACCCCTACTTCCACTCCCAACCCTGAGAGTCTGAGTGGGTGGGTCTTGGGATGGCCCCCGGGCATCTGCATTTAAAGAATCTCTACAAATTATTCTGCTTCACAGCCAGAGCTAAGAACCACCTCTCTACTGGAGGGCTGCACAGCGCTGCTTATTAAACGCAGTGAGAGATGAAGCGTGTCTTTTTTTTAGAGATACCAAATCTTGCTTGACCTCTTCATTTTTGCTTTATTTTCTACCAGTTGATGGGCATACAGTGGGAAACTAGCTGAAATGAGAAGACTGGGGATACTTCTAAAATAGACAAGGTTGGACATAAAATAGAAATAAGGACAACTCAGGAGAGCACTTGAGAAGACTCTCAGCTAAAGAAGTAAGAGCTCAGAGAGGTTATCACAGTGAACAAGGAAAGCAGGCGGGGGAATGGCAAGTTAAGTGCACAATCGAGGACAAAAAGAGCAGACAGCAAGATTGAGTCCCTGTGTGTTATCAATTCGCAAATATCCATATTCCACATTTTAACATCCCAGGCATCGGCTGGCCGGGTACCAATTAGGATGGAACTGTCCTTGCCGATGTAGAACAAATTTTGTTGCTGTTCATGGTGGCAGAACTGGACAACTTTAGTTCAGCAAAAAATTTAAGGACCGTTTGGAGAAAGAATAAAATCCCGGTTGTTGTCTGAAAACTTTCGTCATTTACTGGTTTGATCAAAAAAAGCAACAACATCAAAACCTTCAGATCAAGTGTCAGTTGCTTGAAAGAAAATTCTGTAGATAATAGTGGAATGCTTTCTAAAGATACACTGCATTCTCAATGCCCTTGGTGACCCAGTTACTAATATTACATGTGAAAAATTGGAGCAGACATGATCATTCTGAGTTGGAGCAGGAAAGTTGGAATCTAAATGTGAAGAACTTTGGGGTGAGCTAATTGGCAGCATTCTTTCTCTCTTAATGCTGTGTAATAGCGATGCAGCTGATCAATGATAGTGTCTTAGATTCATCGTAATAGGGCATGTGCTTTGGTCTTTACGAAGAAGACTCACTGAAGAAAATTCTGTAAATAATCTCCTGTAAAAAGCATATATAAAACTGTAGAGGGGGCCCTGGGAATCACAGAGTTTGTATGTGTCTGATTTCCATAAAGAATGTTCTCTTTGAGAAAAGAGAGAAGAACCACCGTATATTTGAACAATAATAACATTTTTTAAAGTTTTGTTAAAGAAGGAATTATTCCTATCCTATTGGAATTTTTTGGAGAACTAGGGAGACACATGAACAAGAACTGATGGATGTATCCGGGTGGGCTTCCGAAGAGTCTTTTATAGCTGGAGGTCACTTGCGCATTGCCCTCCGCTTGGATGTACCCCTGAGAAACAGTCATTTTCTCTAGAGAAGCTACCTCAGAGTAGAATCGCTCAAGACTCGTGATCTTCAAGTCCCACCCCTATTTCACATGCTGCCCTTTCGAAGATCTCAGAGTAGTTTTCATATAAACCTCACTCGGCTCTTCCTCAGCCTAAACATCTCTCTTCAAAGATTTATCGTCATCTCTTTTGAGGCCTTCCCATCCTCCAGTTTCTCTTCTGAATCCCCTCCAATTTGTCTGTAGCCCTTACAGTTGGGTAACATGGATCCCAGTTTGTCCAGAAGTCTTAGTTTATGCCTACTTTCCAGGTAAAATTATCCCCTATAAACCCTTTTATTCTAAAACCTGCCCTGATGAGAATATTATCCTGTGTGGTCAACCTAGTTAGTACTGAACCGAATGCACCGCCTAAGGGTGGGCTGAGTAGTAAAAATCAGTGCAGGGCTTTCAATGCCCTCCAGCTCCACACCTGACACGTGCAGGTGAGCCACGGGCACCTGTGACGAGTCACACGTCACACCACCCCTCATGTGAAGCTTGCGGCTGCTGGCAGCCCTCAGAGCCACGCCTTCCCTGTGCAGCTCTGGTTCTGGTGGTTCTGTGGTATCTGTTTCTACTAAATTTCATGAAGCTAGAATTCAACCCATTGTCCAGCCTGTCCCGAACTTTGTCTCCCAAAGTGCTCTCTTACCCCTTCCAACGGCCAGCTGTCAGAAGATGCCATCTCGCTTTTCTGTATCATTATCTAGGTTCTAGATGTAAATATTGCATCGGATGGTGTTGTGCCACATCCCCTCTTTCCAGTTTGACGCCTTTTCGCATCCTGGGGTCATTTAATGTCACAAACTCACTTAATTGTAGTATCGCACAGGCCATATGTTTCTTCCTTTCGCACACTAATATTTTGGGAGACCTTAGCAAGTGCCTATTGAAACTTCAGATGTCTAAGATAAAATGTCTTTTCCTAATCTTTGCATCTAGGTCTTGGACCAAAAAGAAAAAAAGGGAGAGCAAAAACAGAGTAAAGTCTAATGTGACTTCTTAGTAAGTGCTTTTTGATCCCCCTGGGGCCTTGGAAATGTTGGCTGACACATAGACTAGGTTGGTTTGCCCATCGAAGCACAAGTTTTCATTGAGAAGAAAGCAGATCTTGTTCATGACTCTTACTGTGGGGAAAAAAAAAAAAGCCTGTATCTTTACACCTGTCAAGGACATCTGCTCTGGGAAGTCCCACACACAGCTTAGGTCCACACCAGAGTATGAATTGACTATTTGCTAATCATGTAAATATTATTGCTGAAACGAAAACATGATTGAAGCTGGAAGTGTGAAGCGAATGCGCAAAGTGCCAGCTCTTTAATGTAAGCAATTAATTAAGCGTCATCTTTAAGTCTGGTGCTAGGTTCCAGGGTGTTAATCAAATCAAATACCACCAGCTGCTGAGAAAACAGGCTTTCAGGAAGCACTCCCTGCACTGAAGGGGACAGAGCAGTGGCATTGAAATGGATTTTCTGGGGCTCCAAAAAGCTAAGGACACCCAGAGAGGAATGGCGGCGAACTGCTCTAGGGGCACGTCTGTAACAGCTCAGACAAGCGCTGTCTTGAGTCGGCTGGAATGGTGGGAACAGCCCAGACCTGGAAGCCAGACAGAGCTGGGTTCAGCTCTTCATTCTGCTTCTTTTTCAGCCTTGGAAAATCATGTGATCTGCCTGAGCCTTAGTTTCTTCTGCTTTAAAATGGAGATGCCAATCCCTGTCTTGTGGGGCTTTTGTAAGGGTGAGAGGCTGCATGGATGGCGGTGCCTAGTGTGCGGGAGGATTCGGTGTGGCAGGTGGGGCGGGAGTGATGTGGTTGCTAGTGATGAAGTTCTTGTCCCTGCTCTGCTGCTGCTGGTCTCCTCTTTGACCTTGGACATACCCTTAACGTTTTACAGCTTGCTCTTCTCCGTCTCCAAAAAAGCAGAAGGGAGCTAGATGATATTCCTCGGCTAAAAGCCCATCATTCTATGACAGGCAGGGGAATGGGGGCAATTTGGTGATAAGCAGAGTGAGACATGGAAAAGCGCACTGATGTGTGGGAGGGTGGGCTGGTCACCAAGGGTGATGTCCCACAGGTCGTTTATTTTCCCTACTCCAACCACCTCCTGCCCCCATAGCAGGCTGGTGGCCACTGGAAGTGAGTCCTCATCTCATCTCCAGTCCTCACCACCACACCTGCCTGGCTGGGGCTCACGGAGGAGCATATATGTGCAGGGTAGGGACACACTCAGCTCCGTGACAAAGGGCATCTTGAAGGAAAAGGTGACTTTTGTAAAGTAGGAAAGGCCTGTCTTGAATTTTTGGGCTATTTAAAATAGCATTTCCTTTTCTTTTTTTTTTTTTTTTCTTACTGCAATTAGTACATGGTTGATGCTAGAAACAATGAATACACAGTAGTTTAAAGTTACTACCATTAACATTCTGTGTATGTCCTTCTGGTCATTTGTATGCAAAACCAAAATGACCTCACCGTGTCCCCCTATCTTGTAATATCCTTTTCTGGCTATTTTCTTCCCCTTCCTCATCACTGCTGGTTTAAGTCTTGCTGATTTCTGTTCGTCACAGTGCCATGGTTATTTAGCAGAGGTCTCTAAAATGGGATGCTGGCCCTTGAGGCACATGCAAGACTGTCAGAAAGCAGGAAGAAAAATTTAGAATTCCTGTTTATACTTTTACCTCTCATTTTTAAAATTGTGTGTGTGTGTGTGTGATTTATAACATGTAAAACTGTGTCTGGAGGTAGATAGTGCAGAGCTGGGGTGGTGGCCCAAGGATACTACCAGGGACTGAAGCTCTTTCCTACTTTCTGTGCTTTCCAGCCTCCATACAGGGCTTCACCCTTAGGCTTGCCTCATGTTGGCAAGATGGCTGCTGAACATCTACACCTTACATCCACATTCCAGAGAGGAATAATTGGAAAGAGTGAAAGGCACAGGGAAGGGTGTAGCTCAGTAATCGAGTGTCGTGCTTACTGTGCATGAAATCCTGGGTTTAATCCCCAGTACCTCCATTAAATAAATAGATAGATAAATAGACAGACCTAATTACCTCCCTTCCAAAAAAAAGTTGACTTAAAAATAAAAGAGTGAAGGGCAAATGAGTTTTTCCTAGTGAGGCTTTGCTTTTTATTCAAAAATGTTGTTTTCCTTCTCATTGGTCAAAATAAGGAAAGTTGGGAAAATGAAAATTGTAACTTTTTAGCCTCTTTGACAAAGGAAGTCAAGGACATAGGGAACTGTGAATTGTGCAAGGTAGACCGTCCATAGGGTCTGCCACAGCCCTCTCCCCAGGAAAATGCACGCACGCACACACACACAACATGCGCGCGCACACACACAGACACACCCCCCTTTGCCAGGCCATTTCAGGAGATTTCTCTAAGTGGAGGGTCGGGGTGGAAGGGGAGTCGCTCTTTAGGGCCAAACTGAGAGAGAACCGCTCAGGTGGGTTCTCAATTCAGCCCAAAGCCAGGGAGCATGAGAGAAGCCATAGGGGAAGAGGATAGAAGTCAAAAGAGAAAGTGAAAATATATGAGTGGAAGGGAGGGATGGTAAAGGTTCTAAGCAGCAGATGTTGCACTAACAGGAACAAAGAAATGTGATGGCAAAGATGGTGGCGGGGAGGCTAAAGCAATACCACAGCAGGGAAAAGAGAAAGTCTTTTAGGAATCTGAAGGTTAAGGGAATACCCAACCCTGACAGCAGAGGTCAGCTCTCCCGGGGGGCACTGGGGGTGGCGAAGGCGGCGGTAGTGGGGGCCCCCGTTTAGTGACATGTTGGGCTAAGAGCTACTAACATCTGTAGAGTCACAGGACATTAATTAGGAATTCAATGGTGTTCTCTAGAAGGTCTGGTGACTTGGAAATTTGGAGTCTGATAGAGAACAGTCCAGCAAGAGAAACTCAGCTGTGTAGAATGCTGCAGCATGGTGTTAAATTAGGTTTTGTAAATAATTTCTTATGGAGTTTGTGATGGGAACTGGCAGTCAGTTCCCTACTGATTTGTAGGAACTGATCACAATGTTTGGGATAATATGCATTGCCAATTACATACATACAAGATGCAAAGTAATTAGCACTGTCCCTGAAACCCTCCTGCAGGACCTATGACAAACTTCCCCTGATTGGAAAAAGCATCAGTCCCTCCGATCTCTTCAGGCCATTGCAAATTGCAGAAGCTAAAGGTTTTTAAGAACAACACAGGTGTCTGAGCACCTGTATTTTCCTCTAGGGCATCTTGGTGAGTCAGAAGAGGGTATCATGGTGGAGAATAAGTTTTTTTAAAAAAAGAAATTCATATAGCTGAAAAAGAATTCACTTCCCAGGGGAAGAAATACCTCATTTCTGAACACAGTCTATATCCTGAACAGTTTCCCAGGAGTGATGCAACTGATTAATTTTTATAAAGCACTCCAAGTGTCACACAGCAAGTTTTGATGCTTCCAAATGCCCAGAGAGGTAAGCAATTTAACAGAGTTTAAGATTTTTACCTGTATCTAATCTGAAAGGCTCACCTAGTAAAACTTTGCAAACTTCAGAGTGAAGAGTGATTTTAAGACTCAGCTTCTGGAATCAGACCACGTAGGTTGGGATCCTGGCTTCATCATTTGTCAGTTGTGTGATCTGAGAACAAGTTACTTCACTTCTCTGCCTTTATTTTCTCTTCCATTAAATAGGGATAACCACTTCATAGGATGCTTTTGAGGCTAAATGAGATAATATGTATAAAGGTCATCACAGGACGTAGCACAGTAGACATTCCAGATACTCCAGAAACACATGGATGGATGAGTAACATTTTTTTTTCCTGATTCATTCCACATTTTTTCTTTTTAATTTTTATACAAGTACCATGAGTTTACCTAAAGATAAGAAACCATTTTTATTTTATTGTGAAACCGTTTTTCATCTCATTATGAAAAATAGCATTAATTCCTGAGAAGATGTTCACCATCTTTTTTTGCAGGCATCAGAATGATGTAATATTTAGGGCTTCAGGATATGCACTTTGGGGGGACACAGTTTGGTCCATAATAATTGGTTTGTACCCATCTAACTCTAGGATCTAGCATCTGACAACCCCAGCATTGTTACTTATGATGTGATCCTAGTTCTGCAACAAAGGATAGTTACACTGCTTATGCACTAAGAAGACAAAGAAATGTGTACTCACTGTAGAAAAATGTCTATCTTTTGCAAATTATTAAGATGGACACCTCAGTGGAAAATGGGCAAAGTATGAGAGTCAAAATTCACAGGAAGAAAAAATACGAAGGCTAACAGTATGAAGAGGTGCTCAAAGTCATCAGTTGACAGAAGAATGCAAGATAAATTGAGATGTGACTTTATGTGTACTAGACTGGCAGAATTAGGATAAAGCCAAGTGTTAGCAGGGATGTGGGACCATGAGAACCCTTATGCACTGCCGATGGGAATGTAAACTGGTGTCAAAATTCTGCAGAGGACTCTGGTGGTGATAGCAAATTAGGTCATTGTATACTTTTTTTTTTAATTTAAGAATTTTTTTATTTTAAATTTTTATGAAGTATAGTCAGTTTATAACGTTGCATCAATTTCTGGTGTACAGCATGATGTTTCAGGCATACATATACGTATATTCCTTTTCATATTTTTTTTCATTATAGTTACTACAAGACGTTGAATATAGTTCACTGTCTACTTCTTAACCCAGCAAATCCACTCCTGGGTACAAATCAAGAAGGAATTTTCACAGATTTCATAAGGGTCCTATACAAGTAAGGTGACGAGGCCTTTCATCTTGCCTGGGACAATTAGAGTGTACATCTGCTGTCTCAGTGCAATTATTAATTGCACCCTTGTCATCCTTAAAAGTGTTCACCCTGTGTGTAAAGATTGTTTTCAGAGCATTTTTGTAGTGGTAGGGGTTGGGGGGCAGTGTAGGGTGTGGAGAGGCAAAATGGGTTGGGTTCATGCTGTTCAGCGGAGAGAAGTAATAGACTAGACGGACCCAGAGCAAAACAGATGGGTCTTAAAAACATAGTGCTGAATGGAAGAAGAAACAGGTTGATGTTTTCAACATAATATTTGAATACTGTTAAGATCCACGCCTGTAAAACTGTGTGCTTTGTAACAACACATACTAACAAAAGGGCACATGCATGAAGCACGTTGAAATGAGTGCCCTGGGACAGGCAGGAAACAGCAGTGGGATGAAAGGAAAAAAAGGAAAAAAAAAAAAAATGAGAAGGGTCTTCTTAGACCAGAGATGACAATGAATCATTGAGAAGTGCGGGTAACCCAGCCACAGTATCTGAGATTGAAGCGGAAGAGTGCTATCAAAACAGACAACATTGAAGAACTTTTTTAAGTATTAAAAAAATTAAACTTTAGACTTCTCGAGAAGTTGGCACTTAGTTGTTTGCTTATGTATTCTCTGCAGCTCTGAGGGAGAGTTAGGTCTACTTAAATAGGACAAAATACACATGAAAACAGCTGACTGAGGAGAGCAGAACAGAGTAGATAGAACTGAGAAAGATCAGGCAAATCAGGTGTGAGCTTAATATCTAAAACCCACACCCAAAAGGCCAATAGGTTTTCTAAAGATGGGCCTCAGCTTTGGCATGAGACTGCCCTCAGAGGGAAAAGCGCTCGCATGCGTGATCTCTGTTATCTGTGGGAACAGCCGCTGCAGAACCACTCCAAGTGCTACAAAGCCGTTCAGCTCTTTCTCATGCTGAGATCAGAGAGAAGTTTCTCCCTTGGGCTCTCCTAAAGAGGGCACTGTGTAATGGAATAGCGACCTAGAAAACTAATTTCTACGGAAGGACTCACTCCAAAGCCGTGTCGAATACCTAAATGCTAATTTCCTTCAGCCGGGTTTGGGCCCTTTGAATTTCTGCAAAATAAGTAGGTTTCAGTTCCAGAATAGTTCCGGGAACACCCTGTGTATGCAGGAAACCTGTGGCGCCCAGACATTTGGACTCTCACTGGCTTGAGAACCCCCCACCCCCCCACCCCCAGGGCCAGAAAGCCCCGATCATTCCGGCAATAGCTAATGAAAGGGAAAGAAAAGAGCTCTCCTTCCAGATTCCAGAAGTGCCGTTACCTCTATGCCCCTGAGGAGGGGGTGGGAGATTAAGAGAGAATGTTCTCCTCTTTTTCTGCATCAACTTTAGCAGCAATTACATTTTTATTGACTGAAAACCTAACATAGTAATTACTGTGGAGGCTACAGGAAGTAAATCTATTATGTGCAAACAGGTGTCATCGTAAGAGTGAAACCCACAAAAAGCAGTGCCTAGTGGACAGGCTTAGTGACAGGCACCTGCAGAAAGACTCCAGCCTGAGAGAGAATCTCCAAAATGGACATGTGAGAGTGTGGGTGGGGTAGGGGAGAGAAAGAGACAACCTGGTGTTTTGGTACATTTTTGGGTTTGAAGCAAGTATAGTTCATCAGGTTCTTTTCAAGTGTGGTTGAAATAACCCCTGCGTACCATCCAATTCTATCTGATTTTGTATTGATCGCGTGACCTCTGCTTATTAATTCAGTTTCTAAGAGCCTGAGAAAAGGTGTGGAAGCTTGATGCCAAGAGAGCTGTAATGATTTCCTTTCCTGCATGTGCATGTGCTTCTGCAACTCATCCCATTACCAGGTGATTGTTTCTTCACCCCTTGAATCAGGGTTGGCTTTGGGACTTGTTTTGGCCCGTAAAATGTGGCGGCAGTGATGGTATGCCAGCTCTAAGGCTAGGTCTCATGAGGTCTTGAATACTTCTCGCTCCCTCGCTCTCTCTCGTGCTCTCCCTCTCTCCCTCTCTCGCTCTCTCTCTCTCGCTCTCTCTCAATCTCTCGGAACCTTGCACAGCCATCAAGGGCACATACCGAGGCCAACTTGCTCAATGCTGAGAAACACGGCCCGTTGACTCATACTGCACTGGCTGGTGGCCACAAAGCGCTGGACGTCTGTGAGGTCATCTTAGCTCTGCCAGCCTGTGGCCCTACCACCAGCTCACCACCAGTGCCTGAGTGAGCCCAGGGAGCTATCCTGCTGAACTTCCATGTGTGAGCGAAAACAAATGCTGAGTCTGCGTTTTGACGTGCAGTAGCTAACTGACCCAGCAGGGGTCCCTGATACTAGTAGTATAACTGTTAAGAAATTGTATCCATTATTTTACATTAAAAATAGACAAAAAATATTGTAAGTGAAAGAGAAAACCCATATCGTTGGCATTCTAGTTTGGGTTTTAGGATCTTAAAAGTCAGCAAGCAAGAAGTCCCTGAGAACCTGAGTAGCTCTCTGAATATGTAGACAAAATAGAATTTTTGGACTTGCAAAATGGAGGCTCAGACCCTAGACAAATGACTTTCCAAACACTCCCACCTGAGGTTCAGCATGAGTGTGGGGAGACAGCTATACATCCCTCTTAGGAATAAAACCTCTAAAATTTAAGTCACCATTTCCCCATCGCGTCCTATTTTACATGATGGACGGTTGTTTTCTCGTGGAGTATCTTTATTTACTCCTCAAGTTGCTGTGCGGCCTGTAAATTCTGTAAATTCCTTTCTTGGAGCAGTGTTTCCCACTCTTGGTTTATGTCTCATCGCCTCTCCTCAGGGAAATGCGGGGGACATGGGCACAGAAACACCTGTCACAGGGAAGCTAGAAAACCCCAGTTTTTAATTGGGTCCTACAGGGGGTTCCAGGGGCCACTTCTGACCCCTTGACATTTTCCTTTCCGTGAGTTTTGTCATCGGTTTTATTGTGACAGATTTGGTTGGGCTTAACGTTTGCAGCAAGAGGGAGAGGCACGGCCAGAGCTGGCCCTGCTCTCCTGTGAGTCAGCAGTGTCTGTTGCGCCGTGGCCCAGTCTCATTATTGCCACGACTGCTGGGCGGGCATATCTTCTGAAAGCAGGAATGGAGGGCTCTGGGATTCACTAATGACTCCCGGGGAGATACAAGTGGCGGGTTACTGTCTTGGGGAGGTCATTGTGAAAATGCATCCTGTCTGCATCTTGCAAGAAATGAAAGATGATTTTCTTTCGGAGCCACTCAAGGTGGCAGTGCCAAGATTCTTAGGATATCCATACAAGAAAATGAGCAGAATTTAGGATTCAGTTTACAAAATATTTAGGAACTTAGGGGTATTGGGGGGTAATTTAAAAATTCCTCATGCTCTTCCTCCTTTTCAGAAAGGAAAGAGTCGGAGCATTATGATACAAAGACTTTTGGGATGGGGCTGGACTGCTTGGACTTGAGGCACATTCGGCTTCCTGGTCCCGCCATGTGAACCTGTATGCTTTGTGGCAAGTTGCTTGGCTTCTCTGAGACCTCAAGTTCTCATCCATAAAGTGCGAATGGCATAAAACTGTCACGAGGATTAAGTAATTAAAATGTGTATAACTTCCAGCATACCTGGAGCATAAACACACTTGATAAATGCAGTTCTTTTATTTTTCCCGCTTTTCACCTTTTCTGGCCTTCAGTTACATTGTGGTTTGCTTGCTCACCGGTGTATATATTTTTTACTCTGTAGAATGAAGGATGGGTTTTGGGAAAACAGGAAGACATTTATACCAAAATCTTTAGACTGCTTGTATTTTTTACTTCGTAATCTCAGTTATGTCAAGGTGTACTGAAACAATGATCCAAACTTTTAAAAGTACAAAGCTATAGTTATAAAAAGATCCACTGTTGCTTCCAAAAAAAAAAATGAACTTGATCGCTTTCTTGATTGCTTTATTTTAAAAAACCCCAGCACTTTCTTCACCTTTTTTTCATCATATGTGCCATTTATTCTCATTATTGTTTGCATGCAGTAAGTAAATACTCATCCCTTCCCCAAATAGTTTAAAAAATAGACCAGTATTAATTCCTATGGATTCTGTGTCTCACTTCCTTCTAAAAAAGATTGTCAAATAGGCTTATTTCTTTAGTCTAGATAGCCAGTTTCCGGGAGAAGCAGAACTTTGGCCTATAACCCATATTTGCATGTTTATGCATCTATTGGGGGATATTTCATAATAATAACTCTGCCAGTCCTTCATAATGTTTGGAATAAAGTAGTCAAAGAGGGTACTATGAAAACAGTTAAGAAAGCATTTAAAGTGGAGAAAAGGGAACTCATTTTGACTGGTCAGTTCCTACATGGTCATCCCTCCGTTGGGTTCTTCCAAAGAGTTGCTTTCACCAAAACCCTATCTGTACTTTTTTATTTTTTTACTGAGGTATAGTTGATTTACAATATTGTATTAGTTTCAGGTGTACAACATAGTGATTCAAAATTTGTATAGATTATACTCTATTTATAGTTATTATAAAATGTTGGCTCTATTCCTTGTACTATATAATATATCCTTGTAGCTTATTTAATTATGTATTGTAGTTTGTACATCTTAATCCCATATCCCTATCTTGCCCCTCCCCGCTTCCTTCTCCCCAGCTGGTTACCACTAGTTTGTTCTATCTGTGAGTCTGTTTCTTTTTTTTGTTATAGTCATTAGTTTGTTTTATTCTTTAGATTCCACATATAAGTGATAACATATACAATATTCGGCTTTGTCTGTCTAACTTATTTCACCAAGCATAATACCCTCGAGGTCCATCCCTGTTATTGCAAATGGCATAATTTTATTCTTTTTTATGGCTGAGTAGTATTCCATTCTGTGTGTGTGTGTGTGTGTGTGTGTGTGTGTTTGTGTGTGTGGTGTGTATGATATATGTATGTATATATACACCACATCTTCTTTATCTAGTCATCTGCTGATGGAGACTTAGATTGCTTCCATATCTTGGCTATTGTAAATAATGGTGCTATGAACATTGAGGTGCATGTATCTTTTTGAATTAATGTTTTCATTTTCTTCAGATATATATCCAGGAGTGGAATTGCTGGATCACATGTAATTCTAATTTTAGTTTTTGAGGAATATCCATGTTGTTTTCCCCAGTGGGTGCACCAATTTTCATTCCCACCAACAGTGTAGGAGGGTTCCCTTTTCTCCTTATCCTTGCCAACATTTGTTATTTGTGATTTTCTCTATATCTTCTTTGGAATAAAAGTCTACTCAGGTCTTCTGCCCATTTTGTAATCAGGTTGTTTGTTTTTGATATTGAGTCATATGAACTGTTTATATATTTTAGATATTAACCTCTCATCAGCTGTATCATTTGCAAATATTTTCTCCCATTCAGTAGGTTATCTTTTTGTTCTGTCAGTAGTTTCCTTTGCTGTGCAAAAGCTTTTAGGTTTAATTAGAGCCCATTTGTTTATTTTTGCTTTTGTTTCCTTTGCCTTAGGAAACAGATACAGAAAATTATGTCAAAGAGTGTTCTGCCTATGTTGTCTTCTAGGAGTTTTATGGTTTCTGGTCTTACAGTTAGGTCTTTAATCCATTTTGAGTTTATCTTTATATATGAAGTGAGAATGTTCTAATTTCTTTTTTTTACGTATAGCTGTCCAGTTTTCCTAGCACCACTAATTGAAGAGACTGTCTTTTCTCCACTGTATATTCTTGCCTCCTTTATCATGGATAAATTCACCGTAAGTGCCTGGGCTTATTTCTGGGCTCTCTACTCTGTTCCATTGATCTCTGTGTCTGTCTTTTTGTGCCAGTGCCATCCTGTTTTGATAAATGGCTGATATTAGGACAAGGGTAAAAAATAGGCAAGATGAGCATGAAGCCTCTTCTCATGCCAAAAAGTAAGAAAGTGCTTAAAAAACAACAGCAGTGACACAGGGATGGGGCTGTGTCCGAGGGACACAGCCCCCTAAAAGAGCCCCCCGTGGCCAAAGCTGGAACACCGGAGTAACAAAGTAAGTAAATTACGTAGGATTGAAACCCAAAGCGGAAAATAAAGGAGTCCATATGGTAAGAACCAATTATTGAGTAAATAAATGAAGGAAAATAGGCAAATTTTCTGTACTAAAGAATTCTAAAAATTTTATATAGATACTACGCCCTCAAGGAAGTGGAATATGATTCCTCATTTCTTAAATGTAGGCTGAACATAGTGACTCCTTTCAAAAGATTACAGTCTGAAAAATAGGGGCAAAGAGTGACTTTATGCTGGAGAAACCTGACAACACTCTCTCAGCCAAATGATTAGGGTCACCATCCACAGTGATGTCCTGTTGATACAGATACCCTTAATCTGATGTGAAGAGAGTGGCTTTATCTCTGTGGTCTTCTTCCCCAAAGCACAGATCCCCAGTCCGATCATGAGAAAAACAGCAGACACATCCCAATTGAGGGACATTCTATGAAATATCTCATCAGTACTCCTCGAAACTGTCATGGTCACCAAAAACAAGGGAAGTCTGTGAAACTGTTACAGCCAAGACAAGTCAAAGGAGACATGACGACTAAATTAAGTCCTAGATCGGATCCTGGAATACAAAAAGGAAATTAGGGGAAAACTGAGGAAATATGAAAAAATATGGACTTTAGTTAGTAATAATGTATCAATATTGGTTCATTAATTGTAACAAAGTACGATATTAATGTCAGGTGTTAATAATTGGAGAAACTGGTGTGTGTGCAGTCAGTATATGGGAAATCTCTACTATCTTCGCAATTTCCTGTGGATCTAAAACTGTTCTAAAATAAAACTTTTCCTTGAAATAATGTGCAATGCCTGAGTACTACCCTGAGATTCTGATTTAATTTGTTGGATGGTTTTTACAACCAGCTCCTCTTTCTTCTTTTCCCTTTCTAATTACCATAGATGCTCTGACCTTGTCCGTAATAAAAATAGCAGTGTGACTCAAGGATTTTGGTTGTTTGAATGCAGCGGTTCTTTAAATGTACAGCCAGCAAGAAGGAATGTAGAAGTGATATTTCCCATTCAATAAAATATCTTGTCCAAGAAGCTTAAACTGCCATAAACCGTTCAGGTAAACAGAGAGTGAAGGGAAACTATGCTAAATGTTTCGCTGGTTTAAATCTGTACACAGTAGCAATGTCTTTGATTTCTCTCCTCAGTGCTATGTCACATGTACATGGAGGTAAAATACCCACTAAGTTTTAGGTGCAAAGGTTTGGCTTTGATTAGATAGTAGGCTGAATTTCTGGTATCTGATTGTGACAAATGAGATAAAAGCATCATGTGCTGGCAAACGCAGCTGAAGGGTTCAGGACCTTGGAACTGACCCGAGCCATCTATTTCTCTCGTGCAGGGAGCCTGACAGCAGGGGTTCCTGGGAATCATGTCTGGGGCTGGAGATGACTGGCTCCACCAGTCAGTGAGGAAGGGCTCCCACTGACCCCGCACCCGGACCAGCTTTGGTGAGGAGACAGAGGCCAGGAGGCGTTGGAGCCCTGCTTCCTCTCACACAAGCAGTTATGGTACTGAATTTGGAACTGGTGAGACTGTATTTTTAGACGTGCACATTTTACTAAGGACCCTAACAGGCCAGGAAATTCCTTCATGCCCATTAAGGTACGAAAAAAGATCTATTTTCCCCATATTTTTTCTTCCTCAGAAATAGTCATTAGTAGGAATTCCTACCTTTAAAAAAAAAACCTATAAGAATATTAAACCAACCAGGCAATATTGATTGATTGAGTCTTACACTATCTATGCCAGGCACTGGGGGAGATATTTAAAAAGTTAAAAAATAATAGTGGCCTTTTATTCATTCATCCAAGTAATGCTTAATTAAATATTTATCACATATCATGCACCTGCTAGGTACTAGAGATTTTTAAAAAAACACAAAAAAACTAAGATTGGTCTCCTTTCTAAAGTAGCCCATAGTCCAAAACCTGTCTGGATCAGTGGTTCCCAACCAGGGGTGATTTTGCCCCCAGGGGGTATCTGACAGCATCTGCAGAAATCCTTGGTTGGCACCACTGGGTAGGGTTCGAGGGATGCTCATGGCAGCCAGTGGGCAGAGATCAGGGATGCTGCTCAGCCTCTCCCAATGCACAGGACAGTCCCCACAGCACAGAATTAGAAACCCTAACATATCAATATGCTGAGGTTGAGAAACCCTGCAAGCCCACTGGCCCCTTCACTGGAAGGAGTACACAGTCTCCGGGTGTGAATTAACAGAGCCTTAGAGCCACCTCCTGCCCTCCCTTCACCAGGTGAGGCTGGAACAGGGCAAGGTCCCTAACTGAAGAGAAGGTAACCAGCACTACCACCATTCAGATGCGTTACAATGGCTCCGCTAGGGAGGAGGCTCAGGGCTTCCGCCATCAGATCCCAGCAGTTCCACCCGTAACAGCCCAGCCAGAAGGCCCGTCCAGAGTGATGGCCTGAGCTAGCTTTTTGCTGAGAGCAGCCAAGTTTCTACTGTCAACCCTGGAAAGGCACAAGTCCTTTTGAGTAATATTACTAAAAGCCAGTGACGATCTTACAGTTCAGACATAGCATTTGCACCTAAGTTGAAACTACTATAAAATTTTTGTAGCATCTTCCTTATGCTTATGTATTAACTCTACGTTTAAATGTAAAAAGTGGCCTTACAACCATGAGGTTTAGTATAGCCACTAGCTGCACATGGCTACTCAAATTTACGTTAGTTGAAATTAAATAGTATTTAAAATTCACTCCTCAGTCACACTAGTCACATTTAAAGTGCTCACCACATATGCCTACTGGCTACTGAATTGGACAGTATATAGAACATTTCTATTATTACAGAAAATTCTATCAGAGAGTACTGTCTTATAAGCCATTTCTAAGGCTCCTCACCAGTAAGTACTAGTTATTGCTTTAAAAAAAAAAAAGGCTTGTTTTCTAGCAGTTGAGGCATCAGGGCATATGCTTTACCTTATCTCATTATCAGTATCTGTTAGAAAGACACAGACATGTTCTGCTGAGGGGGACCATCTTGTGTCTGACAAAATTTTGTGAAAGTTTATGTAATGGATGTTGGATAACATATCAGATGATTGAAACTGATTTTCCAGAAGGTAAGACAATGTAAAATTCAAGTAGATAACCCCTATCAGGCATTTCTGATCTAAGTCAAGTGTGTATTGTTAAATATTAATTCCATTAAGTTATATCAGCAGAGAATCAAGATATGTGACCCAAATATATATCTTTCTAGTAATTGAGTCTAACAGAGAACTGCTGTTTAGTGGATCTCAGCTGGGAATGGAGAGGGATGAAGGGAGGAGGGGAGGATCAGAATGACCTAGGCAGTTCTTGCAAAGTGCACAGAGTGTCACCACGTAAGGTTCGTCAGAATGGTGGGCTGGGCAGGCGGATGGGTAGGGAAAGTCTTGCACGTGTAGATGTTGACAAAGCTCTCCACGTAATTCCAAAGTCCCCGGTCCCAGTGAGTACTGTTTAGAGAAATGAAAAGGAAAATTAGTGTGTCTCTTCCATGGTATGATGGGTGGGCTGTGGAGGGGGCAACTGCAGCTTAAAAAAGACACTTGGTCCCCACCTCTAGACAGGATTCCATCCACCCTGAGTGGGTCCAGCCGTCTGCTCAGTTCTCTCTCACTGCCATTCTTTCAAATGACCTCTGGCTGTTCCCGTCTTCCCTTCCCCACAAGTCATTTAGAGTGATCGACTGGGTTTAGAACAGCTGCCTTAGGCATCTCTTGCCAATATCAGGTGTCTCTAGCAAGCTTTTATAAGTGATCACAATCTGTTCTTGGATGCACTTTCTGATCAGTGCCTGAAATGATGATACTGTGTGTTTCTGATCAAAGGAGCTGTCACATGCGCCACTGGTGCACTGGCCTGAGAGGACACTCAGCTGAGGAAGTTCAGGAGCCCCCTTCTGTATTTTTCACTCAGGTTGAAGGATATCTATCGCCCTTCCACAGAAAGGTGAGCCATGGGTTTGTGACCAGGCTGAAAATATTTTCCAAAAGAGCCAGTCAAGCCGTTTGATAATTGTTTAGGTTGAGAGTTTAGAGTTTGGTCATAGAGGCTGGCTCGTATCTGTTACTATTAGAAAGCCAATGCTCTAGAGAAGCCTCATAGTGTACCAGATGGACAGCTAGCTCTCCTGATGGACAGAATCTTCAGCTCTTCCTCCAACCCTCATTTTTTTCTGATTCTTTTTTATTTTACTTTTTTATTGAAGTATAGTTGATTTACAATGTTGTATTAGTTTCTGGTGTACAGCATAGTGATTCAGATATATATACACACACACACACATATCTATTCTTTTTCATTATAGGTTATTAACAGATATTGGCTGTAGCTCCCTGTACTATACATTAGAACCTTGTTTTTTATTTTATGTATAGTAGTTTGTATCTGCTAATCTCAGACTCCTAATTTATTCTCCCCTCCCCCCCACCCTTTTCCCCTTTAGTAACCAGAAGTTTGTTCTCTATGTCTGTGAGTCTCTTTCTGTTCTGTAAATAAGTTCATTTGTATCACTTTTTTAGATTCCACATGTAAGTGATATAATGTGGTATTTTCCTTTCTCTGTATGACTTATTTCACTTACTATAATAATCTCTAGGTCCATTCATGTTGCTGCAAATGGCATTATTTCATTCTTTTTTATGGCTGAGTAGTATTCCAGGGGTGTGTGTGTGTGTGTGTGTGTGTGTGTGTGTGTGTGTGTGTGTGTGTTCACGCACGCATGTATGTATACCACATCTTCTTTATCCAGTCATCTGTCAGTGGCCATTTAGATGTCTTCCATGTCTTGACTCTTGTAAATAGTGCTGCTATGAACATTGGGGTGCATGTATCTTTTCAAATTAGAATTTTCTTTGGCGTATGCCCAGGAGTGCGATTGCTGGATCATGTGGTAACTTTAATTTTAGTAATTTTAGGAATGTCTGCACTGTTTTCCATAGTGGCTGCACCAAGTTACATTCCCATCAACAGTGGAGGAGGGTTCCCTTTTCCTCCCACGCTCTCCAGCAATTACTCTTTGGCTTCCAACCGTCATTTAAACTGCAGTTTCCTACCATATTTTCAAGGCATATTAACCCTGAATGGACCTGTCTGTTTTTCTTTTTTTTTTTTTTTTCTGTTAATGGATTTAGAATATCCTAGTATATCCTGCATTTTCTTTGTCCCTGGTTTCAAGTTTTCTCCAGGTTGAGATTCGGTTTTCCCTGTGATATGTAAAATGCTGATCACCTTGGGATTTTTAAAAGCATAAGGTTGGATTCATATCATTGAGGAACTATCCAGAACATTATAAAGTCCTTTTGGTTGTGTGTTGTACAATATATTATATAAGCAAAAGATAGCCTACCACTGCCCGCACATATCCAGCCCTCGCTTCCTACTTCCATTTAGGGCAGCAGAATCTGTTGGTTGTGAAGGTGACAAGAAGGGATACAGCCCCGAGGAGACTGCAGCAGATTGTATATTAATGGTTCGGGTTCCACCTCTAAAAAATCCTTGTGAATGTGTCTCCTTCGAGTCTCCCTGCACTTAGGATGTCAGAGGTGTGAAGTCCCCTAAGATTCTGGAAACCAAAGTTTATCTTCTCTAGATTATCCAGCTAGAAGTGAAGGAGGATCTTAAAGCCACATATAGTTTTGGCTTTAAAAATTTAGGTTAATTGTTTAAAAATAAGGATGGGAAGGAGAAAGAACTCTAGAATGACCCACTGGAGACTGCATCATTTATTAGCAAATATGAGTGTTATGTGCCAGGCATTGTGGTACACGGGGTTAGTGTGGCATGATAAAAAATATATTTGATCTCTGTCCTGGTTCCTGGCAACCTCAAATCCTTGGAATTTCCAGTGATAGGAGTGTCTTTTGTATTCTAATGGGGTGACTAAAGACTAAGGTACTTAGAAAGCTGCAGGATGGGGGCTGGTCTTCAGAGGAACCAACCATGTGATTAGAGGAGGAGAACTATCAGTCCCACTTCCAACCACCAGGGAGGAGAGAGGGGCTGGAGATGGAGTTCGGTCACCAGTGGCCAATCATTTAGTAAAAAACATGCCTACATAATGAAGCTTCCAGATTGGTGAACACATTGCTGTGCTGGGAGGATGATGCACTGGAAAGGGGCATGGAAGCTCTGTGTCCTTCTTACCCCTGTACCTTGCCCTGTGCATCTCTTCCATTTGGCTGTTCCTGAGTTATGTTCTTTATAATGAAACTGTAAGAGAAAGTAGAGAGCTTTGCTGAGTTGTGAGTTCCTCTACCAAATTACTGATTCTGGGTGATGGTTGCTGGAACCTTCAGATTTATAGTCGGCTAGGCAGAAGTGAGGGTCTCCTGGGGACCCCATTTGCAGCTGGTGTCTAAAGTGTGACTGAGCCCTTAACTTGTGGGGTCTGTGCTGACTCTGGGGGGTTAACATCACATTAAATTATTGGACATACAGTTGGTGTCAGACAACTGGAAAATTGATTGTTGTTGGAATGACATAGCTGAGGATGAAATGGTGAACAAGAGGAGATGTTTTCTGCTCTTACAAAATGTATGAGTATTTCAGTGAACTTGTTGGGTTTATGTAGCACTCTGCTGTATATTGTCCAGTTTCCCCTCCAGATCTGTCCACCCCGGTCTTCAGAGGCTGGCCATTACAGACCACATCCGTGACCACCCCTCTCTGTCTCTGGTTGGATTCGATCAATGGGGAGCCCCGGTAGGAAACTGAAGGGAGAGAGGTGAGGGAGGTCAGGGCATTTATACCCCTGACTCCCTCCTTGTGGGGACACCTTGGGCAGTGTCCTTAGACAGAACACCACCACTCTTTTCAAGGCTGTGTTCTCTATGAGGCTTTCTTTTTCCAGGTTCTGCCAACCACTCCTCCTCCTTGTCTCTTTGTGCCTAGGGTTGGATACTGTGGTTCAGCCCCTAACCCCAGATTATTGCCCATAATTTCTGGTTTTATTTCACCCTGAGTACGCTTTTGTAAAAAGTTCCTTAGTTAATAAGCCTTTGAATTATCCTGATTTGAGTACTCTGTCGTATCAGGACCCTTTCTAACACAAGCACTGTCCATTTATATGTGGGGTTGATGCTTGCCGAGTATGTTGATTTTTGTTTTAATGCAGTTGCTGCTACTATATTAATATGATATAGCCAGCTGCTTTTCTTAAGAAGAACGCTGTATCCTTGCTTCTTAGCAATGATAAGATCGTATCACAGAAGAGAATGCTTATCCTTGTATTTCCTCTGGCGAGGAATATACATTCAGTAAGGTAAAGAGGAGGGGAACTAAGACGTCAGTTCTGTTTCATAGCATTTGGAATTGCAACTTCAGTTGCCAAAATGCTCTTCTTACCAGTGATGATTCTATATTCATTAGCACTGTATTCCAGGCTTTGAAGGTGCATTAATAGCCTGGGATTTGTACCAAGATGATATATGCTGATGAGAGGTTGATAAATGTTGCATTGTTCGTAAGTGTCTTATGGGTGAGATGGGATAGGTTAGCAGCACCCAGAAGTTCCGTGGTTGTGCCTGAAACAGATTTTCTTTCATGATAAACACTAGGGAGAAAGAGAGCGGGAGAGAGGACCCCCAGAAATGGGTTGTCAAGAGAGCACAAAATGTGTGCTTTATTTTTTACCTTACAGAGGTTCTGCCGTGGGGAACCAGGTTATGAAATTTACATGTTATTGATCTTTTCATCTGAACCACCCCCAGCAATTCCTTTTTCAAATGATGAATTTCTTGTAGGAAGATATAAACTGCTAAATTTGTGGCCTCTCATAGGAGTTACTTTGAGCCTCCTTTTTCCCTTATTGTGCTTCCAAAAGTTATTACTGAAATATACATTAGGATGGCCAGACAGGTTTATATAGATGGCGTTAGCCTGTCTAGAACCCATTGATCCTAGACAGGAGGGAACGCGTTTCTCAGAAGATACTGCATGCTGACATATCAGGAGAATGGGTGAGAGGCCATTTTCAGCCTTGGTCATTAACCATTAGACATAAAAGCAGTTTCAAAGGTCATTGACCCCCTAATGCTATAGATGAGGAAACTCAGACCCGGAGATACTAAAAGACTTAGCCACGAACACAGCTGTATTCGTTTGTCAGGGCTCTGTAACAAAGTACCGCAAACTGAGTGGCTTAAGCAACAGAAATGTGTTGTCTCACAGCTCTGGAGGCTGGAAGTCCAAAGGCAAGGTGTTGGCAGGGCTGGTTCGTTCCGAGGGCCGGAGGGAGGGCCTGTTCCAGGTCTTCTCTCTCCTTGGCTTGTCAGTGTTCACCTTCTCCCTGCGTGTGTTCACATCATTTCCCCACTATGTGTGTCTTGTGTCCAAATTTCCCCTTCTTAGAAGTCTACCAGCCATATGGGGTTGGGGCTCACCCTCATGATCTCATTTCAACTCAGTCACCTCCATAAAGACCCTGTCTCCAAAAGAAAGTCACCTTTAAGGTCCTGGGGGTTAGGACTCCCAACATATGAATTTGGTGGAAGGACATAATTCCACTCATAGCAGCTGTATGAAAACTGACTAGGATCTTGGTCTTCTAATACCCTTGTTAGTTTTGCCCCCATGCTGCCCCATGGACCTTTTAATATTCTTCTTCCCACTGCCACCAAGAAGACCATTTTCTTTTTCACGGAGGTAGGATGCAGGGATGTGGTTAGAACCTCAGATTTTCTCAGACACTTCAAATGATTCCATTTCGGAGAATATAAGGCCAAAGTAAACTTCAGGGAGTAAAGATCCTTATTAATAAAGTCTGAAAATGTTCATCTTGGGGATAAATATAAACAATGACGTTTTTATTACACAGCTGAAATAATGTTGAGCTTTTAGAATTAGAAAGCAAGTTCTCCTAGACGTATTCCAGAAATTGCGGTTTACATGATTACATTGTGATGATAAATGAATTTGTCCAGTTATTTTCCTCTTTGATTTGGATCTCTCTGTCCCTGGAAAAAAGGCTTCCAGGGAAGTCAGCTTTCCTTCTAGATGTCATTTGGATGAAGCTTTTGGCAGAACCACTGCCAATTGTGGCATCTAATTCTCCTAAAATTATTCTGTCATTTAATTCTCCTAAAATCATGTAAGGGATGCTTAAAGCACATAAAGGTTATGAGGCAGCCAAATGGGTGCCAGATATCTTAGGGAAATGTTTGCACATTGATAGACAAGATATTTTTGTTATGTTACACCAAGCGGTCTTTTGGAGAATGTGGATCTGAACAAGACAAATTTTTTAAAAAGCTTTTAGGTCATGTATCATGTCACCAAGGTCAGTGTGGCTTGCTCATCCTTGCATTAATGAAAATTGCTTTGATTAAATGTTGGAGCTGAAGAAAAATAATAAGGTGTTGGACTCTTTGCTAACAATCACATTCTCCCTGTTCTCACATGGCCTAACGTGCTCATTTTGAAGGAAAGAAGCTTGATGAGCAGAGAAATAACATGATCAGCTCAGGAACACAACTGCACTCTCTTTAGACCAGTGTGCTTTTCACCCAGGAAAAGCGGCTGTGGTGTAGAACTCGGGAACCGCGCACTAAGGAACAATCCTAACTATCTAGTGACTTCCATTAGGGGTACACATGAGTTTGCACATGGTCTACTTAACCAGCTCACAGCCTATGCCTCTTAGTACTTAAAAGAGGTATAGTTTCTAGGTTTGCTCTCTGTGCCCCTCCCCACCAGCAGTGTTTCCCAAAGCATCTCTCTTGCATCATCACCATTCAACATACACCAAAGTAGAAAAAATTCACTGGTTAGACAAATTTGGAAGATACCACACACTGCATCCCTCTTTTAGCTATTCGTCATGCATGCTGGAATACTGAAGGCTTTGCAATATCTTGCAAGGAAGAAGCATCGAACTTCCTTTAATCAAGTGTTTCCAAAGTCATCTGATCATGGAACCACAGTTCATGTAAACCTGTAAGTTGCAAGCAACATAATACTTAGAAATCCTGCCTAAAACCTGCATTAAAGTTGAGGAGATACATACACTGAAAAAGAATTTAGATCAAGTTCATAGATGGTAGAGTAAGGGATCCACAGTGAGCTCTCTATAGATACTCGAGTGACAAGCCATGTAATCTCGACAAAATATTCTTTGTGGCTAATTAGCAGGGATGGAATACTAAGCCGGACTGCCCAGGCTTTTCACTCATTAGGATCTTTCTTAATTGTGAGGGTGTGGTTGACTGTGTGTGTGTGTGTGTGTGTGTGTGTGTGTGTGTGTGTGTGTGTCTGTGTGTGTGAAAGGGAGAGCGGTTGAGTGTGTGTGTCTGTGTGTCTGTCCTGGATAATCAGATGGCTTAAAAAAGGAGAAAGCATTGGGCTCACAGTCAGCAGGCCTGCTGTGTCTTGGCGTTTGTCACTGATGTGTGGTGTGACATCGCAACAGTTCCCTTCCTCTGCTGGCTAGTGTGGGTGTTACTGCACAAGCCCCGCCCTCTGTCCTGTAGGACCCAGCAGGCCTCTCTGTGCACTTGGGACCTCAGCAAGTACTGTCTGAAGGTGGAGAGGAGGAGGTTGTCAGGCTGATGACATAATGTCTAAGCGTTTGGGTCACCTCGGGAGGAGCAGGGTGTTTGGGGCAAAGAGCCGTCGTTCCTGAGGGAGATACGAGTGGCCTGTCTGGCGCCCCACAGCGGCCATGCAGTGCAGCCTGGTGGGCTGCGCAGGATGCTGGCAGTTAGACGCTCCTGTAACAAAGCCCCTTTGGTTTTAAATAACAGCAACTATTTTTGAGCTCGCGTAAGAAAGAACAGAAAACATATTGGGTAGGTGTTGGAGCATACGATGGGATTTCAACACTTGGAACAGCCAAATCTTACGACAGTTTAGAAGCATGAGGGCTCAAGGGATCTGCCTTTAACTCTCAGTTCCCGGGAGTCTCCGCTCTGATTTTGGGTCAAGTGTCCACTCTAGTCCATTTAGTTGTGATGATACCTGTTTGTTCAGGAGAATGTGGAAATACCTTGATCTCAGTGAAGATGAGTCCTTTCTCCAGCCCCAGGGGATGAACTGGGATGCACTGTGACAGTCTAACGCGGTCATAGTAGTCTCATTTCCCTGTGTCAGGAACTGGTCTGGGGTAGCCATGTGACCCAGTACTAATGTGGGAGATGTAAGCAGCAGGGGGCTGGATATGGATTCTGGTTTCCCCAAAAAGAAGAAACAACAGATTCTCATGGCATGGCTCTTCCTCCCTTCACTTTCCGCCTTCTTCTTTGGAATTCAGACCTGATGCCTGGTGGGGCAGCAGTCGCCTTGTGACTGTGATGTGACTGGCACCAGGTGAAAACTGTGTGCTAGGAGGAGGGGCTTTAAAAGGGAGAGAGGGAAGAGATCTGTAGAGTGGAGCTGCCACACTGACACTGGACCAAACACCTCTTGATGTGTTCTTATTTGAGAAAAATGATAACCCATTTGTGGACATCACAGTGCACTGTAGTAGGTGGTTGTTATTGTTACCTGCAACTGAAATCATTCCTAAGTTATGAAAAAGTTATATAGTATAAATACAGTTGTCAGGATCCAGTCCCTCTAGATCAGAGTGATTCTCAGGTCTTTAATAGGGGAGAGGACAGAGGATGGCCCATGAAATGGGGAGATATTCAAAAGCATCTACGAAAGCTACCCTGGAGCCGTGAAACCTCACCACTGCTGCAGAGCATGGAGAGGGGAGCCCTCTTTTTCGCTAGGACACAGCTGTCCTTGGTAGAATTAACTCATTAACTAATCAATTAATTTTACTAAGTTTTTATTGATCTCTTATTATCTGCTAGATATTTTTCTGGGTGTTGTGAATAGATTGGGGAAGACAGAGGAGACGTTGGTTCTCATTAAATTCAGATTCTGAAGGGAAAATAGACCGTCAACCAGAAAAATAAATGAACAAAACCATTTCAGATAATGCGAGGTTCTATGTGAAACAGAAAACAGAGTGTCGTGATAGTTGTGGGAGGGTGTGCGCACGGCTTGAGAAGGAGTTATCTGAAATAAAACTGGAATTGCAGAAAGGCGCCAGCTGTGTGAGACCCGGGGGCCAAGCTTTTCAGAACGGAACGGCCCTAGGCGGGGATGAGCGTGGCCTGCTGGAGACACAGAACGGGTCGTGCGTGGGTGTCAGTGCTTGGTGACTCAGGCCACCCATGCTCATCACGTTGTGACCAGTGTTCTGGCCGCTCAGCTCAGGGCATCGTGACGGATCTTGAGGCTGCTGACAAGGCTCCGGGCTATGTAGGTGACTATTCCTGTCGCCTGCTGTCACAGCCTGGGATGGGGTGGCTGGGGGAGGGTCTGTGTAATAGCCTGTGATCAGCGTGATGGTCATCCCCTTTCCTTTTAGACTGGACCTGTCATTCTCAGCCGTAACACACAGGCTCCGCGGGGGGCTGGCTTCCCCTGGGATGGCTCAGCCCCGTTCTGGAAGGGCTAGCAGAGCACTTGGCAGGCACACAGCTGCTTTGGGACCACACTACAATCACTCCCTCATTTGACGGAGCTCCCTGTGGAAAGAGCAGGGCAGAGAGGCAGGAAGCCTGAGAAGGCCCCGGGCTCTGGCCCCCAGCCTGTGTGGCTGGTCATACCCAACATCACTGTCAAGTGATACTTATCAGTGAAGCAGTCACATGAGCTCACAGGGCTAGAAACTCCCTCAAGGTCATCCTGTCTGGCATTACCCAGAACAGCAGCGCTGGAATGCCACCACCCCCACTTCTAGCAGGTTGCCTGCTAAACCAGATACCCCCTGCTTCCAGTACAGTATCCAGTTCTCTTTAACACTTGACCTTGGGGGCAGTTGATTACACCTCAGAGCTGTTGGATTTTCCCAGAGGTGCTCTGTGATTGGTGGCACCCTTGGCATGTGTTCACCTTAGGAGGGTAAGGAGGCCTGGCAGTACTCAAACCACCGTTTAAAACCCTGGTTCACTTCTTCTAGGTCTGGGACAAAATGAATCACAAAATTTCAAAGTTAGAGGAGACTTCTGTGACTAATGTCTCTCCTCATATAGCTGGAAACAGAAAAGGAAACACGCCTTGACCAAGGTTAATATTCTGTAACAATTATAGTAGGTATAATTCTAGATCCTTTTATGGGATCCGCATGGCTCTTTCCTAGATGTTTGCAGCGTCTGGTTGTAAGGTTCTGCTTTGACTTATAAACCTAAGTAAAAAACCTTCCAGGTCAACAATGTGTATAATCACGGGTCTCGGTGCCTCTGGCTGGTTTGACTCTCCCCATCCTATAGAGCAGGCATTCTTTTTCTCATTTCACAGAGGAGGAAAGTGAATCCATTTCGTTTGTAAGGGGCAACACTGAACTCAGCTTAAGCCCTCTGCCTTTTCTCTGGTGTCACGTCCAAGTGCATCTCCACTTTCACTCTCTGGGGGTGGAGGGACATAACAGACATAAGGTAGAACACGCAGGCGCCCTGAAGCAGACGCTCTCGGTTGCTAGGAGTCCTAAGGAGAGGATGCTGATTTTTAGCACACTGCCGTCATTTTTCAGTGGCGTGTGCATACCTGTCTCTTGGAGCCCCCGTGTCTGAAGCAGACGCCCCGTGGCGCCTAACCTCACTGGGTTCTGTCATCTCAATGGCTGCCTCCACTTATTTCAAATACCATCTCCCGGACAGAGTGAGGCATGTAGAAGCCCAGGCTGTGCGAACCAACTGGTTGGATTCAAGTCCTGGCTCTACCACTTGTTCTGGGTGACCGGAGGGGTGTTACTTCGCCTTCTGGTATCTCGGTTTTCTTATCTACAAAATGGGGCTGGCAATAGCGCCTTCCTGAGGGTGGGGATGACTAAATGCGGTGAAGCCCATAGAAGAGTGAGTGTTTCGTCCACGTGATTGTTGCCACATTTGCTCTCGAGACAGCAGGAGGAATCCTGTCACAGATCTGAGTTCTCTCCTGCCGTCTGAAAAGACTACATTCCTAGCTCATGATACCTGCTAGGCATTCCAGGGCGAGAAGTACCTAAAAGATAGAATCATGCACAGTTTCCTGCTTGACTCTAGAGAAGGATTTGTCTTGTGAGCTCTGCTGCAAGAATTATCTTCTTTTCCCACAGCAGAAAGCTTTGGCTCACCCACCTGGAAAGATAGAGCTGACCTGGAAATTATGCTTAAAGAAGAAAAAGAGGCAAGACCCTCTTAGGTAACTCGAAGAGTATAAGGATCCAGGGATAAAAGACCACTGCCCTGAACTTTGCCAAAGCGTAATAAATCTTTCTGCATAGGATTCTCCAGTCGTTGCCAAAGTATCTTTTATCTTTTCGTTTCTGTCTTAAGATAGACTAGAAAAAAAAAAAGTTAATGAACCCCCTCCCATTAGATTGTATATCTGCGCTTAAAGGCCATGAAACTGCTACTATTTCAAGTTATTTCCATCATCTAAAATAAACCCCACGTGTGTTTTATGGTTCCTCAGCAATATTCTGACTCTAATTTGATTGTGGCTTGTGGATTTGTCTGTTTCCTCACCCAGAGCTGATTCCCCCCCACCCCCTTTCTGTTTCTCATTCTCTCCCTCTCTGTCTCTCTCTTTTTGCTTATACTTTTGTGTGTTGAGATCATCTCTCTACTGACCTTTCAGTGGCTCAGCATTTTGGTGCAGTGCACGAGCAGCGTTGGAAACCAGAGCCAAGGGGCAAACTGTGAAGCAGCAGCTCAGCCTTGCGGAGCGAGTGTGCTTGTTGCTATTTCTGGCCAGAGCAGATGTGGCCTTGGAGGACTGTGGGGAACAATATCTCTCAGGTAAAAATAAATTACTAAGATTAAGACCCAAATGATGCAAATCCTTCATTTGCAAACAGACCCTGAATTGGGAGCCATGTGGGAAGAAGACTGGATTGGCTATCAGTCAGAGTCCAGCCTGGGTTTCTTCCAGATGACCCCACCCGTCCGCCATCTGGTCTCAGGTGAGTGCCTGTGACTTCTAAAAAAAATTTTAAATCAACAACAACAAAAAATAGGGAGACTACAACAGAGAAACGGTGTGTTCCACCATTGAGTTCTAGGCAGTCCTAACATACGCATGAGTTTGCTTCAGACCTACGAGTCCTTTGTGGATTCCTCCTCAGTCCCGTTCCCCTCCTCTCACCCCAGAGATTAACACTGTCCTGAATTTGCATTCTCTCATGCTCCTTCTGTATACACAGGTATCTTTCAACAATAGGTACCCTTGCCTTGCATGTTTTAAAAGTTTCAGTATGATGTGCAGATCATTCTGCAACATACTTTTTTTGAATTTAGCATTAGATTTCAGCAGCAGATCTCTGGTCCATTCATCTTTAACTGCTGTGTAGTTAATGATTGATGAACAGGCATCTGTCTGTCTATCCCCATTCTCCTACTGATGAATAATTAGATTGTTTCTAATTTTGCACCATGATAAACAATGCTTCCATGAGTGTTCTTGTTCATTTCCTGTACTAACATACCAAAGCATCTCTAAAGTAGCATTTTTTCCAAATGTTTTCTCTACACCTACTAAGATATACTTTACATGGAATCCCATGTAAATACGTGTGCTACATTTCTGTGTGTGTGTGTGTGTACATATATATGTGGCATTAAAGCTTCTCAAAATAATTCTCTTACTGTCTATCCCATTATAATCCAGTTTGGGCTGGTCTATTTCACACACCAAAAAAATACGCTGTTTGCAATTTACTAAAGTGATTCCATAACCCAGTGGTGCCTCTGCACTGTTCTGGGACACGCACCTGGACATGGAATTGCTGGGTCATAGGTTAAACTCATTTTCAAATTGAGGAGTTTATACTGTTGTGAGTCCATCTGATGCATTTTAAAAGAGTATTTGCATTTAGCCAGCGTTCTAGGGACTTCTGGGAGGAGGCTTTTCAGGTTATTTAGTGTATTCTATGGCTGGAAATGGAAGTCCTCTTTTAGCTTTCTGGGCCTGTTGTTTCATCTGTAACCAGCAGCTGAAAAAAAATACTGGACTCTTCAGTGTTTTGCAGACTGCTTTCTCTTCAGCCCCAGGGTCCTGGGGAGGAGTTCAGGGTCTGCTATAATGTGTGTCAGTTGAGGGGAGAGCAAGGGTCAGGGCAGTGAAGGGAAGGGAATGAGTAGGTGGAATTCTGGGACTTCCACCCCAGTCCCTACTCAAGTCCCTATTTTAATGTTTATCCAGCACACACTGTGTTTCCAGTGTGTGCAGCTCGCAGATTCTCTTAAGCTATGGGTTTAGGTGTTCTCCAAGGCTCTTTCCAGTTCTCAGCCTGAATGAAAATAACTTTTGAGTCTCTGGACCATTTAAAATTGCAGCGAGAATTAGAGACCTTGATGGCTTAGGGCGTAGGGCTTTGGCACATAGCGTTAGTTAACCCAAGTTCTTTGTGGGTTTCGGCCACTGTAGATGCTGACTTGGAAAGGATGCCTTCAGAGTCCGGTAGAGCAGTGAGTTAGGGGCCCTCTTGGGCTGGGGCTGCTTCTCTGGGGACAGCCATTTCTACTCTGCCCCATGGGCTACATCACATGAGGCTGCTCTAAAAAATTATTTTGTTTTCTTTGTGCTTGTTTATTCTGTGAATAAGGGCCTCATATAAATCTCTTTGAGCTCCCTTACTGCCCCGCAAAGTCTTTCACATGCTCACGGTAAAGCTCATTTGCTCAGCAGGGGTACACATAGTGTTAAACCATTATATTCACGGCGATGAAATGTTATTACCATTTTAATGAAAATATTCAGCTCCTTGTGGGTTTATTTTTGCTTTCCTGAATAGTGTAAGAGTGTAAAAAGCTGGTGGTAACTTGTTAGTAAAGTGACTTCAGGGCGATGTACGTTAATTCATACAGAATCGTGGGCCCCTCTCCTAAACCCCTTGCTTGCTCTCCTGCCGTCCCCGCCTTCCTGCGCTTGGAGGACTGCCTCCCCTCAGATCCTAGTCCCTCCCTTTAATTTGTCCCGCTTGCATTTCATCTTCCTTAATCACTGTGTTCATCACATCACTCCCATGCTCAGAAACCCTCCAGGGATCTTTATTTCCCACCACATCAAATCTAGACGCGGCTGCCCGTTTTCAAGGCTCCTCCCTAATCTGTTCTTTCCTTGTGTCCCCAGCTTTATTTCCTTTGCCAGATGTGGTTCTGGTTCCTGGGGTTTAGAGATAATGGAATTTTTGTACACACTCATACACAAAAATTGAAATCTGCATCATTTTTCTTAAGCACAGTTCAGCCTAGTTCCCTTAAACAAAGCGCACATCAGTGATGATTACTTACCGCCCCCTCATCCCCCAGGCCATGTGAGCGAGACTGAGGCGTCCTCTGGGGGCAGCGTGGGGAAGGAAAACCATTTACGCCCACCCTCAATCCATATCCCGGGAGAAGATTAGGCACTGAGAAAGATGACTGTTCGCTGGAGTGGTTTGTGAAAAGCACTGCCATTTGGACAAGACAGGCAGAATGCAAGCAACTTAGAAAGTATGAAAGGTTAGATTTCAAGCCAGGAAGGGCTGTTTCAAAAACTTGGAAAGAGGTACACCCTGTATAAGCCAAAACTCAGGAGATCACGAAGCCCCAGCAGAGATGCTGATGAGGTTGGTAAAGGAGATTCAGGAGAAGGTTTACCTCTTGGAGTAGGCTCATACATCTGTGAATATAGTTTTTTTTCAACTTTTTATTTATTATTTATATATTATGTGTTTAATTGTCATTTAGTTTGTTTTTCTGTAACTATTTCAATTAAGTCCTCATTCTTCTACTTAGTAGCCGTAAGATCTGAGGCAAGTTTCTTTTTTTTTTTTTTTTTTAATTTTATTTTTTGTTGAAGTGTAGTTGATTCACAATGTTAGTTTCAGGTGTACAGCAAAGCAATTCAGCTATCCATATACATACATATATTTTTTTTCTTTTTGGGTTCTTTTCCAATATATGTTATTACAAGAAATTGAATATAGTTCCCTGTGCTATACAGTAGGTCCTTGTTGTTTATCTATTATATATAGTATTGCATATCTGGTAATCCCAAACTCCCAATTTATCCCTGCCTCTGCCCTTTCCCTTTTGGTAACCATAGTTTGTTTTCCATGTCAGTGAGTCTGGTTTTGGTTTTAAAATAGAATTTGTGTCATTTTTTTTAGATTCCATATAAAAGTGATATATAATATTTGTCTTTCTCTATCTAACTTACTTCACTTAAGATGATAATCTCCAGGTCCATCCATGTTGCTGCAAATGGCATTATTTCATTCTTTTTATGGCTGAGTAATATTCCATCGTGCATATACACCACATCTTCTGTATCTATTCATCTGCTGACCGGCATTTAGGCTGTTTCCATGTCTTGGCTATTGTATATGGTGCTGCTGTGAACACTGGGGTGCACGTGTCTCTTCAAATTCGAGTTTTCTCTAGATATAGGCCCAGGAATGGGATTGCTAGGTCATATGGTAAGTCTATTTTTAGTTTTTTAAGGAATTCCCTTACTGTCCTCCATAGTAGTTGCACCAATTTGTGTTCCCACCAGCAGTGTAGGAGGGTTCCTTCTTCTCCACACCCTCTCCAGCATTTATTATTTATAGACTTTTTGGTGCGGCCATTCTGACTGGTGTGAGGTGATACCGCATTGTAGTTTTGATCTGCATTTCTCTAATAATTAGCGATATTGAGCATCTTTTCATGAGCCTGTTGGCCATCTGGATATCTTCTTTGAAGAAATGTCTATTTGGGTTTCTGCCCATTTTTTCATTGGGTTGTTTGTGGGGCAAGTTTCTTTCTCCATAAAGCGGAGGTAATAATGCTCCATAGTATATGGGGTTGTTACGAGGACTCAATCACACATCAGAGGGCATAGGAAAAAGTTCAGGACAAAAATGTGAGGTGTTATTCCTGTCATCTTCATTATTATAAGTACACATAAGCTGTTCTTCATTTGAGCAGCTGCTAAAATTCCACCTTCTCTCGAAATACCTTCAGGTCAGTTTAGTTCAGCAAACATTGGCTGAGTGCTCAGTGTATCCCAGGCACTGATGCAACACTGATGAAACTACAAGTAAGACATTGACCTTGCCCTTGAGAAGCTTGCCTTCCAATCGGGAAAGCAAACCCGTAAGTAGATTATTTCAGTTTCAGGCTTCGCTGTCCAACACAGCCACCACTAGCCACGAGTGGCTATTGAGCTCTTAAAATGTGGCTGGTCTGAATCGAGATGTGCTCTACATGTAGAATACACATTTGATTTTGAAGACTTGGAATGGCAAAAGAATGTAAAATATCTAATTCATAATTTTTAGTATAATATTGATTACCTATTGAAATGATAACATTCTTACTGCTCAGCCACAAGAAGAATGACATTTTGCTGTTTGCAGCAACGTGGATGGGCTTGGAGGGTATTAGGCTAAGTGAAATAAGTCAGACATAGAAAGACAAATACTGTATGATATCACTTCTATGCAGAATCTAAAAAATAAAACAAACTAGTGAATATAAACAAAAAGAAACAAACTCACAGATACAGAGAACAAACCAAGTGGTTACCAGTGGGGAGGGAAAAGGGGAAAGGCAAGTTAGGAGTAGGGGATTAAGAGGTATAAACTACTATGTATAAAATAAATAAGCTACAAGAATATACTGTACAACACAGAGAATATAGCAAATATTTTAAAATAACTCTAAGTGGAATATAACCTTTAAAAAATTGTAAATCACTATGTTGCACACCTGAAACTTGTATAATATTGTGTATCAAATATACCTCAATAAAAAAATAGGCTGTTACTCTGCATTTAAGGGAACAACAAATAAAAAGGCATTATTTGATCTAAAAAAAAGAAATGATAACATTCTTGAATGTGCCTGGTTAAATGAAATACATAACTAAACTTAATTTCACCTGTTTAATTTAAATGAATGTGGCTCCCGTTAGATTTCTATTGGACAGCACTGGCCTAAGAGGATAAAATGGAGGTTAAAACGGGTGCAGAGGGGAGGCCTCTCATGCAGCCTGGGGTTGAAGGAAGGCTGCCTGGAGGAGCATATGCTTCCCAAGCTGAATCTTTAAAGGATGTGTAGAGGTTATCCAAGCAGTGATGCATGTAAAGGGCATTCCAGGTTGAGGTAACAGGAAAGGCATGGAAAGGATGGTGTCTGTGGAGCACTGGAAGCAGTTGGTTGTTCCCCAGAGTAAAGCATTGTGAGTTGGGGACTGGAAGAAGCTGCTACTGGAGGAGTGAGGCCTCGTGTTAACATCCAGTTGTCACTAAATGCCCTGGATCTTGTCTTATATGCAAGATCTGGTTATGTTACACCGTTTGATCGAAGGTTTGGACTATCAGCTGTTGAGAGATGGATGTTGATGTCTATACAAGAACAGGGCTGTCCTAGGGGACTAATGAACATGCACATGCTGCTTGGAAGGCAGAATGCCATTTTCTCCTCTGCAGATAGTCCTCAAGGTGGACAGGCAGCCTAAAATTGCTGCCTAGAGTGTAGGGCTAATGGATGAGAATCATACAGGAAGGTCGGAGCTTCTGATTTGTTCTGATTCATTGCGTTCAAGGACCGTATACTTGACTGCAGTTCACACTCATTTACCTGTCAATGGATTTCAGTAGGACTCCACCCCTGATAAATTCCTGCACTAAAAAGTAAAATCATTCATCAGATTATATTAATGTAGAAGCACATTATTCTGTCACAAATCACCCTCAGGTCTTCTGTCATTAATAACTAATTATTACATGGATATTTAGTAGGTTGTGGAAGAGTAGGTAGAAAAGGAGCAGCAAAAGGAGACTCTGAAAACCCTATGCTGATGGAGAAGCTGCAGCGCTGGAAAGCATCTTCCAGGTCTGCTTCTCACTCTTTAATGTGCATATGAATTACAGGGGATCTGCATTTTCATCAGGCTCCCAGGTGATGTCAATGTCACTGGTCCACAGATCTCACTTTGAGCTGCAGGGTCTTAGAGTCTGTTTAGCACAGTCCTTTACCCAGGGCTGGAATCTCCACTGCAACAGCCCTGGTGAGCCATCAGACACCTCTGCAGGAGGACCGCTGGTGTGCCTGACCTCCTGCTCCTTTGTGGAGTGAGTCTTACTTTTGGAACAGTTTTTCCTTGTCCCTAGATGCTATCTGGGGAATTTCTGTGCATTGGTCCTCGTCCAGTTTTTGGAACCACTATGATAATGAATCTCTCTTTCTCATGACAGCCATTTGGAAATTTGAAGAGCATTTTAATCTTCTCCTAACTCTTCTTTCCAAAGGATTAAATCTCTTTAGATGTTAATCATAGAAGCCTCTGGACTCTCCCAGGAAACAGTATTCTTTAAGTGTACCTCTCCTAACTGAACACAGTGTTCTAAGCTTTGCCCAAACATCAAAATGTTAAGTGGGCTTATTATCTACCTGGCTGTGGACTCTCTGCTTCTGCCAGCGAGTCCTCAATCTTGGTTGTTTGGCAGCCACAGGAGACTTTAGGTTCAGAATAAACTTGATTGATAAGAAAAAGCCCTGTTTTTCCTCACTGGTTGCTGTTGCCTCATCTAGCAATTTCAGAGTTTATTTTTTTTTTTTAAAGAAGCTGTGATGCCTTGTTTTCTGGTCATGAAATAAATATTTGGAAATTTAGAAAATGTGAACCAGCAAAATGACCATTAACATGTTGAGATATATAAACCGATTATTTTTATGCACAGGGATACATATGTATTATCAATGGGCATTTTGCAATGGCACTGAACCATCCTCTGTAAACATGCTTCCTACAACATTTTTATTACCTACATATTTGATCATAGCAACATTTTGTCCAGTCCCCTGCTGTTGGACATTTAGGTTGTGATTTTTTTGTGTCATTATAATCAGTGCTTTAATAAACCTCTATGAACCTAAATTTTATATTCATTTTTGATTAAGGTAAATTCCTAGAAGTAAAATTACTGAGCTAAAAGATACAGTATTTAAATTTCTTTGACTTTGTATGTATATGTAATATCATCCTCTAGAAATGTTGTATTAATCTGATATATATTACCACCGACAGTAAGAGTATCAGTTTCTCTACACACCTGCACCCATAATCATAAAAAAAATCCCACAGTTTGAAGAACAAAAGCAAGTGGTATTCCATTGTTTTATTTTGCATTTTATTGACTAGTGAAAGTGAACATTCTTTCATTTGTCTGTTGCCATTGTAACTTCTCCTTTTGGGGAATTAACTTTTCACATCTATTACTCATTTTTCTATTAGCATATTTAAATTTTTCTTAATGGTTTGATGGCTTAGAATAGTTATTTTAATGCAAAGAATATTTATCCCAATTTCCCCAGTTTGTTATGTGTCTTTTCGTTTTGTATTTCATTATACTTGGAATGTGTTCTGGATTATATCATCTGTTGGCTTTTTCTTGATTTATAGGCAAGTTATATGTTTCCGTGTGTGTGTGTGTGTGTGTGTGTGTGTGTGTGTGTGTATGATTTAACTGGTAAGCTTGTTAAACATTCATATTCATTTGCATTGATTTTTAAGTTAATTTTGAATTTCATCTCTCTTTTTTGTCTTGTTGGATAAGCTATAAATTCAAGAACAATTCTAAATAACAGTGGTGGCAATGGGCATCCTGTTTTGTTCCTGTCTTGAAAAGAAATACCTTAATGTTTCATTGTTAAGCACTGATACTGGCTTTTGGTTTGAGATATGTATCAAAGCAAATATATATTTGCTAAGTAAGTATCCACTTATTCAGATTTTTTTACAATTTTAAAAAGTTAGCAGTAATTGCTGGATTTTATTAAATATTTTTTAGCATCTGTTTATATGAATGGGGTCTCTCTGGCACGAGCTCTCTGTCACTCCTGAAACAATTGTAAATCTAGAGAAAAGTTGTGAGTACAGTACAAATAACTTTTCTCCAGAACCATTTGAGAGTTTGTTGCTGACATCATGCCTGTCAACTCTGAGTACTTTTCTGTATATTTTCTACAAACAAGAAAAATTCTCTTACATCACCACAGTACAACTACCAAAACCAGGAACAGAGCACTGAATCATGACTAACATCTAATCTATAGATCCCATTCAAGTTCTGCCAAATGTTCCAGCCATGTGCCAATAATATCCAGTTCAGAATTACGTGGCGTCCGTACAAAAAATTACACACAATGTTTATAGCAGCATGATTCATAATAGTCCAAAAATGGAAACAACTGAAATGTCTATCAACTGATGAAAAGGTGAATGAAATGTGATATCTCTATGCAGTGGACTGTTACTCAGCCAGAAAAAAGGAATTAAGTATTGATATGTGTTAAAACCTGGGTGAACCTTAAAAACATTATGCTAAGTGAAAGAAACCAGTCACAAAAGATGACATATTATATGATTGCGTTTATGTGAAAGGCCCAGAACAGGCAAATCCATACAGTGAAAGTAGATAGTGTCACCTAGGGACTGGGAGGTCCTGGGAGAGGGAGCAGGGAGTGATTGTACTGCGCGCAGGTTTCTTTTGGGGGGGGGGTGAAAAATGTTTTTAAATGGTGGTAATGATTGCACATCTCTGTGAATATAGTAAAAACATTGAAATGTATACTTTGAAAGGGTGAAATGTATGCGATGTGAATTATATCTCCATAAAGCTGTTAATAAAGAAAAGACTTGATGCTGCATTTACCCATCATGTCCCTCTTGTCTCCTTCAATATGGGACAGTTGCTCAGTCTTTTCTGGGCTTTCTCGACCTTGACCTCTTTTGAAAATTATGGGACAGTTCTTCCGTAGATTGTTCCTCAATTTTAGTTTACCCGATATTTCCTCATGGTTACGTTCAAGTTATGCATCTTGGCTGGAAATACCACAGAAGGGCTACTGTGTTCTGTGCATTGTATCTTACCAAGTAGTACAGGATTTTTATTTGTCACAGGACTGATGATGTTCAATTTGACCAAGTTGAATAAGGTGTTATCTGTCAGGTTTCTCTCCTGTCAAGTTATTCCTTTCCCTTTTAAATAATTTTGTGGGAAGTTACTTTGAAAGGGTATAAAAATTCCATTTTTTTAATATGTATTTTTTAATTGAAGTACAGTCAGTCTACAATGTTGTGTGTCAGTTTCTGGTGTACAGCAGAATGCTTCAGTCATACATGAACATACATATATTCATCTTCATATTCTTTTAATTCTATTCTTTATCAAAGGTGTATTCATTTATGATATCCGTGTGAACCCAGGTTTTCATACTAAATTTGCCATGTTATGATCCCTCAGTAAATATATCTTTTTGATGTCAAATTATCTCAGATTTTACCAGAGGGAGCCCCTCAAAATGGCGTCTGTGCTTTTTTAGTGCATCCCCCTCATTCTGTAAGTATTCTCTGCTCTCTGGTACAGGGAGATGCTCCGGTTCATGCCTTCCTCAGCCCTTGAATCAGCCACTTCCCCAAGAAGTCCTGGTTCCTCTTAGGAGAAAGTTTTACTTAGAAACCAAGAGTTGATCTCTAAGGTATGCTTGCCACTTTGGGGGTTTTATTGCTCCAAACCCTTTTCAGTGGACTGAGCTACAGAATATATGTCAGTTTATGTCTATATGACTTTTCTGTGTCCATCCATCCATATGTTGAAAACCATGACTTTATAGTGATACTGTTACTTCAGTTCAACTCCATAAGTTTATTCTAGTTTTCTGCCTTTCCACATTTGTAGCACCCTCCTCTGAGAGTAAGAAGTCTGACTTCTGTTATCCTTGAAAGAGTTAGCTATGTGATGACACCCTTGTAAAACCAGTCTTCCATTTACCACCACTGCTCTCTCCCCTGTGTACGCCTTCTCACAGCAGTCAAGTTCTAACACACAGCCTCTTCTTTTTGGACTGAACTACTGGCTTTTGGACTGAATTGGTCAGGAAGGGGAAGGGGGCAGGGTAAGGAGGAGGAAAAAGCTGTTTTTCTCTTTGACTTTTAATTTGGTGAATTATACTAATAGGTTTTCCTAATATTGGCTCATCCTTGGACTTCTGCAATGTGCCCTGCTTTGATTTTTCTCCTCTTTCATTTAAGATTTCCTGATAAGTTAATTTATTTTGCTGACCTGAAAAATCCTTGGCATGTGAGAAATTTTCTTAGACGTT
Source organism: Camelus ferus (assembly GCF_009834535.1). Classification (NCBI taxonomy): domain Eukaryota; kingdom Metazoa; phylum Chordata; class Mammalia; order Artiodactyla; family Camelidae; genus Camelus; species Camelus ferus. The sequence goes on from NC_045699.1 coordinate 31,638,866, forward strand.
CCCTTAATTTCATTCTCTTTGATTTTTACAGGGGGAATACATGGCTTTCTCCTTGCTTCTTTGCATTTTCCCAGTGCCTTTGATCTTGGAAATGTTACCAGAATGATGGCTGCATTTTCAGTGGTGGAAATGATTGATACATCTCAGAAGCAAAGACTCATAGGACATCCACTTCCCAGGGGTGATGTATGACTCTCACAAAAGCCACACCATTATTTATAATACCCTAATGAGGTGGTTTTTTTTTTCCCCATAGAAACAGAACAGGGATTCCTAACGTTTCCTAGAATTTTTCTCCCCAAAAAAGAAAGAAAAAAAGAACTCAACTAAATGTCCATTTGTTAGCCTCGCATTGGAAGGGACGAGCCTTAGAGAATAACTTATGAGTAAACCAAAACCATCCTTCATCTCCTTCACATCAGCCTGACCCCGAAGAGTTTCCTGGAGCTCACAGGAAGGTTTATTGAAAAGATAAATCTGCTTTGGAGGGCATTTATATTTCAAGGAGAGATGGAATTTGGGGAAGTGCCACATAGATATCTGTCATTCTACAAATCATATTTATTGTCAGTGACCTGAAGTCTGGAGCATGTTGTGATGGTTAAATAATGTCCATAGTTTTGCTCTCCAGGAATGCTTTTGTCCCCCACCTTATCATTACTACTCTGTGCTGGGTCTTTCAGGCCTCCAGCGGATAAGCTGCTTATATTTATCTGAGTAGTTGGTTAATTTTGGAGGCAATCGCCTTGCAGGTATAATTTTCTTCCTTTGACAGAGAACAAAGCCTGGATTCCTATCCTTTTTGTTTCCTTATTCACACTTTGTTTCCCACCAGGCTCTTACCAGTTCTGTTTAATTAAAGAAAATATGATTGATTACGTATGTAGATTCCTCCAAAAAGATCTCCATATGCCCGTGTGTGCTCATGTACATACACATATCCCCACAGTACATGTATACTTCTGTATATGTTTTTTTTTTTTTTTGACTAGGTCTTTCCTGAAAAAACATTTGAGTATGATAAAAGCTGCCCAAGAAGAGGAAGGAAGAAGGGGTGGTACTTCTGGGTTATGAGGTTTGAATTTATTTTTCCATGAACAGTAGACCACTGGGGAACTGTGCCTTCCTGTGAGTTGCATGCTTCGCCTGTGCCATTGGCTCTGGTGACCCACAGGGAGGGTAATCTAATGATCCAGGAAAGGAAATCTCAGAAAACAAAGACTAAATTGAAGTCGCATTTTGGAAGCATGCTCATTCATAAAACTGGGAGGCCACATTCACGTCAGAAGTCCATCAACCAGAATATTGTCTGAGCCTGTGATTAAAACATTCGTTCATTTAACAAATATTCATTGAGACTCTTCCATGTGCTAGACCCCATCCCAGGTGCTGGAGGTGTGTTAATAAGCAAAGACAAACATGGTCCTTACTGGGAAATTTAGCAACTGGTTTTCTAGAAACCAAACCCTGATTTTTTTGTATGTGCCAATTTCAAGCTATCCATGTTCTGCATCATCTGGCACAGGGTAAGAACTCAAAAAACGGCAAGCATCATCATCATCTTCATATCTTGATCATAATTGTCGTCAATAGGCTTGCTTTAACAACATACTGAAGAGAAACTCCTGATCTTTGCGCAGGGTGGAGGACATCTAACATACGTGCTGAGGAGTGTATGTGTTTAAAGGTACAGAGAAGGAGAGACAGGTCTGAAATGATACACACTGGATTTGGTATGATTACCTCAGAAAGATGTGAGATTCAGGGGAAGATAGCTAACAAAGTGGGACTTTCTTTTATCTTTCTAAACTAAAAATTTTATAATTTTTAAAGAAAGGATTCACGTTGTCCAGGGAGCACGCGCAGAGCTCTGACACGATGCCAGTCCAACAGCGACCAAACGCGCAGTGGATGAAAGATGGTATTATTACGGGAGCGTCAGATAGCACAATATATGAATCACTGTGGTTGGAATCGTTAAATGATTGCTAAATTATTTTCCTGGTGGAAGCAACTTAAACTGTTGAAAGAAGATGAAGTAGAATCAAGACACTTGGTAAGTAGTCCAGTTGCAGCAGAACAAACCACCCCTAAACCGCAACTTAAAACAACGACAGTGTTTATTTTGCTCACAGGTTTGCAGTTTGGGTGTGGTGGGGACATTCTGTCTCTTCTCTACTTGGCATAAGGTGTGGTGGCTGGAAGGCTGAAGAGTGGAGTCATCTGAAGGGCCCTCATTCATGTGCCTGGCGGTGGATGTTGACTGTTGGCTGGCACCAGCATGGGGCTGGGGCTGGAACACCCACGTGTGGCCCCTCCACGTAGCTGCTTATCTTCCTCACAATATGGCAGCTGGGTTCCAGAAGTGAGTGTCCCAGGGGAGAGCCAGGTGGGAGCTCTTTATCAACTTTTACGACCTAACCTTGAAAGTCATACGGCATCACTTTCTCCACAGTCTGAGTCAAGACAGTTCGCAAAGCATTGCCCTGGTGCAAGGAGAGAGAAAGTAGACTCCATCTCTTGACGGTCAAGTAGCAAGTTTTGCAAGAACAGATGAGACTGGAAATACTAATGTGGCCATTTCAGGGAGATACAGCCTGCCCCAGTAAGTCCTCTCCTTTCTGCCATTGTACCACATATGAGCAGAGCAAATGTGGACAATTACCCAGATCCTCTTGGCTTCCCATATGAATGTGAGTATTGCAACTTCACCTTTACTCCAAAAACTATATTCATGCGTTGTGAAAGCTGTAAGTTCTTATGTGGGGAAACCAACAGAATTTCAGTGCTATAGTCTTACATTTCCCATGCTTAGCACAGTCATGGTTTTTGAATCAGTTTCCCTGTGTACTGTCAAATTTATCTTAACTTAAAAGGCAGATGGACACGTTACAGGGATGGTGGAAGTCTACCTTTATTGGTTTGACTCAGGAAGCTGGGGGGTTTTGTATTATGTTTGTCTCTAAGCTTGCTTCTCAAATATAACAAAAGACAGAGCCCAGAAAGGAGATGCATGAAAAGGAATGGTTTGCAATGGAATTTCCAATATTCTTCTTAAATGCACACTGGTGTCCTTATTACCTGCCAGCTACACTTTATACGAGGCTATGTTAAGTTTAATGTGTTGTTTGAGAGTCAGATGCATTTCTCATTTTTTTAATTAAGGTTTGAGTCAACTCATTCATTTGTATCCCCGAAGTACTTGGTTCCCACTGGGGCTGACATGCATAGAGCATATTAACAGTAGACTGATCACCAGGTATATATGAATTACCCATAGGGTAGCACTTAGAGAATTGTCAGAAAATAGCCAATTAATGGAATCCACTAGATTCAAATCTCCTTTTATTTTATGGTATGAAATATTAGATCCAAATCAGCTATAAATTAGATCTGCAGGGATTCTAATTTTTGAAAACAGTATTAGTGTTAATTTTTGTTTCTTTGAACATAACCAGCTTCTTTCCTCATTTAATAAGATGTGATCCTCAGCATAACCAAAAAACTAAGCTCTTTTGGTGATTGACATGTGAAACAAGAGGTAAAGAAAAAAAACCCAGACATTCGCACTGCCTTTTAAAGTGTGAAAAACAGCTTTTACTCTCAGTTGGATAAATCAGTCAAATAGAATTTTAACAAAGTTTTGCCCCCAAATATTTTCTTCTTTAGACTGATGACAACCATGAGATATTTCTTTTAAGCTAAGTCAACATTTTGTTCTTCAGCAGTTTGTTAAAGACTTGAAACCTCTGCCAGTCCTTTTTCTCCCATCCCCACAATGCCAAATAGCACAAGGGGCAAACTCATTGCCTGTATCCTTCCCTGAAACTGACAACATAAATGGAATTCAAATATCGTGAGCCCAAATGTTGATGTTCATCGATGAACCCTTATAAAGAACATTTACTGATAAGCCCAGCTCAGACGGTTATTAAAACCATCAGTTAAGACAGTCAACCAGGTGGTTCTTCAGCTCACCGAGGGGAGCTTTTATAAAATACTCAGTCTTGGGTCCCACTCCTCAAAGATGCTGACTCCCACGCCAAGTATGAGGCCAAGGAATATACAGTCTTCAAAAGCTCCCTTTAGGATTCTGGGTGTCAGCCAGAGTGGGAATGACTGAACGAGAATATTTGCTCACTCTTAAAGTAATTTTTGTGAGGTAAGATGTTTTGCCTTGATAGAGTTTTTATAGCTCAGGACAAAGTAATGTTATGTTTGAATTTCTATCCTCATTATATTTGACAGTAAGAATCCCTGTTTACCCTAAACTTTTATGTACTGACTCACCGTGTCAATGCTTCTATGTATAGTAGAAGCTACAGCTTTATAAAAAAAAAAAATGGGGGAAGTAGTTCCAGTTAATAAATCTCATCATTATGTCCCTCTTTAGCTTTATATTTGGGCTGAAATATATTTTATATATGTTATAGTAATAATGATAATGATCATCATTATTTGGTAGAATTTTTTTTTAGATCCTTCAGGCACCTCTGGCTGGAACTCATGAACTAAATGAACTACAATTAATTATGGTTACACGAAATGAATGTGCCATCCCTCACATAAGTGGAAATATTTGTATGGAGCTGCAAAGGATGTGTAAGATTTCTACAGGCAGAGGAAACAGAACAAACAAAGGCCCAGATGCTTGAAGTTGCCTGGCACATTCAAGGATAGGTGAGTAGCTCTGTGTAGCCAGGGTTCAAAATGTATGGGAGATATCCATGGCTTAAAATCTTCAGTCTTCAGGGATGAGGGCAAAGAATTCTATCTGGTTTCTATTCCCAATTGTCTGGAGAGGCCTTTTGAAGAAATGTGTTAAAATGGATTCTGAAGGTGCATCTGGCTCTGAGCTTGATTGGGGGCAGCCATGGGCAGAAAAGGGGGCAAGAGAGTACAGGTGTGTTCTGTCCCCAGTGCACATGATGTAAGTTTTGTGCAAGTATTCTTGATTTTAGCGTTTTCTTTTATACCGTCTCTTAATTTGGTATATACATTCAATGTCTTTGTCCTGCTTTTGATTCTCATTGTGGTATCTTACATTATACATTGAGATCTTTGACGTATTCATGAAATGCGGATCCTTTGTTTTGTTTTGGCTGCCATTCTAACCCTATGGATGGGCACTGTGGCTGGACTTTGCTGGAACCTTTTGATGTGGTAAGAACCCGATGCGTAGAACCCAGTGTTCACTTCTGAGTTTCTAAATCAACGATCAAGTCAAAGCAATGACTGATTAACTGTTAATCTGATTTGCTGCATTTATGGATTTCCATTTAAAAGCTGATGAGGCACAGACATATTTTACTCCAGAAGAAAAAGAGCTAATACAGAAATTAGATCCTATTTCAGTTTTTACTAAGAAAGTTCACACTGAGTGTCAAAGCACCAGTATTATTATACATATAAATATTGATTGGTCTAATAATTTTTCTTTTTTTAATTGAAGTATAGTGGATGTACAATGTGTTAATTTCAGGTGTACAGCAAAGTGATTCAGTTATACATGCACATATGTATATTCTTCTTCAGATACTTTTCCATTATAGGTTATTACAAGACATTGAATATAGTTCCCTGTACCATACAGTACATCCTTGTTTATCTATTTAAGTGTGTGTATGTTCATTTCAAACTCCTACTTTATCCCTCCCCATCTTTCCCCTTTGGTAACCATAAGTTTGTTTTCTATATCTATAAGTCTATTTCTGTTTTGTAAATAAGTTCATTTGTATCATTTTTTAGATTCCACATAAAAGTGATTCATGCTATTTGTCTTTCTCTGTCTCACTTCACTTAATGTGATGATCTCCAGGTCATCCACGTTGCTGCAAGTGGCCCTATTTCATTCTTTTTTATGACTGAGTAGTACTCCATTATATATACAAACATATATATATAAACTTTTTCTTTAATCTATTTTTTATATATAGTGGCTAACATTTGTAAATCTCAAACTCCCAAATTTATCCCTTCCCACCCTCTTTCCCCAGTAACCAGAAGATTGCTTACTATGTCTGTGAGTCTGTTTCTATTCTGTAGTTGAGTTCACAGGGTCCTTTTTTCTTTTCTTTTTTTTTTTTTTCAAATTCCATGTATGAGTGATACCATATGGTATTTTTCTTTCTCTTTCTGGCTTACTTCACTTAGAATGACATTCTCCAGGTCCATCCATGTTGCTGCAAATTGCATTTTATTCTTTTGCATGGCTGAGTAGTATTCCATTGTATAAATATACCACAGCTTCTTTATCCAGTCAACTGTCGATGGACATTTTGGTTGTTTCCATGTCTTAGCTATTGTAAATAGCGCTGCTATGAACCTTGGGGTTCAGGCGTCTTTTTGAATTAGGGTTCCTTCTGGATATAGGCCCAGAAGTGGGATTGCTGGATCATATAGTAAGACTATTTTTACTTTTTTGAGGACTCTCCATACTGTTTTCCATAACAGCTGCACCAAACTACATTCCCATCAGCAGTGTAGGAGGGTTCCCTTTTCTCCACACTCTCCAGCATTTATCGTTTGTGGACTTTTGAATGATGGGCATTCTGACTGGTGTGAGGTGATACTCATTGTAGTTTTGATTTCCATTTCTCTGATAATTAACGATCCTGAGCATTTTTTCTTGTGCCTATTGGCCATTTGTATGTCTTCATTGGAAAATTGCTTGTTTAGGTCCTCTGCCCATTTTTAGATTGGGTTGTTTGTTTTTTTGTTCTTAAGTTGTATGAGCTGTTTATATATTCTGGAAATTAAGCCTTTGTCACCTGCATCATTTGCAGATATTTTCTCCCATTCTGTAAGTTGTCCTTTTGTTTTACTTATGGTTTCCTTTGCTGTGCAAAAGCTTTTGAATTTAATTAGGTCCCATTTGTTTATTTTTGCTCTTATTTTCATTGCCTGGGTAGACTGCCCTCTATTTTTATTTTTTTAAGGAATCTCCATACTGTCCTCCATAGTGACTGCACCAATTTACGTTCCCACCAACAGTGTAGGAGGGTTCCTTTTTCTCCACATCCTCTGCAGCATTTGTTTGTAGACTTTTTGATGACCAGTGTAAGGTGCTACCTCTTTGCAGTTTTGATTTGCATTTGTCTAATAATTGGCGATATTGAGCATCTTCTCATGTCCCTCTTGGCTATCTGTATGTCCTTGGAGAAGTATGTATTTAGGTCTTCTGTTCATTTTTTGAATGGGTTTTTTGTTTTTTTGATACTGAACTGTATGAGCTGTTTGTGTATTTTGGGAATTAATCCTTTGTTGGCCTCATCGTTTGCAAATATTTTCTCCCACTCAGCAGGTTGTCTTTTCGTGTTATTTGTGGTTTCCTTTGCTATGCAAAAGCGTATAAGTTTAATTAGGTCCCATTTATTTATTTATTGTTTTTATTTCCATTACTCTAGGTGATGGATCCAAAAAATAGTGCTGTGATTTATGTCAAATAGTGTTCTGTCTATGTTTTCCTAAGAGTTTTATAGTATATGGTCTTAAATTTAGGTCTTTAATCCATTTTGAGTTTATTTGTATATGGTGTTAGAGAATGTTCTAATTTCATTCTTTTATATGTAGCCGTCCAGTTTCCCCAGCACCACTTACTGAAGAGACTATCTTTTTTCCATTGTATATTCTTGCCTCCTTTGTCATAGATTAATTGACCATAAGTATGTGAGTTTATTTCTGGGCTTTCTGTCCTGTTCCATTGATCTAAGTGTCTGTTTTTGTGCCAGTACCATACTGTTCTGATTATTGTAGCTTTGCAGTCTGCAGTCAGGGAGCTTGATTCCTCCAGCTCCATTCTTCTTTCTCAAAATTGTTTTGGTTCTTCAGGATTGTTTTTCCATATAAATTAAAAAATTTTTTGTCCTAGTGCTGTGAAACATGCCATTGGTAATTTTATAGGGATCACATTGAATCTGTAGCTTGCCTTGGGTAGTCATTTTAACAATATTGATTCTTCCAATACAAGAATACGGTGTATCTTTCCATCTGTTTATGTCATCGTCAGTTTCTTTGATCGGTGTCTTGTAGTTTTCAGAGTACAGGTCTTTTGTCTCCTTAGCTAGGTTTATTCCTAGGTATTTTATTCTTTTTGATGTGATGGTAAGTGGGGTTGTTCTCTTAATTTCTCTTTCTGATATTTCATTGTCAGTGTATAGAAATGCAACTGACTTCTGTATGTGAATTTTGTTATCCTGCAACTTTACCAGATTCAGTGCTGAGCTCTAGTAGTTTTCTGGTAGCATCTTTAGGATATTCTATGCATAGTGTTGTGCCACCTGGAAACAGTGACAGTTTTATTTCATTTTTTATAATTTGGATTCCTTTTATTGATTTTCCTTCTCTTACTGCTGTCTCTAGGGCTTCCAAAACTATGTTGAATAGAAGTGGCGAGAGTGGCCATCCTTGTCTTCTTGTTCCTGATCTCAGAGGAAAGGCTTTCAGCTTTTCAACACTGAGTATGATGTTAGCTGTGGGTTTGTCATATACGGCCTTCATTATGTTTAGGTATGCTCCCTCTATGCCCACTTCCTGGAAAGTTTTTATTATAAATAGATGTTGAATTTTATCAAAAGTTTTTTCTGCATCTCTTGATATGATCGTGTGGTTTTTAGTCTTTGATTTTTTAATGTGGTGTATTACACTGATTGATTTGCAGATACTGAAAAATCATTGCATCCCTGGGATAAATCCCAGTTGATCATGGTGTATGATCCTTTTTTATGTATCATTGGAGTCAGTTTGCTAGTATTTTGTTGACGATTTTTGGACCTATGTTCAACAGTGATATTGGCCTGAAATTTTCCTTGTGATATTTGTCACAAATCAGGTATCACAAAAAAAAAAAGATACATGATTTGTCTGGTTTTGGTATGAGGGTGATGATGGCCTAATAAAATGAGTTCAGAAATGTTCTTCCTCTGCAATTTTTTAGAATAGTTTCAAGAGGATAGATGTTAACTCTTCCCTAAATGTTTGGTAGAATTTCACCTGTGAAGCCATCTGGTCCTGGACTTTTGTTTTGGGGGAGTTTTAAAATAGCTGATTGAATTTCAGTACTGGTAATTGGTCTGTTCATATTTTCTATTTCTTTCTGGTTCAGTCTTGGGAGATCTTACCTTTCTAAGAGTTTGTCTATTTCTTCTAGGTTCTCCATTTTATTGGCGTGTAGTTGCTCATAGTAGCCTCTTATGTTCCCTTGTATTTCTGTGATGTAAGTTGTAACTTCTCCTTTTTCATTTCTGCTTTTATTGATTTGGGCCCTCTTCCTTTTTTTCTTGATGAGTCTGACTAAAGGCTTATCAAATTTTGTTTATCTTTTCAAAGAACCAGCTTTTAGTTTCATTGATCTTTTCTTTGTCTTTTTTTTTGTCTCTATTTCTGTTCTGGTCTTTATGATTTCTTCCCTTCTACTAACTTTGGGTCTTGTTTGTTCTTTTTCTAGTTGCTTTAGGTGTAAGGTTAGGTTGTTTATTTGAGATTTTTTTTCTTGTCCCTGAGGTAAGCTTGTATTGCTATAAACTTCCCTCTTAGAACTGCTTTTGCTGTGTCCCATAGGTTTTGTATTACCATGTTTTTGTTTTCATTTGTCTCTAGGTATTTTTTGTCTTTGATTTCTTCAGTGATTCATTAGTTGTTTAGTAGCATATTGTTTAGCTTCCACATGTTCGTGGGTTTTGTAGTTTTTTTTCTTGTAGTTGATTTCTAATTTCATAATGGTTGGAAAATGTGCTTGATAGTAAAGTTACTTTCACAGGCTTGCTTTCTGGCCCAGTATGTGATCTATCCTGGAGAATGTTCTGTGCATCTGCTGCTCTTGGATGGAATGCTCTATAAATATCAAGTCCATCTAGTCTAATGTGTCATTTAAGGTCTGTGTTTCCTTATTCATTTTCTGTCTGGATGATCTGTCCATTGATGTAAGTGGGGTGTTAAAGTTCCTTTTACTAAATATTTGCCTTATGTATTGAGGTGCTCCTGTGTTGGGTATATATATATTTATAATTGTTGTATCTTCTTCTTGAATTGATTTCTTGATTCTGTAGTGTCCTTTGTTTATTGTCTATTTTTTGTCTGATATAAGTACTCCAACCCCACCTTTCTTTTGATTTCCAGTTGTCTGGAATACCTTTTCCATCCCCTCACTTTGTCTGTATGTGTCTCTAGGTCTGAAGTGGGTCTCTTGTAGGCAGCATATATATGGGTCTTGTCTTTGTATACACTCAGCTAGTCTATGTCTTCGGGTTGGAGCATTTAGTCCATTTACATTTAAGGTAATTGACATATATGTTTTTATTGCTATTTTGTTAATTGTTTTGGATTTGTTTCTACAGGTCTTCATCTTCCCTTCTTTTATTCTCTTCTCTTGTGATTTGTTGACTATTTTTAGTGGTATATTTGGATTCCTTTTTCTTTTTTGTATGTATATCTATTATAGATTTTTCGTTTGCAGTTACCATGAAGTTTTGGTATAGCAGCCTATATACATGATGGTTTAAGATGCTTATCTCTTAATTTCAAATGCATTGTAAATATCTTGCATTTATACTCTCCTCTCCTCATGATTAGTGATTTTGATATCATATTTAACATCTAGTTGTTCTGTGTATCCCTTACCTGTTCATTGTGAATACAGAGAATTGTTTTGTCTTTTAACCTCCCTACTAGTTTGTGTGTGGATGATTTCCTACCTTTACTGTATGTTTGCATTTAATGGTGAGCTTTTCCATTTCATAATTTTCTTGTTTCTAGTTGCTGGCTTTTTCTTTCTCCCTAGAGAAGTTCCTTTAGCATTTGTTGTAAAGCTGGTTTGGTGCTGCTGAATTCTTCTAGCTTTTGCTTGTCTGTAAAGCTTTTGATTTCTCCATCAAACCTGAATGAGAGCCTTGCTGGTTAGAGTATTCTTGGTTGCAGGCTTTTTCCTTTCATCACTTTAGATATCTCTTGCCACTCCCTTCTGGTCTGTATAGTTTCTACTGAAAAATCAGCTGATAGCCGTATGGAAATGCCCTGTATGTTTCCCTTACTGCTTTAGTATTTTCTCTTTAATTTTTGTCATTTTGGTTACAGTATGCTTGATGTGTTCCTCTTTGGGTTAATCCTGTGTAGTACTCTCTGTGCTTCCTGGACTTGGGTGACTGTTTCCTTTCCCAGGTTGGGGAATTTTTCAGCTATTATCTCTTCAAATATTTGCTCAGGCCCTTTCTCTCTCTTCGCCTTTTGGGACCCGTATAATGAGAACATGAGTGTGCCTGATACTGTCTGAGCTCTCTTAAACTGTTCTCATTTCTTCTCATTTTTCCTCCTGTTCTGCAGCAGCGATATCCAGTACTCTGTCTCCTAGCCCACTGATCCATTCTTCTGCATTATTTATTCGACTACTGATTCCTTCTAGTGTATCTTTCATTTCAGTTAATGTATTTTTCAACTGTTTGATTGTTTTTTATATTTTCTCTTTATTAAAAGCTTCTTCCTCTGTACATTCATTCTTCTCCCAAGTTCTTTGATCACTTCACGATTATCACTCTGAACTCTTTCTCAGATAGACTGCCTATCTCCACATCGCTTAGTTCTTCTTCTGAGGTTTTTATCTTGTTCCTTCATCTGGGAGATATTCCTCTGCCACCTTATTGTGTCGAAATTTCTATTTGTATTTTTGTGTGGGTTAGTTTACATTTCTTGACCTTGGAGAAGTGGCCTGTAGGAGACATCCTGTGTGTCCCAGCAGTGCACTCCCCTCTCCTCACCCAAGGCCAGGCCCAGCTGGTGCCGGGGTGGGGTCTGCCCTGCCTCTGCAGGCTCAGTTCCACAGGTTGCAGGAATCTCAGTTTTTTTTTCTTCCAGTGTCTGCCCTCTAGTGGGTGAGGCTGGTCTAGAGGCTCAGGCGGGATTCCTGGAGGGAGGGGCTGGTGCCTGCCCATTGGTGAGTGGAGCTGGATCCGGGCCCTCTGGTGGGCAGGGGCAGGTCTAGAGGCAGCTCAGGAAGGCTTGGGCAGCTTGTCTGCTGATGGCTGGGGTTGTGTCCTCGCCCAGTTGGTTGATTGACCTGAGGCTCCCCAGCACTGGGACCTGTAGGCTATTGGGTGCGGCCGGGTCTTGGGGCTAATGAGCCAAGATATTTGCCACCAGAGAGATCACGCAAAGGGATATGTCTAACCCAGGGTGAGCCACGGTCACCCCATACCTCCTCAGGAGACCCTCCAGGACCAGAGGGTAGAGGAGCCTATGAAGTTACTGCTTTTGCCCTTGGTCCCAATGATGAGATTTTGTGTGCGCCCTTTAAAGTCTCTGTTTGCCTCAGTCTCGTGGGACTCCTGCAATTAAGTCCCACTGGCCTTCAAAGCCAAATGCTCTTGGGGCTCCCCTTTCTGGTGCTGGACCCCCAGCTGGGGAGCCTGACCTGGGGCTCAGAACGCTCCCTGCTGTGGGAGAGCCTCTGCAGTATAATTACTGTGCAGTCTTCCAGGGTGCTGGGGTGTATGGAGGGTGAATAAATCCCGAGTGTGCCGCTCCTACCATCTCATTGTGGTTCCTTCTTTATGTCTTTTATTGTGGAAGATCTTTTCTGGTAAGTTCCAGTCTTCTTCATCAACAGTTGCTCTTCAGTTAGTTGATGTGCTTACGAGAGGAGGTGAGCTCAAGGTCCTTCCACTCTGCCATCTTGGCACGTCTTCCTAATAATTTTTCAATTTACTAGTTTTCAGAAAGAAATCCAAACACTTTACATGCTTCAAGGAAATTTTGAAATGCATATTTACCTCTTCAAAATTGTAATTTATGTGAAAACTCTTTTTGTTGTTCCCACTATGTTTTAGTTATGTCTAGCAACCTCATTTGGACAAAATATATAGATTCTTCATTAATACTAGATTTTACATTTAATTAGCATGTGTTTTCAATTCTAAGACTATCTTGGGGGCCACATTTTAGCCACTCTAAAGTCGGGCTGTGTACATTGTAGTATCTGTGAACATTTCATGTAGTATTTTCCTGTCTTTTTCATCTTCTACCTCCCCCTACCAAAAAGCTATTATTAAATCTATGCTGCTTCTTGGCATTTTAGAATTGAGGAAATGTGGAAAGTGCATGCATGGAGGATGGATGACTGCCTTTGATTTTGCCAAAAGGAAAGAAAGAGAAATGATAAATAAGGCAGAAGAGGAATTGCTTCGACTAAAGATTTGCAAACCTTCTCTCCCTCTTCCCTTACATTTTGAGTGTGGCTTCATGTATGTCTGACAGCTGGGAGTTTGGAATGACTTTTTCTGCAGTGTCTAAAGGAGAATAATAAAAAAAAAGATTTAATTTCACTTTAATTCCAATATTTTTAAATTGCTTTGGTTTAGTAAGTTAATGAGGTCAGTTAGTTGCTGGAGCCAGAGAGAACACTTTTACCTAGAGATTAAGTTAAAAACCTTAGAAAGTTAAATCTAGGGGGCAATTTTAAAGGTTGTCCAGTCCAGCCAAAGCTTTGGCTATGGGACCTTGTCCTCTAAGAACCTTCTTTCAGCTTTAGTTCTAGAGTTCTCCTTGATTCTCTCTTAGCCTGATGATTATGGGATGTTCTTAGATATTTCCTGCCCTATTACTTTTGATCTTAAAATAGCAACCTCTAAGGCAAGTTAAATTTTCTGGTTGCTGTAGACATATAAGTTGCTTAATGCTCAGCAAAGTGTAGGAAAGATTTAGGGGTCAAACAGACTGTAGTTCAAGCCTCAGTTCTGCCATGTCTTGGATGTGTGACTAGTCAAGTTACTCAGCATCTCTAAACCTTATTTATTCAAGTCATTCAAAACATCATCAGTGTCAGTGAGGCTTGCATAACTAGAATGTGCCAGCTCTAGCCTAACAAAACAGACATAGCTTAGCTCATGAGGATACATGGGAATGAGTTGCCAGTGACAATCTGGAGGACAAGTTCTCTGATACGGATAGCCCTGGCTTGGAAATGGGGCACACTGCAGCAAACCTTTTGGAGAAATTGCATCAATCTGAGATGTGAAGAATGACTAGGGATAGTCAGATGGTTAGGAAAAATCACAAGTGCCTTGCCTGTAAAATGAGGACACACCTATGTTGTTGGGTTATAGTGAGAAACAGACAGTGAGTATAATACACCAGGACTGTGCCTGACAGGTCAGTATTGGGCCAGGAAACAGGGTCTGAATGGGTACCATTCTAGGCAATGGGGATGCAAAAATGAGTAGGATGCTGTCTGTGTCCTACCAGGTCTTAGAAGCTCGAGGTCTGCTTCGAGCTTCCTAGGCTGCCTCTGCTACTGCTCTTGTTTCATTGCGCTGTGCTTCCCTGTTCAGGCGTCTGAATCCTGAGACCACCAGCTTAGCGAGGCCAGGAAGGCTTCTCTCTTATCCACGGCTGTATCTTCAATGCTTAGTAGTCCTAGTGGACCTTTGCTATTCATCTTAGCCCCGGTTGCAGACGCGGTCACTTCCCTGACAAATCATCTGTCCCTTACCTTTTCAGCTTACACCTGCCCAACTTTCAGCTACTTCCCTGCTGAATTTGCTTGCCTGAAGGTTTCCTCTGTCTGGTGCTCACTCTGCTCACACATCAGGGAGGAAAGCTGGGAGTGCAGGCGAATTAAGGGGCATTAAGCCACACTCACGCTGCTCTCAGTTAGTGGATAAATACCTCAGCTCCTGGGCGCAGGGATGAGTCTGAGGCATGTCTTGTACACTGGCTCCAATTTCCCCCTAGAGGATTTAGTTCTCCTCACCTCACAGGGATAACTCGATGCCCAGAATTAATTCTGTGGACAGATGGTAGCAGAGACAACAATTTGAATGGTAGCATCCAGGACCCAGTGCTGGTGGCCCATATGATAAAACCCAGGGCACACAGCATGGCTTCACCCAAACAGTTCCACTTGGGGATTTTTGAGCACTGCTCCTCGTTAGCCTCCAAACCTGTTTCATAGGTCCTCTCACAGATTCTTTGATCTCTACAGTATCTTTTGTGATAAATACCTTTCCTGCCACTGTGTCAAGGTTGATTTTTGTAGCTTACAACTAAGAATGTGGTCTGTGTCAGTCAGGATAGAGCCAGGAAAACAGTCCTCTGAGTCTTTCAAGTAGATGGGATTTTAATACAGATGTCGTTTAAAGGGGTGATGGAAAAGCTGGAAAGCCAGACAGGGAGAAATGAGGCAACTCACAGGTCAGTAATAGCTGGAAGCTGCCATCACCCTAGGGCTGGAGGAAGAGAGTCGGTCATGTGACAGGAGCTAGAATCATCTGGGGGCTTCCTGGAGGGGTGGCCAGTGGGATCCAGGACCTGAAGCTCACAGGAAGGAGGGGAGGTTTTTAATCCCGCACCTCCTGTTAGTTCTAAGTAACCAGAAGCTAGAGGGCACGGGAGCCCATAATACAGAGCAGAAGAGGGAAGAGCCAGAAAATAGACGTGCAAGTCAACAGGCAGTTGACATGCACGCGTAGTAGGAGCTCAGATACTTTATGGCTGAATGAGTGAAGAGAAAAACCAGGGAGAGAGAGGGGACCAGAATCCTGTGTTTATGTCAACTCTGAAAAGAAGAGGGAGATAAGAGGACCCCCCTAAGAAGCACAGCAGTCGGAGAGATGGGAGGGAAACGAGGCAAGAGAAGTGTCTCGGGTGTCCCGGCCCTGGGGCAGTCATGTCTGCCAGCCTCGAAACCAGACTTGCACCAGACGGACCTCTGAATTATTCATCGGGTCTAGACAGGAGGCTCGGAGCGCTTATCCATGAGCTTTGGGTATCATAGCTTCTAATCCAGGCTATTCCCTGGGTAACTTGGGTTATTAAGTGAGGATAACAGTACATGCCAACTTTCACTGGGCAAGGTGAGGAGCAGCAAAGAAAAGATTTTTAAATACTTGGCAAAACAGAGAAATGTGTCGCAGCAAGAATCTTAATTGATGACCTAGAGACATGTGCATTCATTCTCACGGTCTGAATTTATGGGACTGTCCTCTATGACTTCCACGAATAAATGGAATGTAATCTGTTTGTTGGAGGCAGTGCCTCAGAGAAAACAAAAGTGTGTGTTTGGATTTGTGAGAAGGGACATGGTGTAATAGAAGAGCATAAATTTAAGATTCGGGGAACCTCGTTTTAATCTGAGCTCTGCTGCTCATGAGCCTTGTGATTTTAGACATATTTTAAACTGAGCTTCAGTTTCTTCATGTTTAAAATTGGCATCATCATCATAATTCCTGGCTTCGAATTAAGATAATGTTTTTATGATTGTGTGGGCAAGCCCCATGCCAGCACGGATGGGCACTTTGTAAGTATTTGTTCTCTTCCTTGGTCTCCCTTCTTTTATCATTGCTCCAACCCAGAGGGAAATAGGTGAGAAAGTAAAATGTTTTCTAGAAAAAAAAAAAATGGCTACTGTGAATTGTTTTCATAGGAAAATGCTTAAAGGAATTCAAACCCCAAACTCAGTGTTCCTGCTCATTCTTGAAAGCACCGAAGTCCACAAGCACTGTAAAGCCAGGGCCGTTTACTCAGGATTTCAGATGTTCCATTAAAAAATTCACCTGCACTTATTTTATGTCTTCAAAAATCCTCACTTCCCATGGCTGAGTAAAACGATTTCTTCCTCGGGCGGTGTCTTGCTGTTTCTGGGACCCAGGCAAGGAGTCCCTGTGCCTTTAAGCACGCTGTTTCTTCTGGACGCAGCTGGAATGTGATCGCTTCAAGGCTCACTGCAAAGGCGCTGGGCCTGGGCCTGGGCCAGCCCCCGAGAAGGGTTGCCAAGATACGACACCAGACACAAGACCCCTCCGTCTCCCTCTGGGTTTCTGGAGCAGCTGTCTCTAGCTCTGCTGTTGAAATCACAGTTCCTTCATTACAATCCAAACACATCTGTCCCCCAGACAAGAAAATGCTTAATAAAGGGACTTCCTCCACGCTGGCTAGTCTTGTGGTCTTATCCAGCCCTTAAAGACAATGCCCGGGCTGAGTACCACAAGGGAGCCTGTCCAGGGATGGAGGCCACCCCCGGGATGTGTCCCCAGGGAGGCAGAGTGCCAGCCAGCATTGATACCTGGGGCTGCTGTCAGGGTACTCACCACTTGGCTTGGCTTTGAAACATCATTGGGAGCTCAGACAAGATCAGTTCTCACTGAAGCTTCATTTGTGCATCGACAGGTACCTGTAAATATAAATTTTGTCATGACTTTCTGTGTCAGAAAATACAATTTCAAAGCAAAATGTATTCTTTATTCAAAGAAGTGGTGGTAGTGTCAACCCAAACTTAAGCCGTGTCCTAGGTAGTGGAGGTCAAAAAGGAAAGTTCTCCGCCACGGATTTTTAGGATTTGCTTGCCCCTGCAGGGCCCTTTTCCAGGCGGGAAAAGAAGCTTCCCAGGAGAGGGGAGACCCATGTTCTGGGTCTGCGGGATGGAATGCTCAAGGAAGGCACTGCTCCCTTCCCAGCACTGGCCCCTGGCGGTGCCAACCCCATGGTGGACCCCTAGCCCCGGGGCCCCTCTTGGAGGTTGGTGCTCTGGGATTGCAGCAGTAGCAGCTGGTCCTCCCCTCACCCCGTGTCTGTCTCACTCAGTCATTTATTTTGGTAACCAAATGGCCACAGTTACCCATGTCCTGTTCTTTCAGAACTATTTTAAGCCTATTTAGTCATTTGTATTAATATTTAATTCCATATTCTAAATAGAATGCTACCTCTAGTCGCTTCCTATTATGGTAAAGATTTATCTCACGTCCCTTTACCCTTCCTCCGTGCTTCCAGTTTGTTACACTCCAGTTCTCGCTGTTCCCATTATCTGACAATGGCGCGTTCACCTCTGAGCCGAGGAGCCTGTGATCACTATGGTTCTTTTCTTTTTTTGGGTATTTTTTCCTAGAGCCTATCGATTATTTTATTTTTTTAAGATGTACTCTGTTTTCTCCATACGTGTTAAGTTTCCCCAGCCCCTTCAAGAGCCTGTAGCATCCAAGGCACTATTTTTAGCACATTAAGTAACGTATTTAACTTTTTAAATACCGCTGTGAGGTAGGTGGAATCCGATCCCCATTTTACAGATGGGGACATGAAGCACAGAGGGGCCGACTGGCTGGTGTAGGATCCTAAGTGGCAGAGGCAGGATTCGAGCCCAGCCAGTCTGGCTTCTGCATGCACATTCCCAAACTCAAGCAGCACAGCCTTAGCTCTAACTTTCTACACAAGCAAGTCTACCAGATAAGCAACGAGGTATCATTTGTTTAAACAGAGCTCTCTCTCCGATGTGCCCCCCTGCCTGTGCTCTGGTGTCCCGCACCTGTGCCCGCTGCCGTCCTCGGACTTCTGCTCACTCCTGTCCGGGGAATTTCCGACACCTCCCTCCTGTACTGACTCCTCGTTTCCCGGGTATCACGTCTTCTTTCTTGGTTCACCTCCTTGCTTTAGGGGGAGCCGTCCTGTAGAAGACTTCTTGAGAAAAGGTGCATGGGACACAAATACTTTTTAGACCTTAAATGGCAGGAAGTGTTTCTATTCTACCTTGATAGCGTGGAGTCGAGTGTTCACTGCCATTCTCATTCTTGACGGTTTATGTGTGACCTGTTTTTCCCCTTCCTTGAAACGTTCACCGTCTTCCTGGCATTCTGGAGTTTGACAGCAGTGGTGGGTCTTTTCTCATTTATCGTGCTGGGTGCTCAGCAGGCCTTTTTAAGTCTGGACCCTCGTGTTCTGCAGGCCCAGAAAATGTTCTTGTAATGGTTCTCTTGACATTTTTCTCTTCTGGATCCTTACGGTACCATGTTGGCTTCCTGGATTCGCCCCCTAGTTTCACCTCTTTTTCTCTCCTATTTTTTAAAAGGTTTTGAGATATTTCCTTATTTTCCAAATATATGTATGTAATATACATACAAATTTATATTTATACATATAATTTTACCTCTTATGTTTGAATTTCTAAGAACGCTTTCTTATCCAAATAATAATCTCTGCTTATTCCTTTTTCTTTTTCTTAATAGCATCCAGACCTCATTTTAACAATAGTGTGTATCCTCTCAGGTCATCCAATATAATTTCATTAAATTTTTCTTCTTTTTAATGTGTATCTTTGGCTTTTGTTTCTTTCTTTCTTTCTTTCTTTCTTTCTTTCTTTCTTTCTTTCTTTCTTTTTTTTTTTTTTAATGAGTTTTCTTCCTTCCTTGCCTCTGGTGTCTTTAGCTTTTATCTTAGAGGCTTTCTTCAACTGTCAAGCAGTCATCGGCTTTCTTTTCATATTTTAAAAGTTAGGTTAAAACAAAGGCTGATTGGAAGCTCTGTGTGCTTGGACTTGGCTCGTCAGCTGTAAAGTGCACTGTAGAATAATTGGCTGAGACACTGGCTTTTTAACTGGGAGATTCCTCAGTGTGAGGACCTATAGGGTTTTGTCTAGGCACGTGAGGTAGTTATTTGTGCAAAAACGTGTTGAAGTTTTGAGACGATTGAGACCATTTCTGTTACAGCAGCACAAACATCTTAACAATTTCGTGTGAGACGTGTGAGTTCCTAAAACTCTCTCTGCTATTTCTTCAACTTGGACCTTGTCTCCCCACATATTGCTTAGCATGGTCTTCTCTCTCCACTACCAAACTCTTATTCATTTTATGCAGAGCTGTTTGGTTCATGCTGATGTACGTCCTCAGAGGTCTCTGCCCCTAATCAGCTTTACAAATTATTTTCCTAAATGAAGACAGTTCCAGCCAAAAGAAGAACCATTGTCCCGTTTGTGCCGCATACCCAAACATCCATTGTTGAGTTAAAAACTCTGCTAGTTATATGACAGCTATTGATAAACTTGACTTCTGAACTGGTGCCAACTTACATATAGCCCTGGTTTCCTTATAATATGTGATTACGGCATGCAGATCCATTCTACTCACTAAGATAATTACGTCTATCTTGAAGTACATCAATCTGCTTGTTTCAGTGACTCTGCTGAAACCTCTTGTTTATTTATCCCCTTGGTGAGTGTGCTTGAGATTTTTCTACATATTGGAACAGTCACACTACAGCGTCCTGTCTATTGACTTTCCATTTAACACTGTAGACCTCCTGGCAAACGTATTGTTAAGAGCTCCTCCCCAAGCCCTAAAGTGCTATAGAATCAAGGTAGTTAAAGCTAGATCCTTTAACTTGATTTCCCTTCTGTGGAATCAAATACTCGGTTTTCTGGTATGATCGTAGCTAGACCTCCTAGCAGCATTTAATATACTGGATTGAAGCTTCATACTCCTCCTTGAAGCTTCCCTGGACACCACATTCTCCTCATTTTTGTCTCCTGTCGCGTTGGCACTCTTTTCTGTTCTCCCTTGTTGGCTCCATCTCCTCAATGTGACCTCTGATCTAAGAGTGCTTCAGGGTCCGGTTCTCACCTCTGCTGTCTACCAGGTCTCTTGAGTGATTCCATCTGCTCCATATTTTTATGCTGACGACTCCCAGAACTTTATTTTTAATTACGTTGTATGCCCAGGACTCCTGACTCGAGTTGCCTACTTGACATCTTCACACAGATGTTCAGTAGACACCTAATGCTTCCCATGACCAATACAGAACTCTTGAGTCAGTGCCATCTGTACGTGTCCTGACTACCCCAGATGCCTCTTTCTTCCCATTTTGGAAAATAATGCCAATGTCCAGCCACTTGCTCAAGCCCCAGATCTGACAATTACCCTTGAATCTTCTCTTTCATTTATCCCACAAAAGCTATTTATCTACCAACACGATTGGTTCTACTCCCATAAATTCCTTGAATCTGTCCAGTTCTCCACATTTTCATGATTCTAACCTTAGACAAAGACATCACAATGTTTCCTCTCAGCTGCTGCAAGAGCTTCTTCCCTGGGAGCCCTGCTTCCAGGCTTGCACGTAGCAACCACAGGAAGCTTTTAGAAGCATAAATCACATTGTGCCGCTGCTTAAAGTCCTCCAAAAGTCTTGATGATTTTCAGAACCGTACTCGTTCTAGCTCTTGCCTGTCAGCCCTGCGTTGGGCTCCCCACAACACCAAGCTCACTTCTCTCCTAGAGCCTTTGAAGCCAGCTCTTCCTCTGCCTAGAATGAGCTTCTCATTCTCACGTGCATGGGCACATTCTATGTTCTCAACTTCCCTAAAAAGTCACCTCTTCAGAGGATCCTTCTCTGGGTATCCACCTAGAAGACCTGTTCAGTCATTTTCTTTACCACCTGCCTATTTAAATTCTGTGGATAACACTTACCACTATCATATTTTTCTTATTTACTTGTTTATTGCCTGTCTAGCCTCTGCCCCTCCTTGAGAGAGGTGACCAGTCTCATTCAGCTAGTATCATCAATGTTCAACACTTAAAAAAAAAAAGCACTCAATGCCTATTTACTGAATGAAGGGATGAATATATGGAAGAAAAGCACCTGGGAGGCCATGTAGTCAGAATAATTCATTTTTAGAGGTGAGAAAACCAGAGGGAAAGGCGACTTGCCAAAGATAGTGTAGTTATCAGGCTATTTGGCCTATTATTTTAAGTTTGTTCATTATTACAGTGACCTCAACTACATCCCAAAGCAACTACCTTCAATTATATGCTTGGCTTCACCGGTTTCATCAGTTCATCGTCTCACCCCGGGGTCCTGTCTGATCAACATTACCCCAGCCAAGGGTGCTATGGACAGAAGCCAACTATATGTTCTGTTGTGTCAGCTGCCGCCCACGCTGGCCGTGTTTATCCTGGGGTAGTTACAAGCTTTCTTTGTAAACTGGGAGAACTGACTTTTTGGCTCTTCTCCCCTGTTGACCCACTACAAACTCACCTTTTTACCAAACCAGATACTGGATAGTGGTCATGTACAGGGTAGAATTATTCATCTATTTTGTTACCATGTTACTGGCCCAGTTTACCAGATAATTATGGTGTTGTAGAAAGAGCTTCGCCTTGGGAAACCTGGCTTTTCATCCATTTCTTTTACTCAGAAGCGGCTGCCTGATCTTAAGCGAGCCTTTAATACTCTAAGCTTCAATTTTGCAGCCCGCCCAGCATTGCCATGGGCAGGGAAAACCACCACCCCCAAACTAAAAAAACCAACAACCAGCTCTCTCTCTCTGACTCCATCTCTCTCTTCCCTTCTTTATGTGGAAAAATACAAAAAATCACTTCACAGGGATGAACTGAACTCATTAATAATCCAGTTAGTTGCATGAAATGAACTCATGAATGTGAAAACATCTTGGTAACTGTGAAACGCATTACAGATATAAGGGATTGCTCGCATTCATCAGTTTCTCACATATTAAATATACAGCCATCAGTAATTGTGATTTTTGTTAAGTCCCTGTTATATGTCAAACTTGCAAAACAGCTGTCTTCTTATCCAGTGTACTTTTGAATAATGATTTTAATTATTCTTTTCAATAAAAGTATTATGTTCACTGTAACTAATCCAAATGGTATGAAATGTAAATGGAAAGGTTTACCCATTCACCTCAAACCCCATAAGTATAACCCCCAGACATAAGCAGTTAGCATTAGCTTACTGTTTTTAGTTACTACTACTGCTCATAATAGTTAGCATAACATAATAGCTACCATAATAGTTGAGTACTTGACTGTGAGTCTGATGTTAGAAGCACTTTATGGATTAACTCATTCAGTAACCCTACAGCTCAAGTATTACTGTTACCCTCATTTTATTTTTAATGGAGGTAGTGGGGATTGAACCTAGGACCTTGGGCATGCTGCACTCTACCACTGAGCTATGCCCTCGCCACACCATCCTCATTTTATATGTGAGCAAAGTAAGGCACAGAGTTGGGAAGCCACTTGCCCAGTGACACACAGGCATTTTAGCTGAGGCAGACTGGCTTAGTCGCTAGAAACAACGTATCTTAGACACCTTTACGTTCAACCGTATACAGAGCTACTGTATAATTTTAGTACCTACAGAACACTCCACTGTATGATGTATCTTATATATTGGCTCAAAATTGATGACAGTTTTTATTCTTGTCTACATTTTTCGTTATTAGGAATAAACTGCAAAACATTAAAAATTAAACTGCCATGACAACCTAGAACGTTCGTGTGTCTCTGTGGCATACATTTCTGTCAGTGAGTAGCTGAAACAAAGGACATAGACACTAAACTTTTTGAGAGACACTGCCTTCCACAAGGAACAGTAATTTTCACCTGGAGTCTATAAACCACCAGAGTCACTGTGAGAACCAGTTTTTTAAATGTGCTTCTGTTTGTTTGTTTGTTTGTTTCCTCTAATTGTGTTTTAAATCTGATTGCTCTGTTGTTTGACAAGGAATTTTACCGCCTGGTAAGCACAGCATTGTGGGAAAGCTCCTCATATCCCTGTAAGGTGATGCCTCTGCTCCCGGGCAGGGGGTGAGTGTGCATCCAGTGACCTCTCTGCCTGTGCCGCCTGGTACCCTGAGGCTCTGGAAAAATTACTGTGCGACTGTTCGCCTTGGCTCAGCCTGAGATCTACTGTGACAGATTTATTGGCTCTGAAACATTTATCCAAGCAGAACCTCTAGACCAATATACGTTTTCACTCACATGCACTCCAGGGAGAGCGAGAGATGAGAACCATCAGGAGTAAAACTCCACAGTGATGTGAGTCCACCTCTCACTCCACCCTGGAAAATTTCTTAAGAAGTGAAATTCATCATTTCTTCCAACGTCACATCTCTCTTTTTTTAACCAGTTTTTCTCAGTTGGTACTGAAGGAGTAGATCAATGAAAGGAAAAAATTAACAAGGTCCCTCAATCAACTACCATTTCATTCATTATTTGTTCTGTAAGGGAAAATACTAAATAATCTATGGTTCTTGCCTCCAGGAAACTTGCAGTTTTCTCCAACCTTTGTAGGAATGGAGGATGGAGAAAAAGACTTGAATTTAAATAGAGATGTATTTAGAGCAATAAGGGAGGATGTATAAGGAGAATCAATAATAACATTATCCCCATTTTCTTGACGAGAAAAATAAAGCTTGGAGAGGTTAAGGGGCTTAGCCTAGCTTGCTAAAATAGAAAGTAGTGAAGTCAAATAGTTCAAACTCTGGTTCCAGTTTCAAAGGTCATGTGTTCTCTGTTGGACTCGGTAGTGGTCTCCACACCTGCTTGATGTAGGTTTCCAGTTCTATTTAGCATACTGACGTCCTCCTGGGTACTACAGGCACACAGAAATCCTAGATAAAATCTAGCAAAACTATTTTACGTACATATCCAAGGATGAAAGGAAGGGAGGGAGGAAGAGAGAAAAAGATAAAAAGAAAGGAAATTTTTAAATGCCAAAAATAAAGAAGAAATTCATGGCCAATATGGTAAATGCATCAGCTGATGCCAGAACAGAACAGAGGGCATCAGACATGGCTATAGGACCTAACAGGCAGAGGTCGTGGTTTTTAACACGTGTCTAGAAGAAAAGACTTGCCCTTGGGCCTGTGAGAGGTGAAGAGTTAGAACTGAAATTCACACATAAAGCTTAGGACCAAGGAAGAGCTGCTTCCACCATATAAGGGGACTGTGAAGCATCATTCGTTTACCACAAACACACCTGACAAAATGATCACGGATTAGGTATCTGTGTGGGAAAAATTTCCCCACAGTAAATGAAAATTTTAAAAATAAATGTTATGCATAGGTGTAGAATCCAAATTTTAGACAGAGGAACACCAAAAAGAGGTATTTATGTAGTTACTGTAAATATTTCAGGCCAGTGAAACTCCTGAAATTCCCAGAAGAATCAAATGCAAGACTTCTCTGGATGGTTGCTAGCAAATCTTAGAGTACACAGGAATCCCACAGAGAAATATATCCTAGCTGAAAGTATGCTCACAATTACAAAGTACAAAATAAACAAGGATGTGGTCCACAGCACGGGAGAGTCAGCTTGCACGCGTGGGAGGAAGCACCACAAGAACCTCCGATAAAATGATCCACAGCTATCTATACATTAAGCTTGTGTATAATCGTTAAAGAGAGAAAGGGAGAAATAAAAATCCTTGTCAAAAACCAGGGCACTAAAAAAGAACAGGCAGATATGAGAAACAACCCAATAGGGCAAATCAGGACAAAGTTATGAGTAAAATTAAACACAGTGGCCAGCTGTAAGAGCAGATTGGCACAATTACAGAGAATTGATGATATGAAACATGACATATAAATGTTATATATAGATGTCAGGCAAATATTTGGGGGTACGAGTGATGACAGGTGGGAGTAGCATGATGGGGGGACCAGAACAAGCACACTCCAGACTGAAGGAAAAAACACGGGCTGTGCGGAGCTGGCTGGCACTCTCTGGAGTCGTAAAACCTGGGCTCTCTGTGTGCCTGGAGCCATTGACACACTCCCCCTGCAGGGCCCTTCGCATACCTGCATTTCTGCAAGATAAAAAACATCATCTCTTGATGTGTGTTTACCTCAGGAGACGGCCTGTCTCACAATACCCTAGGTGGCCTCTTATCAAAGTCATAAAACCTATTGTTCAGAGGAGTCCAACAGATCTCACAAGCAGTCAGGTGCCTGTGCACGAGCTGATCATGCAGCCCCTGCCTTGTGCGCACAGGCCCCTGCCCCCAGTAAAAGACCCTGCACACCCACCCTCGGGGCTCCCGCACACAGGCACCTCCTACGCGTGTGGCCCGTTGTTGTCCGTGGCAGCGTAACCTAATAGCTCCTTTCCTGAACTCTTCTGGGCCTCTGGTAAATTCTTTTACCAACCCCAGTCACTGGCCTGTCAGCCCGAGTGGTGTCCTACAGCGGTCTGCCATGTGCCTTAGCAACTCAAACTCCCCTGTAGTCAGAGAGGGGAAAAGAAAGTATAGGAAGCCACTCTAAACATAGTGATCAATGAGTGAACTTGAGTTCCTGTAGGACGCTGGGTGAAACTGTGCAAAGCACAAGAGCATCATTCTGAGGGTTTTCATGCTTATTAGTGAAATACCAGTAAAGGCTACGGGGGCAGAAACACAGTCAAGTGATTTGGGGCTGGAAACAATTTCTGGCAAAGGGAAACTTAATTAACAGGGCGCTGGTGTTTCTCACTTCCAAACCTTGGGCAACTGGACAGAGTCTGATGTGCTCAGGGAAGGCTCAACGGTGCTGAAAGTCAGGTACCAGGTTTCCCCAAACCAGGCTGTTTGAACCCTCTACCTTGGTGGCCGGCCTTGGCAACTTTAATTAAAAAATCAATTCCAATGACTCTCCTGTGAATGAAAACAACTGCCTGCCATATCAGTAAACAAAGGATGCTGCGGCCATCTGCTGCCACCGCTGTCACCTCTGATGGTAAGCCGGAGGGAGCTCTGGGTGGAGTGAAGCAGGCTGCCCACTGACAAGTCCTCAGCCTCTGCAGCCACCCCTAAAGGTGCCCCACCCCAAGGAGACTCAGGATGGGAGCACAGGATACTGGCCCTAGATGGCTAAGATGCATATCAAAGGAATGACTTCAGTGAGCCCAGACTTTTGCGCCTTCCCACATATAGAAAAGCACTAAATCCCTCAGCCTGGGATATCTGGTTTCCTTTATTAACAGTGATCTTTTGATGTTCAGACTACCTGCTCTTTGTTGCCAAAAAAAAAAAAAAGAAAGAAAAAAATCCTGTATATCTTGGCTCCTCCCCTGCTTATTCAGAGCAATCTGAGAGGCCATTATCCTGGGCTTCAAGTCCTCAGAAATGTCCACTGAATAAAACATCACTGTCAACTTTTAGGGTACGCTTTTTCTCTGCCCAGTCAACACTCCCATGCTCAAGAAAAGCAATCACAGACTCTAACGACTTTCAAATGCCTTACCACTCCTACTCCAGTCAGGGCCAACATGAAAATGCAGAGGTAAATTGCGTTGCCTGTTAGAATATCAGGTAGACTGGAACCCACTGGTGGAAACGAGCCCGCAGTGGACTTCGATGGCTCTAGTGCTGGGAAGAGAACGTGGAATGATTCCTGGAGAGCCCAGGCGTGGCCTCTGCAGGTAGCCCAGCAGGCAGTCTACCACCCTTTAGGCTGAGCCCTGTCCTGGTTTAGGGTTGTGTTTTCAAGTGGTTTGTTCTTAAAACAATTGCAGATGGTGCTCAGAACCGGGGCTGAGCAGTCATTTAAACTATTAACCAACCACCCAACAGAAGCTCATTGAGCCGCTCCCGTGTGTCTTTAGGGTAAGAGCCCAAGGATGGAATGGGAGAGAGGGAGAGGGACAACCAGGAGCTGGAATGTAGAATTGTAGACAGACAACCTCTTGATGGGAGGCAATGTGACAAGGTGGCTAGGGTAAGGCCCTGGAGGCATAAAGGCTGGGTTTGAATCCACCTTATTACACCCAAGCTGGAAGGCTTTGGTCCCTGTACCTCAGTTTCCAGTTCTGTAAAATGGGATAAATACTCTCTTATTCATCAAGTGGTTAAGATTAAATGAGAAAGGATTAAAAGAGATAAGGATGAAGCGCTTAGCTCAGAGAAAGTTGCCTATCATTGAAGGAGGAATGGTAAAATGGCTGCACTTGGGCTAACTGACTCTTGACCTGCTGCTTGCCCTTAGAACGGTCAGCAAACTTGACCGACCAGTCACCGCCCCCAGCCCCAGGCCCGTTGTTAAAGCTGAAGTCATTGATCTTGTTGCCTTTCACTTTATTGTAGCAATTAAAATTTATAATCATGTTTGGCTTCTGAGTCCTCCAGGAAGAAGGTCATGGAACTGTAGTCCTCCAAAATAGCCTGATTTGTCAAAAGGAGAAATATGCCGCAGGTGTTTACAAGATGAAAAGACTGGAAAAGTTGCAACTGCCAGTTTCCATGGAACTGTTGCCTGGGGACGTCCAGTCACCACAACATCTTGTGACCAGATAAATGATTCTGTTGATTGTTGTTTCTTTTTAAGCTATGGCTATGTTAACCACCTCGCCCCATCCCCAAGGTGGGTTCACAGTTTTGAAGGCACCAGCCTGCTGTGAGTCCCCTTTGCCCGGCAAAGCAATAAACCTGCCTCTTCTAAGCTCCAAGACCCTGTCTCTGAGTTATTTGGCTTGTAAGGGATGGGGGCCGATCTTTTGGCAACAAATTCATGGTGCCCACGCGAGGCATGAACCACCCTCTTTTCTAAGAGGGGCTTCACGTTCCACCTCGCTGCCAGGCCAGCAAGGCTCGAACAACTGCCACTCCAGGTCGATGGGAGGGACAGCGGAGAACGGGGCCCAGCGGCTGCCAGGGCCTCTTTGCTCTGGGGATCCTTTCATCCCTTGCCCTTCCACCCATCAGCAGACCACAGTAGCCTAAACCGATTTCTTGGAGGAAGAAAAGATGGCTCTATTTCTTCTGAAGCGTCGCATCTGATCGGCAGGCCGAGGGTAAGTTCCTGGGGATGACCAAGGCCCCTTGATCTCACGTTGAGAGTTCTCTAATTAGACAGACGGGGGTCTCTCATTTGTATTTGAAATGGGCACCCATTTGTAACAGAGGTCTTGGGCTGAGAGGACTTGGAAGTGAAAATATGTGTAAGTTTGGAATTTGAATTTGTTTTAGCCTGTCGTTTGTAAGTTTGTGCCTCCATTTACCCGTAAAAACCTGGTATTGCAATTTGAACTCTGTATTTGTATTTTGTACTTTGTATTTGAAATAAGTTATGGGAGGCACGCCGTCTATTCCATCCAATAGCCCAGTGGGTAAGATCTCAAATGACTGGTCCAATTATAGTTAACTAAGAAAGATAATGGCTTTAGAGGCCACTCAGGAGGAAGCCCAGCACCTAATACAAGGGACCCCGCAGGTGCTCGCTGTGGATGGGGTGCCCTAGCTGGGCTTGGAAAGGGCTTGCCAAAATGCACTCGCTCTGACAAGGTGCAAGCCCTAAAACCAGATTAAAAGTAGCCAGAAACCCCGGGAAATTATTGGAAATTGTCTTTCAGTTTTATAACTCTAGAGAAGACAGAAACAGAAAGCCAGAGTTAACAGTATAATAGTAACTCGCCTGGGGGCCTTTAGTAAACAAAAGCCCAGGGGCCAAAAGGAAGATAAGAGAAAGCCAGCTATTAATGACTGTTAATCAGTGTGTCTATTGCAAAGTGGAGGGGCACTGGAGAAAGGGCTGCTCAAAACTAAAACTAGGATGAAAAAGGAAGAGCAAACACTTTCCAATGTCAAGGTCACCCAAGAGCCTCAGGCACAGCTGACAGCGGGGTCTCAACTAGTGGACTTTCTAGCTAACTTCTAAATTTCTATCCCAGTACCAATGACTCAACTGCTATTGCCACCTCTGGAATGCAAATTTTGAGAAAGGAAGTAAATAATTTGGAAACAGATAGAAATCTTAAATGTCTTCTGTAGAATCTAGACAGACAACTTCGATTTGTTCCATCTGCCAGAAACCCAATTTGAATCCAACCTCTTATAACTGATGAGTCTGTGTTTGTGTGTTTGTACGTACCTGTACGTGTGTTGTAGATATGTGGCATTGCCAAAATTAATTTGTAAAAGAGCTCTATTTAATTGGCTTAAAGAAAATTAAATGCTTATATAAATACTCAGAAATATAAAAGAAACTGGCCAGAATGAAAATCGGGTTCATGAGATCTAAAAAGTATTCAGTTCTGAATCAATACCTGGTATTTGAAGCTAGCTTAAGCTTATTGATTTAATTAATATAGACATGTCTCAAGATTTATTCATGTTAAGCATTAAGATTTTATTGTACTTAGGCTTAATAGAAGTCCAATAAGACCTTGTCATGTCTGTTACAAATTTGTCAGCAAGAAAAATAACTTGGTATAATAGTCTTGCAAGTAACTTAAATGCAAATGAAAAAGAGCTTGTGGGTAAACTTTTTAGGAATGATTATTTCAGGAATGCCTACTCACTCAAATGAGCTCCCCAGATATTTGGTAACTTGAAATTTTAGAGTTGTGCTAGATTAAGTTAAATGATGGAAGTTTATTAAATAGCTAGGTCGTTTTCAAATAAAATAAGGTATCAAAACATTAATTGCTGAATATTGACTTCCTCTTACAGAGAAACTAAAGGTGTTTAGAAATATTAATAAATGTTTGGTGCCACCCTGAAACATTCTTTCCTATTAAGGGAAACATCTCAGTATGCTAGGAAAGTAAAATGAGTGCGTGAAAGAAGGTATGAGAAAGGGAATTATATTTTGTTAATGAAAAAAGAGTGACTTTATTCTGAAGCTGTTTACTTCTGAATGGAAAAGAAAATAAGGGACAAAATAATATGGATACAGAAAGTTGTGGAAGGTTTGTGAAAGAGGAACCCTGAGAAAAGAGTTTTGTATATAATTGGGATTGACTAAGTTTAGAATAAATTTAGTCAAAGTAAATGAATCTTAGAAGTAAGCTGGTACAAGGCTAGATTTGGTTTTCTGTATGTTAAGAGGACAAAGTTTCCTTAAAATGTTAATCTGCCTTTAGCAACAGATTGTAAAGTTTCTTTTTTTTAATTTTATTTTAACATTTTTTATTTTTTGAAATCCCAGTCTATCCCTTCCCACCCCCCGCCCCCTTGGCAACCACAAGTTTGTATTCTATGTCTATGAGTCTATTTCTGTTTTGTATTTATGCTTTGCTTGTGTTTTGTTTTTTGTTTGTTTTTTTAGATTCCACATATGAGCGATCTCATATGGTATTTTTCTTTCTCTTTCTGGCTTACTTCACTTAGAATGACATTCTCCAGGAGCATCCATGTTGCTGCAAATGGTGTTATGTTGTTGGTTTTTATGGCTGAATAGTATTCCACTGTATAAATATACCACTTCTTCTTTATCCAGTCATCTGTTGATGGACATTTAGGCTGTCTCCATGTCTTGGCTGTTGTAAATAGTGCTGCTATGAACATTGGGGTGCAGGTGTCATCCTGAAATAGGGTTCCTTCTGGATATATGCCCAGGAGTGGGATTCCTGGGTCATATGGTAAGTCTATTCCTAGTCTTTTGAGGAATCTCCATACTGTTTTCCACAGTGGCTGCACCAAACTACATTCCCACGAGCAGTGTAGGAGGGTTCCCCTTTCTCCACAGCCTCTCCAGCATTTGTCATTTGTGAATTTTTGAATGATGGCCATTCTGACTGGTATGAGGTAATACCTTATTGTAGTTTTGATTTGTATTTCTCTGATAATTAGTGATACTGAGCATTTTTTCATGTGCCTGTTGATCATTTGTATGTCTTCCTTGGAGAATTGCTTGTTGGTCTTTTGCCCATTTTTGGATTGGGTTGTTTGGTTGTTTCTTATTAAGTCGTATGAGCTGCTTATATATTCTGGAGATCAAGCCTTTGTCGGTTTCATTTGCAAAAATTTTCTCCCATTCCGTAGGTTGTCTTTTTGTTTTACTAATTGTAAAGTTTCTTTTACCCCTTAAGTGATCTGTTCTGTATTTACCTTTGAAATAATTTATTATTAATGAATAAGTATTGTTTCACAGTGATCTAT
Source organism: Camelus ferus (assembly GCF_009834535.1). Classification (NCBI taxonomy): domain Eukaryota; kingdom Metazoa; phylum Chordata; class Mammalia; order Artiodactyla; family Camelidae; genus Camelus; species Camelus ferus. The sequence goes on from NC_045699.1 coordinate 31,670,271, forward strand.
GCTTTTATCTGACCAAGTGTTTTAAAACTTTTTAGCAAGCTTCCCAGATATCAAATTTTAATCAGAATTCTTTTGACCTCCAGCTAAACTTGGGATGCTTCAGAGGGCTCCTGAAACATCCCAAAGAGAGATTTTAAATTAGTAAGATTCATTTGGTATGTTAAATTACATGGGAAATATTGTCAAATGAATAATAAATCTTCTTAGGTTACATTGTATGAGAAAGTAATATTAATATATACATATAAAAATTAAATGGAATTCCTAAAAATCTAGTATGTCTGAAATGTTACCAGTCATAATTCTGGTTATTGTAACCAGGTTTCTTTATCGATTACAGTGTAACTACGTGTTTAACCATGCTTTTAAGACTTTTGTCATTTATAGACAGTTACTGTTTTATTCTGATGCCTTTGCAAAACGCTTTCTCTTCAAGGAGATTTACTGGTTTCTGATAAGTTTCAGATTATAGCACTGAACTGAACTGGGTAAGATATTTTAAAAGTCTGATGGAAACTCTGATTTCATAAAACTGTAACAACAACAAAAAAAGGATTAGTTACATGAGACTGAGTAAACTGATGAATATGGTTATAATTTTTGGTTTTGCCTGAAATATTACTGGCTTTTATTCTGTGTTTCCCAGATATAAAGAAATGCTTCTCCTTAAGCTAATTATGACTCACAGCAGTTTGATAAATTATACCTATGTAAGCAGACTTGGAACAGTTATCTTTTCTCACTATCTGATCCCTCCAGAGACTGGAAACTCTTAGGTCCCCAGTGGCTCTATCAGATAAATTAGGAAGGTCACCACCTAACAGGTATAGGAATCTTAAGGCATTTTGAGGACCTTGAAAAGAAAAGAATGCACCTAAATCTGTAAGGCAAAATCTGTGACAAACCTTTAACATGGCTTTCCTGGCCTTAGGAGACCTTATTAAAATTTCAGCTTGAGACTCCTTGTAAAAAGTTCCAACACAGCTAATGTAAAAGAGCCTGTATGATCAAATAATCAGACTTAACTTGCAGACAAATTACTCTTGATTTGCCTGTATTTGATAAAAGTGAGGGTAAACTTAGAGAAAAGAATTATATTTCAGTGAATATTAAATTCAAGTTTTGTTAATTGAGGTCTGTATTTACCAAGACTCATTTCCCAGATCGTTCCTTGCTGTTATATTACATTACTGCAAAGTTTAATTGCATTATTAAAAGGACACTCTAGGTTTGTTTCTGAAGCTCAGTAATCTATCCTTGGATGAAGATCCGATGCCCCATGACCTGCAACCTGGGGATTGTACATACTGGAACAGGCATGATTTAAAGAACTATCTTCAGCCTGGATGGAGGGACCCTTTATCAGATACTCTTAACTAGACCATGCACAGCAAAAGCTGAAGGAAACTGACTTTTGGATTAATTTCCAGTCAGAAAGAGCTTCTGCACTGGACTGGCCTATAGAGGACTGCTCACCTTAAAAACAATGCTCAAATGGAGAAGAAGCTACCAGACCAGGATGGGAAGAAGACGACATCTGAGGTAGACAGCTGACCCAAGACACCGGACCAGGCCTGTACACCAAATACTTTGATAATGGCTATGAACTAATCCAACTGTTAGGTTTATGATCAATTACCTGTATCTAGCACTTCTGTGTTATGTTGGTGGGTTTCCCTACTCCAAGGCTCTGACTAGATAGCCCTTAGAAAATTTACTCCAAAGAAAAATAAAATTATAGTTCTATATAGGCCACTATTGACATTACAAGGTGGGAGCCCTCACCTGGCCAATTAATAATACCTGCTCTGAGCCTGAGCATAAATATGAGTTTTCTTATAAGATCACTCAAGCTCAATCAATGCAACAAGCAAAATTTCAGCTAAAAAATATAACCTCCCTCAATTATGGAAAGGACTTACATGATTAACACCAGGGTATGGACATTTAAGGTTAAAGGCTCCCTTATGTTAAAAAAAAATTAAACTATGCTAAGGATGATTAACCTAATAACACTATGAAATCTGGCTGGATGTCTTATGAACAGTGCCTGTATAACATTTTCCTCAAAGACAAGGATCATTACAGAACAGACCAAGTCAGACAACCCGAGGATACACTGAGCCACACCTAATGGCAAGTTCTTGGCTTAAATTCTTTCTTATGACCTTACTAATACTGCTAACTATATTATTTGTATTTTGCCTGTTTTACAAAATTGTTTCTTGCATTACCAAATGTGTGACTGAGCCTCTGATAAAATAATGACTAGGCAACTTGAAACAGTAGACCAGATATATATAGTTGTGTATGAGCCCAATGATTGTAATAGCGCAACTCTGGGTACGGGAAGCAGCAACAAGAGGGGATATTTTCCTGAACCACAACAGACTAGTGAAACAGGTGGTCCAGAGACTTTTTGCTACTGTTAATAAGGCCTAGCCCTGTAATTGCACATTAAGCGGCCTATCAATGAAATACTTGCCTGGCCTAGGAATAAGCATTCCTAGCACCGTGGGACGAAGTGGTCATGCCAAGCCACGGTCAAATTTATGGTCATGAGGGCACTCGCCATCTGCCTTTATAAGGACTGGATCACGTTGGCACTTGCCATCTATCTCTGCTTGGATTAAATCACAAGCCACTGTAGCCGCTGACCTCCAGCACACCCTGAAAGGAGTTCAGGGTGGAGGTCAGGAATGAGGCACTCTGTGCTCTGGGAAAACTGGCTGAACAGACCTTCAAATAGCTAGATTTTTTTCAGGAAAAGATCTTATGGGCCCAAATTCTTGCATCTCCTCATATCCAGAAAAGCACTAAAATCATTAATGGTGACATCTGCTTTGTCCACTAAGAAGAGAAATGCATTTGAAAGTCAAAATGGAATGACTGTAGTTCAGACATCCAAGGTAACCAGTGTAGATGTGATTTCAGACAAGTTTCTGTCTTACTGAGGACTTGAGTTTTCTGAGCTGTGTCAAATTGGAACGCCACCAGCCATTCTTATAGCAGTGTCTGCTGGCAACTTGTAGCTGCAACTTTATGAGTTGAAGTTCTCCTCTTGTAATTATTAAGTTTCTAGATCCATACTGCCTGCTGTATTTCCATACTAGATGAATCCAGGAACATCACAACTGCCCTGGAGGACATGAAACAGCAAATACATAATATAGGGGATTCAAATGCTTATGCATAAAAAGTTACATCTCAATGTGAAGGAAAAGCCGGTCTGGACTAGCAAGATAACTCCTAAATCTAAGTGTAATAAGTGACGGTTTACTGACCTAAGTTCTGCTGGGCTAACTTGTAAATCTGAAGTTTAGTGTCAGTTTACTGGGCTAACAAGCTAACTCGTAAATCCAAGCTCAACAAGTGTCAGTAATGTGATCTGTTCCTAATAGATAAGTTCCAGTGTACTAATTCCTCGGCTCTGCTGTTTGAGCCTTATTGGCTAATAGTCCCAAGCTTGTAATTAACCCTATAAAACCCCGTGCACACATCTCAGAGGTGCTCAGAGCTTCGGAGCAGAAGCCCCTCTGAGCCCGCCAGCGTAATAAATCTGAGTACTCCAACCTTCCGAGTGGTGCTTGTTTCTTGGCTGGCCTGTCGTTTCCGTAACATCAATACTTGGTTCTCTGGCCTCTTTTCATGGATACCCCAAGGTCTCAGATCTATCCTTATGGGGATCCTGCAGTTTTATTATCACTGGAATAGGTATATATATGATCGTTAGACTGACAGTCTTCTATTGCCTAATGTGTGAAAAGCGTACTGCTAAGACTCTTCTGAGACCCCCTGCCATGTGGCAAGATCAGGTTCGCTCATTCCATCTCAGAAACCCCCATTCGATGCCCCCTTTCAGGAGGGAGCAGCCAGACGAACAGGACGGCCATCTCCCTATTTCCATAGAAATGGAATGAGTAAAACTGACAGTGGGGAATTTGAAGGAGGAATGGTAAAATGGCTGCACTTGGGCTAACTGACCCTTGGCCTGGTGCTTCCTGCTTGCTGCTGCTGCTTGCCCTTAGAATGGTCAGCAAACCTGACCAACCGGTCACCGCCCCCAGCCCCAGGCCCGTTGTTAAAGCTGAAGTCATTGATCTTGTTGCCTTTCACTTTATTGTAGCAATTAAAATTTATAATCATGTTTGGCTTCTGAGTCCTTCTCCAGGAATTAGGTCATGGAACTGTAGTCCTCCAAAATAGCCTAATTTGTCAAAAGGAGAAATATGCCGCAGGTGTTTACAAGATGAAAAGACTGGAAAAGTTGCAACTGCCAGTTTCCATGGAACTGTTGCCTGGGGACGTCCAGTCACCACAACATCTTGTGACCAGATAAATGATTCTGTTGATTGTTGTTTCTTTTTAAGCTATGGCTATGTTAACCACCTCGCCCCATCCCCAAGGTGGGTTCACAGTTTTGAAGGCACCAGCCTGCTGTGAGTCCCCTTTGCCCGGCAAAGCAATAAACCTGCCTCTTTACTTCTAAGCTCCAAGACCCTGTCTCTGGGTTATTTGGCTTGTCAGGGTCTGGGCTGATCTTTCGGCAACATCATTACCAGGGCAAAGAGGTAGACCACTGTGTATCTTTTTATAAGTGCGACCTGGGGAAACAGGCATTTGTAAAATGAGGGCTGTGAAAATTCTAGTTACGTAGACCTCCGGAGGACAATGCCTCATATGCACATGAATTTGGGGTTCCTTTGTTTCTATATTGCTCAATTATACTGGATGAGAACTTGGATTTTTCAAGCTTTTAAGTTATGGAAATCACCCTTTGTGGAAACAAAGTAAAAAAAAAAAAAAAAAAAAAAACCAGAGTCTGAAAAACAGATACATTCTATTTGGGATGTAAATTAAACCTTTTAAGAGGCTTTAGGAGGTAGCTTTTCCAGGATAATTGCACCGTGAGGACTCTAGGCCAATCACTCTTTAGCCCCAGGGTCACCTAACTGTGGATACAAAGGGGTCATATCCAAATCGATGCCATAATTACAACGCCTCTCAATCTAACAGATGCTGAAGCAAATCTTCAGTGCCCCTTGCCCTGGTTATTGCTGGCAGGCTCTGAGGGGTGTCTCCATGTGTTCATGCAGACTGGACACAAGGATTGCACCCCCCCTCCCTGTTTGTCTCTCCCGCCCCACCCCACCTGCCCTGGTAGTTTGCCCATAAAGGAAACTCACTGGTGCCCTGCAGTTGCTACCACCCATCATGGGATGCCAGTGTCTGTGCCCAAGGGTGCTGTCTGCCGTGACCCCTAAGCTGTCAGCTCTCGGGGAGCCAAAGTAGCTATGGTGGGATGAGTGTGTCCCCCAACCCTGGAACCTTGCATTGTGGTCTGGTCCCAGCAGCCACCCTGTGGGGTCAGAGTCCCACAAAGTCTCTCGTGAAATCACTTTGGTCACCTGGCTTTGGTTAGCAACACTGCTGAGGCACGTAGCTGAACTGGCAGAGCAGAGACCTGGCCGTCCCCTGCAAGGTGCTCATCTCCCTTCTCCTCCGCTGCCCCAGCTCCAGACACTGCTCCCTACTCCCCAGGTTCTGAAAAGAGCCTCAAGCACATCTTCAAACAGATCCAAGGTGGAGGAAAGCTGCCTGGCCAGCCGGGAACAGACATCAGCTTCATCAGCCAAAGACCTGTGATGCAGCTGCTGGGGCATTGGAAGTCACTTGCTTGGTGTGAGTGGCCTATAAACCTTATAAACCTTACAAAATAAAGTTTTAATTAACCTGTGACAAAAAAAAAAAAAAAAAAACAACCAAAAACAAAAAAAAAAACCCTCAAATAGCACCCTGATTTTATTTCAAGTTTGCATCATAGTTGTCCCTCCCTATAGGACCTGGTTAAGAGGACTGAGGCCTAAAAACGATGAATGATGTAAAAGTGATGAAAGACATAAATACACCAAATGGGAAGTGCAGGAGATGGTTTACTACAAGTAAATTCATATAAACATCCATTATAAGCTGATGCAAAATAGCACGCTATCAGAGTAACAATTCCTTCAAAGGACTGGTTGGTGAGGGCTGTGATACATTGGTTGTGTATTTCTCGGTTACCTAAGGACATTATTAACCTTCTTCATTTCTGCCCCAAATTAACTTCTTCCACTTTGGTAAATTCATCAGAGAGAACTTATTAGAATGAATTCATTTATTCCTTCACTGCATGATACCGCATTTCTACCTTGTACCAGGCACTGTTTTGCAGGAAGGACACGCAATTGACCAAGTAGACCAGGCAGGCCCTGACTTCATGGGTTTTCTTTTTATACTTGAAGTTTTGGGGGTTTTTGTGGGGTTTTGGGGGGGGGCCCTTTTTGGCGGGGGAAGGTAATTAGGTCTATTTGTTAGAGGAGGTACTGGGGATGCTGAGCATGCACTCTACCACTTGAGCTATACCCTCCCCCAACTCCTTTTGTAATTAAGAGACAAACAGCAAACAAACAAAAAAGAAATACTTAACATAAAGTCAGGGAGTGATGTGTTGTGAAGATCAGCAGAGGAACTCTAGGTGATAGGGATACTTTATACTTGATGCAGGCACTCTCTCTACAGAGGTGACATCTGAGCAGCTATAGGACTGAAGTGGGGCAGCAACCCACAGGGGTATCTGCAGCCGAGCATGTCCAGTAGGGGAAACCGCAAGTGCAAAAGCCCTGAGGTGCTCAACACATTTGAAGTGCAGAAATTAGCGGGGAGAGGAGTGAGAGCTTGGGAGGTGATGCCAAAAAGTGGTGTCAGGTGTGCACAGGAGGTAGGTCATGGGGAGGGGCTTGGGTTTTCCTCAGTGCCTTTGATCATTGCTGATCACTTCTAACAGAATCTTATTGAGTGGAGACTTTGCTGAACCACCCAGACACCCCCATCTCTCTTCAGGACCTACATACCCACGCCCCTCAGCTACAGGGAGCGTAGACCGCAGAAGGCTCAGGCCAAATCCCTCTCCGGGAGCTGCGGGTTTAAGGGAGCTGCCGCCCCTAAGCTTACGCTCCCCCCACCCAGTGGCAGCCAATGGCTGGTCAGCGTGGGCGCGTGGTGGCCCCGCCCCCTGACGTCCACGGGAATGACGCTAAGGGTCGGCCTAGCTCCGGAGGCTTCCGTAGGATCCGCTGCGGCCTGTGCGGGGACTGGACGGTGGTCCAGCATCCCCCTCTGTCCAAGCCTGCCTGCCTCGCGCCGCACAGGTGCTGAGCCTACCCAGGCAAATCTGCAGCACACACATCTCAAAATCTGGAGATTCTGAGATAAGGACAGTTCTGAACCACGAACTGCATTATACAGGTCGCCATCCCTAGCCGGAGAAGTGAAGGATGACGATAGATGTATTCCGACTCGCTGCCAGAGCCGGTGAGCTAATTTTTTAAATTAAACTTATGATTTGGGTGGCCAATTTTCGTCATTTGTCCCTTTCCCCTAAAAGTGGAATACTGTTAAGGAAGCGGGGGTGGGGTGGGGTGGGGGAGAAGTGGAGAGTATTTTGACGAGTTGGAATCTGGTTTTCATTTATTTCATTCTTGTGAGCCAGTCAGTTCATTCAGGGATATGGAAAGCATATTAACAATATTTAATTAAGTGTGAAAAGATGTCCAAAAGTAACTCATAGAAGTTTCTGTCAGTTTGGCTACCCACTTCTCTAACTTTTGAAAAATCTGAAGGCTTTAAAGTAGAAGTAATGCTGCTTATCTTTAAAATTTCCTGTTCCTGATAATCTCATAAATGTCTGCACTCAGCTGGACTGAATGTTGTACAGAGGTATGGTCCCTACAGGTGTGTGACATTACTGCTGCTCAGTACAAAATTGCAATTAGTAGATAATCATTTACCCGCTGAAACAATTTGTTTGACCGCCATCATGCTGGATCAAAACAGTCTTCCAAATGTGTCCAGCCCTGAAGCTTAAGTGATGTTTTTCTCCTGCTAGTTACCCCCTGGTATTTATTGCCCCTTCTCTTTCCAACAGAATCTCCATGTCGTTGGGAGTGGCGATGTAGCCAGCTGAAACCTACATTCCCCAGGCTCCCTTGCTGTTTGGAGGTGGGAGGAAGGGGCTGTTGGGGAGGTTAGGCGTGAAGGGAGGAGTAGCCAGAAGTCATTTGGTGGGGCTTCTGGGAAACCTCCTCATCAGGACCTGAGTCAGCTGATGGGCAGGCATCTTTCTACCTTACCCCCTCTTCTTTGCTTCTTGGAGTGCGGCTGCCAAACTTGAGGGTGTATCAGAATCACCTGAAGGGCTTGTCACAAGGCTAGTTGCTGGGCCCCATTACCGCCTGTGGAGTTGCTGCGGCAGCTGGTCAGGGGTGAGCCCTCCGACTTGCAGTTCTAACAAGCTCCCAGGTGGTGCTGATCTGGAGATCACATGTCGAGAAGCACTGCCTTGCAGCTGCAGCCACAAGGACCATTTTGTGAACAAAAGATGATGCTGAGGTTAGAAGCCAAGTCCTAAGGACTACGGAACATGAAGATAAAAGGAATCTGGGTGTCTGACATTAGCTTTGTGCTATTATGGTTTAATAAGAAATATATATTTGGTCTTCGTCCTGTTTCTAGCACAGAGCTTCTGAAACCCTTGGAATTTCCTGAGGGGTGAGAGAGATTAATGTGTCTTTTGTTATGCTAATGAAGTAACTTTTGGGAAGCTCCTGGGTCTCCAAAGGATGGGAGATGGTTGCCAGGGAAACCAACCCTGTGTTTGGGGGTTGAGACTTTGCTTCCCACCCCTTGACCTCTGGGGAGAAGAGGGAGGATGTTGAACTGATCACCAATGGTCAATGATTTAATCAATCGTACTATGTAATGAAGCCACCATAAAGACCCTTTAAAAAAAAAGAGTCTGGAGAGCTTACAGGTTGGCGAACACATGGAGATGTGGGGAGAGTGGTGAGCCTGGAGAGGGCATGGGAGCCCTGTACCGTCCCCAGTGGGTCTCTGCATCAGGCTGTTGATTGTGCTCCTTTATTAACCTTTGTAATAAAGCAACGACCTAATAAGTAAAATGTGAGTTTTGTGAGCTGCTCCAGAAAATTAATTGAGCACAAGAAGAAGTTGTTGGAACCTCAAATCTATAGCTGGTCAGTCAGAAGCACTTTGGGTTGTGACTGGCGTCTGAAGTAGGGGGTTGGGGAGCAGGTCTTGTAGAATCAAGCTCTCAACCTGTGGAATTAGAAGCTATCTACAGGTAGAGTGTCAGAACTGAGTTAATTTAGGATACCCAGCTGGTATCCAAGCATTTGTCGGCATGGGGTTGGGTGTAGGACTCTTAACTTCGAGTCATCCTACCTGCCCATATTTCCTTTTCCTGAGAGAAGAATAAAACTCATCTTGTTAAACCATGGCTCTTTGGATTTTCTACTGAATGCAGCTGAACCTACTCATATTTGTATAGAGACCTCAGGCCATATCTAATACTTCCTTTCTCCAACTTTTTAGAAAATCCCACGGTCTCACCTTTTTTTCCTCCCATGTGAATAGATAGAAAATTGGAATGTGGCTTTGGTATTTGAACTCTAGCAATTAAAACCTTGAATCCTTACATTAAATTTGGCTGAATGGCTTAAGACTATGAGTGAATCAGTACTTACCCTGATTATTTTGGGAGAGGTACACCTTGGCCCCTGGGTGCAGAGGTGGCAAAATAGTGGCTCCTTTAGCACTAGATGAACTGTCATTGGGATGGACGTTACAGGGATCCCTGAATCTTATGCTCCTGACACCTGCATGTAAGTTTACTCTCCCAGTGGAAGCAGTGGGAATCAACAGTGACTTTTGTCTCTTATTTATAAGTGAGGAGTGACAAGGCTATTAGCTCTTTCCAGGTGTTCCCCTGCCTGCCTGGTTCAGGAAGGAAAACCGTGCAGGATTCAAAGTTCCTGTGATGAACGTTTCTTTTGGATAATTATACTATTCCTGAAATTTATTTTTTTAACTTTAATATATTTTTATTGGAGTATAGTCAGTTTACAATGTTGTGTCAATTTCTGTTGTACAGCACAGTGCTTCAGTCATATGGGAACATACATATATTCATTTTCATATTCTTTTTAACCATAAGTTGCTACAAGATATTGAATATAGTTCCCTGTGCTATACATTATGAACTTGTTTATTTTATATATAGCAGTTAATATCTGCAAATCTTTAACTCCCAATTTATCCCTTCCCACTCCTTTCCCCCTCTGATAACCGTAAGTTTGTTTTCTATGTCTGTGAGTCATTTTATGTTTTGTATTTATGTTCTTTTTTTTTTTTTTAGATTCCACATATGAGTGACCTCATATAGTATTTTTCTTTCTCTTATTGGCTTATTTCACTTAGAATGACATTCTCCAGGTCCATCCATGTTGCTGCAAATGGCATTGTTTTATTCTTTTTTATGGCTGAGTAGTATTCCATTGTATAAATACTCTTTATCCAGTCATCTGTCAATGGACATTTAGGTTGTTTCCATGTCTTGGCTATTGTAAATAGTGCTGCTATGAACATTGGGGTACATGTTTTTTTTAAATTTTTTTTGTTGAGTTATAGTCAGTTTACAGTATTGTGTCAATTTCCAGTGTAGAACACAATTTTTCAGTTATACGTGAACACACATATATTCATTGTCACATTCTTTTTTGCTGTGAGCTACCACAAGATCTTGTGTATATATTTCCCTGTGCTGTGCAGTATAATCTTGTTTATCTATTCTACATATGCCTGTCAGTATCTGCAGATTTCAAACTCCCAGTCTGTCCCTTCCCATCCCTCTCACCCCTGGCAACCACAAACCACAAGTTTGTATTCTATGTCTGTGAGTCTGTTTCTGTTTTGTATTTATATTCTTTTTTTTTTTTTTTTTGATTCCACATACGAGCTATCTCATATGGTATTTTTCTTTCTCTTTCTGGCTTACTTCACTTAAAATGACATTCTCCAGGAGCATCCATGTTGCTGCAAATGGCATTATGTTGTTTTTTTTTTATAGCTGAATAGTATTCCATTGTGTTAATATACCACATCTTCTTTATCCAGTCATCTGTTGATGGACATTTAGGCTGTTTCCATATCTTGGCTCTTGTAAATAGTGCTGCTATGAACACTGGGGTGCAAGTGTCTTTTTGAAGTAGGGTTACTTCTGTATATGTGCCCAGGAGCAGGATTGCTGGATCGTGTGGTAGGTGTATTTTTAGTTTTTTGAGGAATCTTCACACTGTTTTCCATAATGGCTGCACCAAACTGCATTCCCACCAGCAGTGAAGGAGGGCTCCCTATTCACACCCTTTCCAGCGTTCATGGCTTTTGAATGACGGCCATTGTGACTGATATGAGGTGATACCTCATTGTAATTTTGATTTGCATTCTCTGATATTTAGCGATATTGAGCATTTGTTCATGTGCCTATTGGCCATTCATATGTCTTCCTTGGAGAATTGCTTGTTTAGGTCCTCTACCCATTTTTGGATTGGGTTGTTTGTTTTTTTTGTTATTAAATTGTGTGAACTGTTTATATATTCTGGAGATTAAGCCCTTGTCACTCTCATCTTTTGCAAATATTTTCTCCCATCTGTAGGTTGTCCTTCTGTTTTGCCTATGGTTTTCTCTGTTAAAACACTCTGAGAATTTTTATGTGCTTGCTCTTTGAAATATGTTTTTATCAAAGATTAAGAAAAAGCATGACTATCAGTCTCAAGATAACAGATGCTTGTGATTGGCTGTTGCCATGGGTCCATACTTTCTGCTCTGGTTGAAATAATTAGAGGGGTCAAAACATTGATTCCTCACCCACACGTTCTCAGTTGCCTGGTGATACTTGTGGAAGAGGGTAGGTGCTGCTTTTTCTGTCTCATTACAGCAGGTACATTAGCTCCAAGGCAAGTCGCTGTTTGGACAGGTGACAAATTCCACGTGTGGGCTGATGGTAGTGCAGGTAACATGAGGCATTGGAAATGTTTCCTGGTCTCAGACTGCACTCAGCAGAAGGCTGCATCTGCAGGTGAGCCCATACCCCAGGTGCTGTTAAAAGGCAGATTGTCTAGGAGGAAATCAAACAATCTCATGAACCCTTGATCTTATAAACCTAAACCTAAACCTAAAAATGGTTGTCAAGTTTTGCTGTAAAAAAAAAAAAAGGACTTTTCTGATTTCCTAGTTTATAGCCTCTTTCCCCACTTTCAGACTAGCCTACAGAAAAATAAATCATGGATCCTGTCACGTTCTAAGATGCTCTAAGCCGGCTAGGGATCTCAGCCAACTGAGTCTCCCCCAAAGCACACATTTCACTCCAGAGTGTCCAGAACCCCGGCTCATGTGACTCCTCAGTCTTGTCTCCCTCTGCCAACAGACTGAAGCCTAAGGCAGAAGTGAGGTAACGTGGATATAGGATGGTGAGCTGAGAGAAGGCTCAAGGAGTGTGACGGGTGTGTGGTTGCCACATGCTTTGTTTAATGCAAGCAGAATTAAATCCCTCCCGAACAGAATGGGCAGGTGGGGCAAGTCACAGTCTGACAGTCTAGGGTATGTCTTGTTGTCGTGTTGTCACTGTGCTAACATGGGTCGCATTAACTCCTGACCCTTCTGTGTGGTGCCATGAGCTCTAGACAAGTGGAGATGAGGCAGAGTTTCCCTCTATTCCCGATTCGTCCCATGCACACGGGGCCCCTCTCCTTTTCTTTGCTTCATACTTACGCTGCAAAGTTGGGTGTGCGGGGGTGGTTAATGTCCACAGGGGATAAATTAGGAGGATGCCAGCAAACGTCACAGGCACAGACAGGGGCAGTCCTGCTATGAAATCTCATGTGTGGTACTGGATGTTACTGAAATGAAGTCCTTCATTAGATAGTTCCTGGGCACAGGCAGCAGGGCCAACATGTTCATGTATCCGTTCTTGCAAAAGTGAAGTGAGGGGAGTAGTGATTCAGCACCCAAGGAGCTTTGGAATGTTCCGGTGGCTCCCCTCGGTGGGGGGCCCACTGAAGGCCCACCCAGCCCGCACTGTTTAAGGACATCCCCAATTCCCTGAGGCACTTCCTCCTTTGAATATCCCCCTCCTTACCTCATCTTCAAAACCCCTTCTTTTTTCCATGCTAGATGTTGATGGCCCAGTAGGCATGGAACCCCAAAGAATGGGAACCCTTACCTTGAAGGCCAGGAGGGCTTAATTTTTCTAGGGTAGCACGGAAAAGGAGAGACAATTTACTCTCCACAGTAGCATTTCCTAACCTTTCACATGTGCAGCCATCGCTGTAGATACACTGAGGACTCCAGGCAGGGCCCTTTCAGTGAGCCCGGCAGCACCCACGCACACTGAGGACCGTAGACGTTAAATAACAAGAAAACAATCAAGTCACTTGGGATGTGCTCAGTGGGTGTTCATTCCTGGCAGTCGTTATTGGCATCTGAAGTTGTGGGTTGAGGAATTAGAACCAACAGATTTTTTTTTCCATTTCAGTTTGTACAACACAGTGGGAATATGTGTGTGTGTGTGTGTGTGTGTGTGTAATTTTCTGCTAGCTTTCAGTGACAGGCAACATCTCACAAGTACGCATTAGAGATGCTAGCCAAGGTGCCTACCTTCAGATATCCCTATAGGAGGTATGGTGAGGTTCTGGAATTGATAAAGCTTTTTCAGTCTGCAGCCATTTGACCTCTGGCATGTCTATCCGTCCTATCTTGTAAAAACTGAAGTTTCAAGGGGGCAAGATGAAGAGCCCAGGTCAGGATAAGTCATTTCACAAGGATGCATAATGCTGCCTAGAAAATAACCCCCGCCTCTTTTAGGCAATTGATGTTCTCCCAATGGTCCATGAGTGCAGATAACTCCAGATACTGATGATTCAACAGAATAAATCAGAAAACCTTCCAACTCTCCCTGTTATGATAAGGATATGACTTGTGAACTAACAAAGCGTATCATTTTCATTTTATTTCCTCATGAAAGAGCTTGGACCAAACATCCCTCCAGCCCAGCTCCAAATGCAAAGTAGTCTCAGTTTGCTCACCTGCAGAATCGATTTTCTTTTTTCCTGACAGCTTCCATTCCTTGATTAAATCCTGAAACTTCATTTAATATGTTAAATCAGAACCAGAGTCCCTGGAAACAAACCAGATTAGTAATGCAATCCATTGTGTCCAAGGCTGTTTCTTTCACTGTTTGCTGCAAAGGAGCATGAAAGATGAGAGACAGACCAAATAAATAAATAACAACAGAACAATAGGAGAAATGGATGAAAGGGAAAAGGGAGATGATAAATATGGTAAAGAGATTGGGAAACAGATGTGCATCAAGTGAAAGGCTTTCCAGTTCTTTTCTCAATTAAAAAGTATCCTCATCACCCCTCATTTCTTTATTAAGTTCTTATCTCTTTTTTTTTTTCCTGCTTCTCTAATTGCACAGAGAGCATTGTAGATGCATCTCAGCAGTAGCACTATTAGCTCAGAAAATACACTGCTTCAGATCTTCTGGTGAAAGATTTCTCAAAATTGTGACAAACTTTGGTGGTTTGGGAAACAGTGGTAACATGTAAGTTGTAATACAGCCACGCTTTTAGCATCGTGATCGTCTTTACTGCCTGCGTCATTGCTGCCATTATCATCGGTGGTGTTGTTAGCAACCCTGAAACATGTGGGCTTTAATCTCGAAGGCAAACAGGAGTTTGCATTAGGTTTAAATTATGGTCTCTGGTTTGGATTTCATGCTTTTTCTGGTGGTGTAGAAAAACTTTGACCTTTAGCAAATGAGTTCATTTCTCTGCTTTAAAAATGCTTGATTAGCAAACACTGGGCAACAGGAATGAGTAGGCAGCTTCCACCGAGAGGCCAAGGACTGAAAAGTTGTGACATTCCCAACACTGGAGAAGTCCCTGAACGGAATATAAAGATTTTTCTTTTTCCTACTTTGGTCTTGTTAAAAGCAGTATAAACTAAACATCTTTGCACTTTCAGAGGCTCCCTCTGTCCTCCAGGTCTTGATCGTGGTGGGCAAGAAGACCAGCAGCATTGGGCCTCGATAATGTTAGCTGAATCCAAAGCTGAACAAGTAGACCAGATGGCTCAGGGAACACCACTTACACCATAGTTCCTGCCTCACCAGCACACTCTCAAAAAACCTCTCTCCTATAATCTTACCCTTAGGAAAGCATTCCTTTGATTGAACAAGCTTGTATTTGAAAAGTGAGAAGTCCGGGGGAAGGTTAAAGTGGTAAACAGTAATGAGATCTTGTTGAGGGGCTGGGCGAAGGGTGGGAAAGATGTATATTGTCCATGTCTCCTTCTCCGAGCCGAGTTAGAAGAGGGGGGAGTGTAAAAGAGTGGCGTAGGCCCACACTAGGGAGTCAGGAAGGCCTACGTTTTAAATCCTAGCTCTGCCCCTTGCTGGCTGTGTGACCTTAGGCAAATGACTTAACTTCTATGAATTTCAACAGCCTCATTTTTTTTTCTTTTTCTTTTTTGAAGTATAGACAGTTTACAATGTTGTGTCCATTTCTGGTGTACAGCACAGTGCTTCAGTCATATAGGAACATACATAACATTCGTTTTCATATCCTCTTTCACCATAAGTTACTTCAAGACATTGAACTTGTTTCCCTGTGCTATACAGTATGAAATTATTGATTATCTGTTTTGTACATACTAGTCAATATCCAAAAATCTCGAACTCCCAGTCTATCCCTTCCCACCTACCTCCCCCCGGTAACCATAAGTATGTTTTCTATGTGTGTGAGTCTGTTTCTGTTTTGTAAATAAGTTTGTTTGTCTTTCTTTTAGATTCCACATGTAAGTGATATCATACGGTATTTTTCTTTGTCTTTCTGGCTTACTTCACTTAGAATGACATTCTCCAGGTCCATCCGTGTTGCTGCAAATGGCATTATTTTATTATTTTTTGTGGCTGAGTAGTATTCTATTGTATAAATATACCACAGCTTCTTTATCCAGTCATCTGTCAGTGGACATTTGGCTATTGTAAATAGTACTGCTATGAACATTGGGGTGCATGCATCTTTTTGAATTAAGTTTCCCTCTAGATATATGCCCAGGAGTGGGATTGCTGGATCATATGGTAAGTCTATTCCTAGTCTTTTGAGGAATCTCCATACTGTTTTCCACAGTGGCTGCACCAAACTGCATTCCCACCAGCAGTGTAGGAGGGTTCCCCTTTCTCCACAGCCTCTCCAGCATTTGTCATTTGTGGGCTTTTGAAGGATGGCCATTCTGACTGGTGTGAGGTGATACCTCGTTGTAGTTTCGATTTATATTTCTCTCAACAGCTTCATCTTTAAAAAAGGAAAAATAATCATACTTCCCAGGATGATCTGGGGACTCAGATGGGTCACAATGTCTGTATCAATCCGATCTAAGCAAAGTAGGATGTGTGGAATAATAGTTACTGCCTCATTATCTGATGTGCCTTGCCGGTGTTCAGATGTGACAGTGATCAATGGTTTACAGTGTAGCCCAGGATCTGCCCCAGCATAAGGACCCTACCAGAGAGATCTTAATGTGGCCTGAGTGGATTGTATGGTAAAGAGATCACCTTTGGTGTCCTTCCCCTCTGATGTAAGCAGAGCTGCCGTTCTACGGGCAGGAGGGATACCCTTCAATCCAGGTCTTTAGGTTTAAAATAAAGAAATAGATTAAAGCCTTCTCTTTGGGTGAAAGGCTAATCAGCTAACTCCCTCTGCCTATAGTGCACACTTCCTTTTGGCTGCAATTTCTGAACTCATCACTTATTCTAGTCACTGTCGGCTCCGATCAACAGCCTTGTTGCTGGCGTCTCTCCCCATGAGCTCCTGTAGCATTAATATTTCATGAGGAACAATAGGGTAGGACTGTACACCGGCTTCTGGAAAAGAAGAAAGCATGGGAAAGAATAAAATCAAATGGCCTGAATAGTTGGAGGGAAATGTGATAAACCCAGAGCCCGTTTCCTCAGCGGTGTTTTACAGAAAGGGATTTATTGCACAACAATGAGCTTTTATTTATTCTTCTTTCAGTGAGCATTTTTGCATTATTATTCATTCGGCAATTCAGCTGGGTATTCAGAAGTGACAGCTTGCCAATTTTTTTCACAAGCATTTTGGACCTTAACATCTTAATCTGAAATCATTGCAGTGATTACAGAGGGGTAGTGGGTGGGAGGATGTGGGAAAGGTAGCAGCATTTTCAGAATGCTTGTACCAAAAGGAATTGTGCTAAACAGATAGCTCTGACAGCCGCAGATGGAACGTTGGAGTCTCTGCTTGCTGATGGGTAGCAGGAACGGGGTTATATAGGATGTTGAAATACTTGCCCGCTCTGAGGTTTTCCCCCATTTTAGCAAATGATCACACCTGTGCCAGCCAA
This sequence comes from Camelus ferus, assembly GCF_009834535.1. Classification (NCBI taxonomy): domain Eukaryota; kingdom Metazoa; phylum Chordata; class Mammalia; order Artiodactyla; family Camelidae; genus Camelus; species Camelus ferus. The sequence goes on from NC_045699.1 coordinate 31,687,593, forward strand.
GGTAACATTCCCCTCTTTCACCTTCTCTTTGAGAGCAGCAGTCACTGAAGCTATAGAAAGGCCATATCTAATCAATCGATTAATCAGTACTTATTAGGTGTCTAATCTGCCTACTGAACTCTCTAATCCTTTATCCTGCTTTATTTTCTTCCTAGTATTTGCTATTAATCATGCTACATTTCAGCTTATTTATTTGGTTTATTATCTGGTTACCCAGTTAGAATGTAAGTTGCCTGGGGACAGGAAACTTGTTGGGTCTTATTCGAGGCTGCATCCCCATCACGGAGAACAGAGCCCCAGCAAACAGCAGAGACATAATATTTATTGGACTAATGAGTGAATGAATGCAGGAATGCCAAATGCTGAGGAAAATTAAGGAGTGGTGAGACATTTTCCCCTTATCTTGCTGTGTAATCTAGCTTGAAAGCAAGCTGTGTGAATGCTCAGAGCCTGCAAAGTAAGGCAGGGCATCAGAAGCTCTTGGCTTTTCTTTGAAGGGTCTTCCCTACAGGTGATGACTATGAGCTTCTTGTGTAGAAGAAAAAACTGTGTTGCCACCCCCCTTTAAGTACTAACCAGTAAGAATAAACTGATCACCCTTGGACCTGCTTTTCCAAGTCCTGCCCACACGCTCTGCCTTACTCTATTCGTGTGACCCCCTTTCCTTTTGATCTCACAGCTGAGGTCCAGAGGCACCCCCACCTGCCAGTGATACCAGCTGGTTTGCCCTCTTCTTACCCCCGCTAACTATATTCAGAGGGTGGCTTGGTTCAAATGCACCCCTGAAAGAGATCTCTTCAGCCATGTTCCTCAGCTTGTGTTGCAAAAAAAATCTTGTGGCTATTAATAGAAGTCTTTTGGGCAAACATTTCTGTAGCCAAATGGGTGCAGGGAATACAGAGTTAATTGAAGCCGTTCCCATAGTTGTCTGTAAGCCTTCGGTGCACTAGTGTGCACTTAAATCTCTGAGACAGGGACGTGGTACACAGTGAGAGTTTCCCTCAGATTTATTTCACCATGGAATCTTTCTCTCCTAAAATACTTGTTACATCTTGCTGTCACTGAAACATAATCTAGGTAATATTGGTCTACAAGCTTCGCAGGAGGAGGATGTGCAGAGGCGGCCTGAGCTGGACCTTTGGGGGTTTGCAGATTGGCTGATTGTTCATCACCAATTGATTGGGGGTTACCATGATGTGCAAGTTCATAGAACCAGGACCATAACATTCAGAAGATGGAGAACCAAGGTTTCATGAAAGCAGTGGGATGGAGCTGGGCTTCAAGTGGTAAACAGGGTTTAAACAGAGAAGAGGAAATTTCAAGTGTGTGCAAAAAGAATAGACAGCTGTATAATGCTGAGTGTTTTTATTTTCAAAATTTAATTTCCTCAGATTTCTGAAAATTCAGTGAGACTTTGATGAATGGTTTCAATATCCAGTCCTATTTTTTTCTTATTAATTTAGTGTATTAGTTTGCATCCTCTGAGGCAGATACTAAAACAATTCAGTGTACAAGGATTTTATTAAGGAAAATGCCTGTGTGATAGAAAATAGGGAGAACCCAGGGCTATCAGACCATTACACAAGTCCGACCCCAAGTGAAGGAGGAAGGGAAGGAAAGTTGGGTAGAAGTGTTCTCAGCTGCTCTGAAGTCTCAAGAAGGGTTAGTAATACTGTCAGGGAGTTCTGTGTCAAAGTCAGGCATCAGAAGAGTCCAATTTTTCCCAGGACTAACTGTCCAAATATTCCCACCGCACTGAGGTACCAGCTGGGGGCAGCCCATGGGAAACGTGGCCTTGGTCCAAATACGGTGATGAGTGTCAGAGCTCAGCTGCTGGCCCCTTGATTGGTTAAGCTCCCTGTATTGGAATTCTGCAAGACACATTCTCATGACCACCACACTCTAGAAACAGAGCTTTATAAAAAGTGAACTAACCTGTTTATGAGGAACACACTGCCCCCAAACCCAAAGTCACACATGTGAAATGAGGGGTAAAGGCAAGGCAGTGTCTGCTGCAAATGACCGTAGACTTAGCCTGGGAATTAGAGACTCTTGTTATTTCTCGTTTTATAAATTTCCAGATAAGAATATTTTATTTTCTCCAGGGAGTAGATTCAGTTTCTGTGGGATCTCAGCTTATAAAATTGGATGTTGAGAATGAGGACTATTATTAAGAAAAAGAATGTAAATTACAAATACAAAATTGCCAGGGCTCCTCCTCGAAGCCTTGGAAAGGGGCCCTGCAAGTAAGAGGCCAGCTCCAGCCTCAGTTACTGAAATGATAAATCCACCCCTGCCCATCTGCAAATCATGGGTAAGAAACTTGGAGTACATTGCATGAGCATATTTAAAAATAATTCACTGTTGATTGATTCATGAAAATGTAAAATGCCTCACAAGTGTTTAATTATCTGAACTGTGTGTGCTTTCAATGGCAAAGAAATAGCAGATGAGAGATGGAGAGGGTGAGCCTTGGAGGTTAATGCACAGAGAATGACCCTGGTGTGCGCTCTCTGGCAGAGCTGAGCTGCTGACGCAGATCCAGAAGGATCCGTTCTCAGAATCCAACTCAGTCACAGTCCTTGGAGGGGAGCACAGTGTGACTTTGGGTCTCCTATTTCCCGTCTCTGTAGGGACACAAAATAAGGAAAACAAGAAGCATAGAGCATGCACGTGCGTGCACAGACACACACACACACACACACACACACAAATTATGCTTGTAGCTCAGCCCCACAGTGCAGTGCAAGGGGCAGTAAACTCCCGAGGGCTGCAACTAACACACCTGTGTTGGTTAGTCAAGCTCCAAGGATGACAAGATGTTTCCCCAAATTCGTTTTTGCAGAGGATTCCAAACTACTCGGATGGAGAGGCTTCTAATGAGAGAAATAAAGCAAAACAAAAATGAAAATGAGGGAGGAATAAGGAAGAAAAAGGAAAGAGGAAGTGAGGACAGACAGCCAAGGGAGAGGAACAGGAGACAGTGTGGAAGAGAAAGGGAAGGGTGGGGGGAGGAGCAGAGGCCCAGTTGCTTCTGGATCTTTTATTGTCATTTGAAAACAGAATCTGACCCAAAGTATTAGACTCATGCAAATCCAGTCAGAGGAAGCTCTGATCCTGGACATGCCTTTGCTGGGCTCTGATAATCCCAAGGTCACCATCCCTATGGCTTTCTAGTTTGGTTTTCAGTCCATCTGAATATTCTACTGGTGGGATGGTCTTCCTTACACATGACAACACTGTGACCCTCCCCAGCTCAGCACAGGGTGAAACTCGACAGCTTGCTGCGCAAGCCCAGCCTCTCCCCAAGCAGAGTCGTGGATCACTCATTTGCTCCAGCTCACCTCATTTCTTGCTGTTGCGCTCTCTCTAACATTTTAACAGCCCTGTTTCTCATTTTTTGTATTGTTCTCCACCTAGATCTGTTTTTCTAACTGAACAGATCCTTGTCTGATTAGCTTAATCATAATACATTGAAATTTCCTCCTTATCTTTGTATTTCCCGTATCGTACAAGCTCCAAGAAGTATGTTGTTCCACCAGTAGCCCCCATCCCAATGGACGGCAGATAGCAGGATCATGATAAATATTTCTTGAAAGAAATGAATGAATGTAAAAGATATTTATATGCATACACACTTCCCTTTACTTATGAGTCCTATGACTTTTGCTCAATTATCTCCTTTTCTTTAAAACACCCCTTGAAGTTTGTCATTTCCAGAAGAATGTACCAAAATAGTCATTTTATGCACACGCACACACTCCTGGTGCTTTATTTACATTGGAAGGTCCTAGGTGCTGCTTTGCTTTGCGTTTGTTTTCCTATGATGAAGTAGTTTGTAGCAGACCAATGATTCAGGAAAACTTGTTTTTAAAAAAAATTGTTTTTACACCTGAAGGCATCAGAGAGCAACTAAGAAAATCAGATTTGAGGGGCCAAGATCCCAGGAAGAAAGGGAGCTCATTGATGTAACCCCAACATTCTACACTGCATTTCTCTTAAGGGTATATACCAATTTTTGGACATGGTTTGAGAGGCTGAGGATCCAGGCAAAGGGTGACATCTAAGAGGTCGAGAAGCTAGCTGAGCTTTTGGCAATCCTCTGTAACTAGGGAGAAAAAAACATTAAGTTCAGGGCTGCCAATGCATGAGAATGTGTAAGTCCAGAGCTCTGAAAGAAAGGAGAAACAGAGAAGGGGGCCCAACACTTGGAAGAGTTTTCCTCCTCAAGGTGTCTGATGATTGAATTGAAGACTTAAAAGCCAAGTTAATACCATCAAAAAATCAAGAGTGGAGTTTTTAGCATCTCTTAGTCCTGGGGAGACAAAAATTGGATTTCAGGATAAGCTGTATTAAACACCTCAGCATCTCGAGTACCCTAAAGGACTATTCCCTAGCAGCAGGTAAAAATCAGAAGTAAACTGAGGCTTATTTAGTTTCTAGTGGGGTTGAGGGAAATTGCCCCTTATCTAGCTGCCTGCAGAGGACAGGGTACGTTCTCTCTGATATGAGAGAACAGTATGCAAACTGTCGAGTTTTTCATACACAGTGCATGTAGCAAGCAATCAAAATTTGCTAAGGATACAGAAAAAAAGAGATGAAAACAGAAAAGAGAAACAGATCTGTGGGTGGATCAGATACAGAAATTATCAAACGTTGGCTGGACCACATGCAAGAAAAGAGATAACAAGATGAAGAATTGATTTTAAAAATGATCAAATGAGAATTCTGTAACTGATACTAAGATAACAGTGAGAATTCTGTAACTGATACTAAGATAACAGTAAGTGGATTTAATAGATTATTGATACAGCTAAAGCTTAGTCAACTGAAAGTCAGCAGGAAATAGCAAAGCTTATAATCACAGACAGAAAAAAGAATGTGGAATACAGAAAAGCATAAGATAAAACCCAGGGAGGAGGCCTAACATACTTACCCAGAAGGAGGTGAGCAAATAGAAAAGAAGCAATACTTGAAGAGGAAATGATAATTTTTCGAAAGTGTTGAGAGATACTAAGCCACAGATTCAAGAAGTTCTGTAAACTAAGTACAAGTGGGTTAAATACAAAGAAAACTACACCTTGATGTGTCATCGTAAGACCACCAATTACTAAGGACAAAAGGAAATCTTAAAAGCTGCCAGACCAAAAGACAAATTACCTTCACAGGAGCAAAAAGCAGAAGACTTCCTCAAAAAACAACAGACATTAAAGAAGAAAGAATGACATCTTTTAAAGCGTGGAGAGAAAAATCCTGCCACTCTCAAATCTATAACCAGGAAAAATAGCCTTCAAAAATAAAAGTACAAAAGGCTTTTCCAGTCGAACAAAAACTGAGAATTCCCTCTCTTGCAGAGCTGCTCTGACAAAAGGGAAGGAGGAAAGGGGAAAAAGGAAGAGAGGATTCTTCAGGAAGATGAAAGAGGAGCTCAAGAGGAATTACAGAAATGCAGGCCAGAATAGAAAACAATGGAAAGAGAAAAACATTTGGATAATTTAAAGTTGATATAGACTGAATAAAACAAAGTAATGGTGGTGGGATTGAAAACCCACATGGAATTAAAGTGCAAGACAATGGAAAAAGACTAAATTTAATTTGTTAACAAAGAATTTTATTTCATCTTGTCCGTCTCAATATCATCAGCACCTGTCACAGTGGAGGGTATACAGTTAGTGCCATACAAGTGTTGGTTGAATGCTGCTTGAAAACCCTCCTTTTACAGATGGAGAAAAGGAAAGTCCAGAGACATCAATTTCCTGTCAGAGCTGTGCCCAGCACCCAGGTCTTTTTCACTGCCCAGCGTTCTTTCGGTGCTGACTTCAGTCTGGCTTTGCCCTCGGCTCACTTCAAGACAGGTGGCATTTTAGACAACGTTCCATAGGTGCGCCTGCTTACAAAACCTTACACCCCATTCCAGGAGCCTGAGCCCAGGGCAAATCTCTCCCTGGTGCATCTGCTCTCCTCCAGGGGACCCAAGTCCAATCTGGGACCTGGTGTCTAACCACTTTCCTAGCCTCTTTCCTAAATACCCAATTCTCTAAGTGACAAAGCATTGAGAAGCCCAGAGTAATCTCTGAGGCCTGGGTTTAGGTCATGGATATTTATGTTGGCTCAAGCCCCCTTTTCCTCCAACTGCTGAGGCCTTGTTCTGGAAGAATGCAAGTTAGATGGAGGAGAACAGCGCAGCAGCCTGTTGTCTGCAATGCCGTCAGAGCTCATTTTCCAAGCGATTCTTCCGAAGGTCTTAGGATGACAAACTTCTTCTGCCTTGTCGGTGATTCTGTTTTTTAAAGGGGAAGCCCTGGAGGCCACAGGGAGTTGCTGAAGGGGAGGGAGTAAGATGAGAGCCTTAGCTTCCCTACCACCTTCCTCCCACTGCTTCTAACAGGACCAAAAAGAGCTGGCGTGGAATGTGCACTCAGACTGTGCAGTGACTGGGTGACACTGTAATATTTTAATACAATCAGTGTTTAGTTAATGTACGAAGCAGTCAGGTCGGTGGCTGGGCAGAGGAGGAGGACCAGGGTTTTGCAGTCCCATAGCTTGACTTTAGTCTCTGTTCTGCCTCATAGATCATAGACCGATCACTAAACCTCTCTGAGCCTCTCCATCTGTGAGTGGGAAACATCCTAATCCTACCCCACCTGCTTTCCTGCTTTACACGATTTTAGAGGGAGGTGGAATGAAATAACGTGTATAAATATGTTTTCGAAATGGAAGAGTCCTGAGAACCATCTCCATTTTTTATTTGCCTTAAGAACACTGCAGATACTGCAAACTGTGACAACCAACCAGTAATGCATGGCAAAAAAAAAAAAAAAAAAAAAAGCCAAGATTGTTTAGAACTGGATGAATGCTTAGGGACCTTCTAGCCTAACGCACTCATTTTTCTGCTGAGAAAACTGAGTGGAAGCCAAAGAAGTGAAGTTACTTCCCCAAAGGAATGAAATCAGAAAAAGGCGGGGAAAGAACAGCCTGCACATCTGTTCCAAATCCTGCATGGAGTCTCCCGGAGCAGGGGAGTCAGGACTACCAGGTCCTAGTGTTGACTGTTGCTTTTTTTTTTTTTTTTTTTTTTTTGATGTACACAGAGAGTCCTGATCTGAGCAAGGAGATGAGCAGATGATCAAAGAGAGATGTTAAAAGTTATAAGCATCCATCTGATGTTTTCTTCCTGGCTATCATGATATGAAGAATTACAAAAGCACGGGGAGACTTCTATAAAGAATGTGGGCAACTTACCTGAAGAATGTTATGTCAATAAAATTGTTTTCAGTGAAGGTGCTGACATCCGTCCTCAGGATGAGAGGGTGTGCCAGACACCACTTCAGGACCATTTCTGAGACTTCTGTGGCTCACTTGCAGCTGCTCAAACGTCAGAGAGAAAAACATGGATTTCTAGTGGATCTGACATCATCTCAAGCGCAGCCAGAGGGAAGAAATGAGGACGCCTTGATGTGTGAGGGTGCATCTCTGGTGTGCGTGCCAGATCTTTGAACACATGCTCCCCACGACCTCTCTGAGGTCGGCAGCGTAAACTCCTCCACTGAGTGCTCAGACAGCTTCTGATGTGGAGTTGGAGTTTCTCCAACAGCACAGTTTTTAGGGGTCTACACAGAGAAGGGAAGCCCCCCGTCCACTTGGTACAGGACTTAGCAAAGTTACTTGAGCCCTAGATCAAATGACTATGAAAATAGCACTCCCTACCTCCGTCCCCTTCAGTGCTGCGAGGCCTCAGGAGCCTTTGAAGATGAAGTGGCCATTTGATCCTGAACTTCGTACCGCCACCACCGCATGAATCAAGGCTCTCCAGCAAGTCTTTTGCTCCCCCCTGTTCAAAGGTTAGACATCAAAGAGCCCCAGCTCGCTGTGGATCCCAGAATGCTAGGTTTCCCCAGCCACGTATTGGCACTGGGTCAACACCATTGTCGGGACTTGGGTGTTCCCAAGGTCACATGAATCCTGAAGCGGTGTTTTCCTCTGAAGAGGCAAGCCCCAGCGCCTGCCCCGCATCTTGAGATTTATTGATTTCATGTCATCAGGGACTGAACAGAATACCTGTAGTTCAACAAAAATAACTGTCACTGACTCAGAAACAAGAAACTGCCTGTCCCCGAGGGGCCAAGGCACCAGGCAGGAGGGCCCTCCCCAAAGCCTGGCCTGGCTCCTTTGTTCCGTGCCGATCAGCCCTGGCCTCACACTGTGTTGTCGTCATGATTTATCTCTTTCTTTCCATGCCGGGTGACTCAGAGGGGGCGACGTGCTACGGAAAGCCCTGCTACATTCAACTGATGAAATACAGCCAGCCCCTGCCAAGCCGGAGGGGGCAGATGGGTAGTCCACGGGCGCACTGGAGGAGAACGCTCAGCTGCGTGACGAGTGGCTGTGGACAGGCTTCGCTGGCCTCCCGCCATTTGGAGCAAAAGCATCAGAAGCCCAAGAGGACACAGAGGCAGAGCCACAAACACTGATATGACCCATGCATGCCAGCCAGGGGCACCAAGCAGAGGCAGGCCACAGTGAATTATTTGAGTCAGCTGTTAAATGTATGCTAAGTCCTGCCCGGTGTGGGACGAGCGCTGTGGTGCATCAGTAGGTTCTACAGAGAGGAGCAGGCTGCTGTCTGCACCCAGCAAGCTGGACCCAATTAGGGGGGAGAAGATGGCACACAGCTTGACACTCATTTTGAGCAATAACTGAAGAATATCTGTTTTTATGTTTTAAAATTTGTGTTTAATGTATGTTTATGTATTGTGTGTATAGGTATATACACACAAAATAGACAAAATAGAATATATTATAAAATATATATTATATATACAATATATTCTATATTGTCTGTTTTGTGTATATATGCATATATACATAAGTATAAATACATAAATATGTACACATATGCATCTGTTTTTTTCAAAAACCACCCATCTGTTGCCCTCCCCCATCTGCATGTTGGCTGAACCTATTCAAAGGCAGAAAAACTCATGATCATTGGGTTTAAAACCAAAAATTACTATTTAAAAACACCTTTTAAAAAACTGTGCAGGCCATGTACAAATATAGTGGATTTCAGGTTGACCAGGACTCATAAAGACAGAGAATTGAAACTGTTTTTTAAATATTTGAATGGGGTTAAAGTATAGCTTGTCTTGATTGGCTCCGCTGGAATCTGAACTCCCTGTTGGAGACTCCAAGGCAGTGGTTCTGTGCAGTGGCTGACCAAGAGAAGTTGCTTCGCCGTCAGGAGGCCTGGCCACCAGAAGTCTCACACGCAGGCAGTGGTGACGTGTATGCCTGGAGGCTGAGGTGCCATCCTGTTGAACCTGCTTGCCAGCCTCTGTAGATGAGTGTAAATGCCAAATAAGTCGATGTTTTACAGGAGAGGTGATGTTTCACGAAGATAATGCCAGTGGTGAGATAAAGGATGGCTTAGAGCTGGGGCGAGGTGGGAGGTCGAACAGCTAGGAAGCTGTGGTCCTGGGTACCTAACACAGCATGGTGGGGGGAATGGAGAATCCAGAGGTGTAGGACTGGCAGAACTGACTTGGGAATGGAGGGCACACAGAGACGGGGCTTACGTGCCAAAGAGAAAAGGGTCTGCTATTTACATGCCCGGCCTCGAGCTAAAATGGTGAGTTTAATTTCCAGCACATGCTGCAGTAACGGACACCCTCCACATCTCAGTGGCTTAACGTAGTAAATGCTTCTTTATCCGAAGACCAGAAGTCTCCATGGGTATGAGTGGACACAGATCGTTACGGCGGGGGAAAGATAACTAGTTCCACTTGCCAGAAGCACTTGGGGCCTGCCAAGATAACAGATACAGAAATATGGGTGTTTCACAGAAAAGACCAGCTGATTTCCATTGCTGAAAACGGCATGGGGAAGAGAATGATGCGCAAAGCCAGGCAGTCCAGAACATGGTGCCTGACGCTTATTATGTGAAGTGTGTTTCGTGGACTTCGGAGTCTGCAGAGCCCACTTTTAATTTTTTGTGCATGTCACCCCTGGTTTTCTTCCATCATCAGGGGTCACTTCTATCATTGGCCACTCTGATGTGAAAACAGAGTAACAGTATAACAAAATAACAAAGATAAGTGAAAACATATGTGTAGTGTTTGGTTGGTTGGTTGAAAGAGGTCCAAAAGGATCACAGAGGAGCTGCAGTCCGTGGCATTGAAGTGGGAAGTAGACCCAAGTTTGCTGTCGTCCTGCACGTCCCCGGGGAAGTGTCCGGGGGAGGCGGGCTTATTGCTGCCACTTCTCTTTTCTAAAGGAAGAAAACAGAAGGTTCAAGTTGAGGCAGTTTAAAGTTTACCTCGTCCACCTGTCCCATTTTTGTGGAAAGGGAAACTGAGACACAAATGGCTTAAATCCCCCAAATTACAGAGCTGCCAAAACCCCCATGACAGTAAAATACCCAGTTCTCATCACTCCTCCTGGCTCCACTGTAAAAATCTCCCCTTCCTCCCCCGCTTCCCCCTCCCTCTCTCCTCCTTCCTCTTCCCCTATCTCCTCTCCTCCTCCTCTCCCTCATTAAAATCATCTAAAGAAAACACGTATGAATAAAATAAGCAATAGAGAGAGTAGTTAGTCCTTCAGTAAGATTAAGGTCCTGTCTGCGGGTCTTAGTATTCATCTGCAGACAGGTGCTCCGGGGGATTGTCAGCACGCCTGAAAATGGCAGAGGCTTGCTGACGGTAGAAGATTTTTCAGTCCAGTGCACCCTCAGAGAAAACAGCCACGGCATCGCGTTTCTTTGTCATTATTCGTAATTGTGCTCTCAAAGCATTAAAGGAAAACAATGTATGGTGTCTCTGGGCCACTTGATCAGCAGACTTGCTGAAGGACCAAGATGTAAGAGCGTCGACAGGGAACTGACAGCACAGGACGCTGCTCCGGCACATCTCCCTGTTGTATGTGGGTCCTTAACGTCTTACTCAGAGCGAGGTGCTGTCCTTCTTACTGAGTGATGAAGCATTGGACATACACCATTAGAGAATGTGCTTTGACATTTTTTTCCTCCAGAAGTGATGGGGTGTGAGATGATCCAGGGTTAAAAGCAGTGCATAGACATAATTAAGACAAGGAGCTAGTCACTTAACCTCTCTGACTTTTGTTTGGGTTTTGTTTCCACCCCCCCCCCCCATTTATAAAGTGGAGGAATTGAATCAGATGACCTCTGAGACCCTTTCTAGCTTGGATATTTCAAATCTATCAACACAAAGCCACCTGCCTCACATCAGGTTTCAACTCATAATTTTGCCTCATTTGCAATCTGTCCTCAGCCCAGAGAAAAGGAGAGAACAGAGCTTTTATCTGAGGTGTAGGTGCTAGGAAAACCCAGATTCCTGACTTGAATCCCCTTTCTAAGAAAAGACTTTCACTTTGCCATGTGGCCACAGATCCCTGTGCTCCTCCCTTGCTGTCTACTGATAATTCATTTTGAATCAAATGAAAAATAGATGAGCCGGTTCTGGATTAGATCGCCACGCTAGGACTGAACCCACAACTGTTTACAAACATTCTTGGTTGTGAGTGAGAAAGAATCATTAAATTCATCTACACACCCCAGTTACTAAGACTCCTAGAAGAGATGTGATAGGAAATCTTGTTTTGAAAATGAAACATCGCCATCTCCTTAAGAAGATGAAAGCTATAAATTGAAGTTTTTAATTGGAGCCCTTCTTTTGTGTACATAATAGGTGTTTGTGGTAGATAATGTTTATGGTTAATCAAGTCTGGCGTTTTATACAGGAAAGATGTTATTTGGCTGATCCTTAAAAAAAAACTTTTTTTTTTTTTAAGTTAAGGGCATAGAAGTCTGTGTAGAGAGGCATCATCTTTGTGTGAAAGAAGATGCTGTCCCAGAGCTACTGGAAGTGGCAGCTGTGCAGAATACGAGTTGTCCTGGAGGGTTCCTTCATTCATTTCTTCCACCGCAGATTTTTTGGGAGGAGTTTATAGGTTTGTTTGTTGTTTGTTTTAATGGGGATTGAACGTGCCAAGGATGCACTCCGCCACTGAGCTATACCCTCCGCCCACGCCCACCACAGATTTCTGAGTGCAAAAATGCTCAAGCATTAGATACAAATACTGTAAATACAGAAATAATGTGTGTGTGCTCAAGGGACTTGTTATCTAGTAGGGAGACTCTCATGCCCTGGGTGTGCACCACCCACAATGCAGACGCCAGCGGTGGGGAAGACTCGGGGCCAGAAGTAACAGCAGCCGCGTGTGGGAGCTGGGGTGGGAGGTGGTCACCAAGAAGTAACGGGGGAGCTTCGTCAAGGTGGACGGTAGGAATTTGCAGCAGGGATGTCAGGAATGGGCTTCCAGACATCCTGGATTCTTCCGTTTGCCCCTCCTGGTCTCATCCTTTTCTCCTTTGCCCTCTGCTGGGGTTACAGGACCAGCTGACCTGGGTGAACCCTACTGTCAGGCTTCCTGCCCTTTGGCTTCACGTTGTGACCAGTCAATGGGTAGCCCCAGCAGGAACTTGGAGAAGCGGGGTAAGGTCAGCGTGTTTTAGTTCCAGATTACCTTCCTGAGGCTAGCTGTTTCTCAGGCTGAAGCTGACCCAGAGTTCTCTGCTCCACTCGACGTGGCTTCTATGGAACCCTCTCCTTTTGAGTCCCAGTAAGCACTCTCCCTTAGAGGAGACCAGCTTAGGAGTGTGTGTTTGCACTGTGACTGACCCAGTGTTACGCATTTGCCCTTGAACTTCTCTTCCCTTGCACTCTGCTTCCTGTGCCACCTTCCCTTTGCACACCAGTTTGAGTGTGCATTCTCTTCCCTGACTGACACAGCAGCCACAGCCCAGCGGACAGACTGAGCAAAGACAAAAGGAGTGCCAAACTCTCGTATGTTTGGAAGTCGTCGTATAGATCAGAGACAGAACAGAAGGGGCACTCGGGGCAGGGGGATGAGGGGAGGATGGGAGAGGCACCAAAGGTTTGTAAACTAGGATGTTAGGACCGGACAGGATTCGCTCTGGGTCTATGAAGATCAACCTGGCAGTGGCATAGAGAATGAACTAGAAAAAAGGCTTTAGAGACCGGTGGCAGTAGCTGTCGTTCCCCTGTGGCTCTGGCCGCCTCCAGGCAGCACTGCTGTGATTCCAGCTTTCGTCAGCCCCTGGGCTCCTGGAACAGGACCCCTTGCCTCTGGTTCTCCATCCTGCTCTTGCTACCCCGTGTTTGGCTCTCAACTTCTCCATCCCCTGAGCAACCAAGCCCTGTAGTCAGTTCCATCTTTTATAAACATTTGGAGTGTTTTCTGTTTTTTTCTGGTTGGATCCAGACAAATGCAAGCATCTAATTAGCCCAGGAAGTGAGGCGGCCAGTTGTGACATGTTTTAAGGGGCCTGGCTTGCTGGCAAAGGGTCACAGTCTCCCCTCAAGCCAGAAAGCCGTTACTGTCTTCCATGAGGGGTGGTTCGGGGGAATGTTCTTACATGGACTCCAGAGCAGCCCGTGTGGGCTGCCTCGGTGATTCCATGCAAGTCTCTTGATCTTCGTGTGCCTTGTTTCTTCATAGGTAAAATGAAGGTAATAGTACCTCCCTTATGAGGTTGTTGTAAGCATTAAATGAGCTCATATGATTTGTGTAAAATGTTCTTAAAAGTTTAACTGCCATGTAAATACTAGCTATTAGGTTTTGCCTGGGCACTTTGGGCTGGAGCGTGAAAGGCTAAGGTCTCCCTTCCTCTCCACACACCAGGTCGTCCCCGTATTAGGATAGTCGATTTTGGCCTCCATATCCTAAGGACGACAGCTTTAGAGGTTGGAGGAAGCATGTACTGATTGACAAGGATGCTGTAAGGAGACATAGTTTTCCAGGGGCAAGCAGTAGTTGTCATGTTTTCCAACTGGCAGAAATTCCAAGGGCTGTTCCTTAAAAATATTTCAGGGCTGTGAGCAGGGTGCTTCTTCTCAGCTCCTAACCATCTCCTCTGCAGCAGAGTGGGTTGCTCCAGAAGGGAGCCCTGTTCTCAGGCAGTGCCGCCAGAGAGAAAAATCTGAATGAGTAGAAATCAGAAGATACAGCCATCCCTTCCTTCACTGACTCTGAAGGCAACTAGGGCTGATTTTCCAGGGGAGCCAGAAAGGGAAGTGTCACCTGCAGAAATGAAATTTTCATAACCACAGGGGGTAGTAAAACATTTTATTAAAAGACTCAGGTCTGCGATGATAAAGCTCACTGAGGACAGTTTATAGTTATTTGAAATTTTCGGTTGTCTCTGAGTGATTTACGTTTACTTCCCTGGAAATTCAAGTCCTGGGGCGCCAGGGAACTCCCAGTGCACAAAGTGTGAGTAAAAGCCCACAGCTCAGCTCACCACCCAGCTCAACTCCAGCCTGCCTCCCAGTCCGTGTGTTTCATCTGGAAATCCATGCTCTGTCCTTTGGAATTAAACTCGTCTGACAGCCCAGCTGCAGTATTGATTAAATGTTTTCTTCTATAGAGTGGCTCACGTTGTTTCGGGGAAGCCTCTCCCAGAGGCCAGGGATTGCTTCCGGGGCCTGTTCTCCAGGGGAGTGGTCTCTCAGGCAACTCAGGGAGTGTGGGCCAGTCCAGGGCAGCCCCATTAGCTGGGCACTGAAAGTGGAAAGTGTGTTCATCACGGGCAGGTTGGGGAGTCAGTGTAAAGACTCTGAACAATGCAAGTCTCTCCACTGTGAAGGGACTCTGTCTAACTGAGTAAAATACCAAACAGACAAACAAAACCCCAAAAAACAAAATAAAAACCCCTCTATTACTTATTAACAACTCAGAAAGTACCACTTCACGTTGACCAGTTATTTAAACACTTTTGAAAATGCTTTTAAAAGGCAACCTAATGTTATTTCCCTACTTATGCAGCATAAAACCCTTCTTACTCTAGGGAAGCTGGGGTCTTGCCATCTATTTACAAACCTGCATTAGAGATTTAAGGGGAAAAAAGATTGTGGTTAGGATTTGTATTTTATTTTTTAATATTTTAAAATATATATATTTAATTTTTTTATATTATGATTATTTATAAATTATTGAAGTATAGTCAGTTTACAATGTTGTATCAATTTCTGGTGTACAGCACAGTGCTTCAGTCACACATGAACATACATATATTTGTTTTCATATTCTTTTTCACCATAAATTACTACAAGATATTGAATAGTTCCCTGTGCTATACAGTATGAACTTGTTGTTTATTTTATATATAGTAGTTAGTATCTGTAAATCTCAAATCCCCAATTTATCCCTTCCCACCTGCTTCCCCTCCTGGTAGCCATGAGTTTGCTTTTTATGTCTAAGTCTGTTTCTGCTTTGTCAATAAATTCGATTGTCTTTTTTTTTTTTTTTTTTTTTAGATTCCACATATGAGTGATATATGGTATTTTTCTTTCTCTTTCTGGCTTACTTCACTTAGAATGACATTTTGTAGGCCCATCCATGTTGCTGGAAATGGTATTATTTTATTATTGTTTATGGCCGAGTAGTAGTATTCCATTGTGTAACTATACTACAGCTCCTTTATCCAGTCATCTGCCGATGGACGTTTAGGCTGTTTCCATGTCTTGGCTATTGTAAATAGTGCTGCTATGAACGTTGGGGTGCAGGTATCTTTTTGAATTAAGGTTCCCTCTGGATATACGATACGCCCAGGAGTGGGACTGCTGGATCATATGGTAAGTCTAGTTTTAGTCTTTTGAGGAATCTCCATACTGTTTTCCATAATGGCTGCCCCAAACTACATTCCCACCAGCAGTGTGGGAGGGTTCCCTTTTCTCCACACCCTCTCTAGCATTTATTATTTGTGGACTTTTGAAGGATGGCCATTCTGACTGGTGTAAGGTGATACCTCATTGCAGTTTTGATTTGCATTTCTCTGATAATTAGCGATATTGAGCATTTTTTCATGTGCCTATTGGCCATTTGTATGTCTTCATTGGAGAACTGCTTGTTTAGGTCTTCTGCCCATTTTTGGATTGGGTTGTTTGCTTTTTGTTATTAAGTTGTATGAGCTGTTTATATATTCTGGAGATTAAGCCCTTGGCAGCAGCCTCCTCAGGTTTGGAATTCTCCAAAGAGCTCCTGGTGGGACTTCTCCCAGAACAAGAATGCTTGGGAATCTTGAGATCTCCCAGTCATCCAGACTCAATTACGCAGGAAGGAATAATTTTCTTGAGCTGTAGACACTTAGCAGGCTTCTCTGCATCCTCACATTCATTCAGCAGACATCTGTGTCTTTCCACACAGAGCCCATGCTGTTCAGTGAGTCCAGTGTCCTTAGTGAGCCAGGACCACAGTGCAGACCCTTCTTGGGTGTGTTCTGCATCCAGCCCAGGCCAGCATGGCTCACAGGACATTTTTCCCTGGACCTCATCTTCCCCATGGTTTGAGTGTACAAACCCTCGACCCACAACAACTGGGATGACCCTTATAGGCCCTCACCTCTCCCCAGTAGAGACATGTTGCCTGGCTTTTCCCAGTTGCCTGGTTCCGCCCTCCCTCACAAAATCCATCCTCCAGGAACAAAGCTTCCCAAACTATCATGGTGCTCTCAGCTCCTCCCCCCCCTTCCCTCCTCCTCTCTTCCCCTGCTCCATCTCTCCCTTTCCCTGAAAGGCTTGAATCTTAGACTCTTTGCCTAAGGAGGGGTGGCGGGGTGGGGAGGACTCCCAAGGAAAAGGGGAAAAGTGGTGGAAGGTTTTAAAAATGGAGTCATTTCCAGACCTGCCTGCTCAGCTGCCTGCTGGGTAATTCATCAGTATGAAACATCCCAGCACATTCTCTTGGGGGATGGCTCTGAAACCATTTACTTCTGCTCTCCAGCATCCCAGCGCAGCCCCTGAAAGAGGCTTCGGCTTGGGGGTCAGCAGCTGAGGGGTCAGCTAGGCTAAGCATAGCTTCCAGGAGGCTTGACACAACAACGGCAAGAGGAGGGTTGCGGCTGCCGGAGCTTACCCGGCTCTTGTCTTTACCCTGCTCCCCACACCTCAAAGCCCCAGTGACATCCAACATCTGTGGCTACCTCCAGGAACCGAGTCAGCCTCCAAACCCGAAGACAGCCACAGAAAGGGAAGAAAAGCACTAACCCGGTTCCTCATAGGGTTAACACAGGCAGGCAGGCTCACACAAAGGATGGATGAGGGCGAGGCGAAAGGAGAAATTGGGTGCACCGAGTGGAAAAAAACACCTTCCACCCTTTCTTTTGGCACCAAGAGGGACATTTACATTTCAGAGTAAGCCCGGCTACAAATGAGGATAGCTGGGAGCGTGTCCTTCCTAAGGCAGCTGATGAAAGGCCCTCCCACCGCCTTTGATGCTGGATGCACACTCGAGCACGTTTTTAAACGTGCATCTGTGGTGAGTTCAGCCCGGGAACCCCAGCGGAGCAGTGGTGCCGGTGGGTGAGAGGGGAAATCTTGCCTGGAACAAGCAGGCCTGGAATGGGCCTCCGGAGCAGCACCGACAAGACCCGGAATGGATTTCGCAAACCGAAGCGGACACCGCTTGGCGCAGAGATACCCGATCCCTGTCCTACACAAACTCATGGCCAGGCGCTGAGAGGTCCGCCGTTTGAGCACAGCACCCACGAGGGCTCGACAGCGGTGGGAACCTGGGAGGGACCGAACATGCTGTTTGGAATAATTGAGGAGGGGGAATATTCTTCCTGCTTGGTAGTGTGAAATCACTTATTTATGGCTCCATTCAGGCCCGGGTTTGCAGATAATCCCCCTTTCTAAGCAGTCGAACTCATGAATGTTGATCTTGCAAATCAAGCTGACACTAGCAGCTTTTGTCCACCGGGGCACACATCAGGGCCTGCCTTCTCCCCAGCACGTTTTCCCCGCTCATCGGAATGCAGGGCCCAGCCTCCCGGATTCCTGAAAGGCGCGCCCCGCCCCAAAGCGACCTGAGGTCTCCAGCAACAATCGAGGGGCTTGTCTGCCAAGTGCTCGGGCCCAACTTAGAGAGTCCTATTCAGGGCCCCAAGAGAAGCGCTCAAGAAAAGTGGCCCCGACAGGAGGAGGTCACCGTTGAGAGGCTCCGGGAGCATTAAACCCTCGCTACGCGGCCTTGATATTGGTCCTTAAACACACATGCCAAGCCAAGCCCGGACAATACCCGGCTCCCAGAAAGGAAGCAAAGAAACAATTGCATTTCTGTGGCCGGAGGACTGAGGACAACAGAGAGGAGGCAAAGCCAGCCAGGATGTATGGACCTGAAATAATGAGATCAGATGGGGGAGGGCGAACGTCAGCCCTATTCAAGGAAGCCATCAATAAAAGATGCTTTGCGCGAGGCAGATCGGTGGGTTTTACAGCGGACCAAGTGGTAGTTCTGGAGCATGGTGTGATAGATCTTGTTTTTTTTTTAATGCTAATGAGCTAATGTTTAGAAAGGACTCCAGGCTCCAGAGGAATAGATACTAACTGTGGACTAAATAGGTATTTGAGTGTTTTGTGATGAATGTGACTGATGAATGAAATAGGAATACAGGCACCCACACCCTCACTCGAGGCTCACGAACAAAGGTATTCGTGTTGAATTTACATTTTATTATGACGCACTTTCCTAGTCACATACTGCTCTCTATAACGGAGGCAACTCATTCTGCTTACTCATGCAGTGTACCCGTGTAGTTCCTTGTTATCTGGATCAGAGACTTGCAGTGTTCGGGTAAGGGTGAAGGATTTGTTAACACACGTAAGTGTATTTTTTTTTTTTAAAGTACCTTGGTTGCTTGCTTGATACAGAATCCTGGAAGTGGGCAGAATTCCTGCTGGCACGGTAATATTTCCCACCTTCCTGCCCTGCTCACTCCCCCAGATTTACAGTACACCTGCCCCTACTCCGTGAAATGAAGCCAAGGAGGAGTTGAAGACCTGTAAGTGACCAGAGTCCTCTGCCTCGAGGTCCCAGCAAGCAGGAGCACTGAATCTTAGTATTTCTTACCCGATTTTCACCTCTTTCCCATGGCTCTGACTTCCACGGAGCTTACTAAAGAGGAATCATAAAGGAGAAAAGAAGACAGGTTTTCTGAGGAGGAGGGGTGATCTGGTGACCATTTTTGGTTCACACACGTTTCTCAGAGAGAAAGGATGTGGTAGTTAGGGCACTGTCCGTGGGAAGAAACTTGTCTGTGCACTGTTTGCCATTTTCACATCACTGATGCTCTCCAGTCTTGGAGTCCAGTGGTCCATGGGATGAAGCAAACTTTTGTTGGGTGAAACCTTCAGAACAAGTCTATTATCATCAAAGAAACTAATCCATCTTGTCTTTGCTTGTGATTCTTGTCCGCACACCTTCTTGGATCTTGGTGTTTTCTATTTATAGGCTTTGACCATGTCCAGCTGGTGGTGGGTGTAGGTGGTTGTCATCTGCACAGTCTCCTTCCTCTCTGCCTCGCTGACTCCACATGGCTCTGCTCAGGCAGGTCACATGACCACTGGGGCACATGACCAGGCCAATTATATTCTGTCTTTCAGGAGCTGGGATCTTCAGGGGAGATGGAGAGCAGAGGACATTGATCAAGGTGTCTAATGAGCATATGCTATGGAAAGGCTCCCTCAGAGCATGATCCCTGAAGCTGTCCTATGGCTGGTACCTGCCAATGCCTGTTGTTCAGGTCTCCTCCATTCTGGGGCTGCTCCATTTCCCCTTCAAAACCTTTTTTTAGTTGCTTAACTTAAATACATTGTTTCATAAGTCATACAGAAGACAACAGTTTAGGAACTAATTTTTTTATGAAATAGAACACAGATCCAGAAAAGTGCATAAGAATGTATTACAAATAATTATAAAGTGAGTATATGTACATGGTTACCACCTGTGTGAGAAAGGAGAATATTACCAGTGTGCCTAGAAGCCCTCACCTCTCCCACTGGGTGACCCTCCTTAATGATGACAACCATCTCGCTCTCCCCTAATCACTAGACTGACCTGCTAGCATTATATATATACACATATATTCCTTTTTCATTATAGGGTATTACAAGGTATTGAATATAGTTCCCTGTTCTATACAGGACCTTGTTGTTTATCTGTTTTATATATAGTAGTTTATATCTGCTAATCCCAAACTCCTAGTTTAGCCTTCTGCACCTCCTTTCCACCCTGGTAACCATAAGTTTGTTTTCTTCATCTATGAGTCTTGTTTTATAAATAAGTTTATTCGTGTCATTTTTTTAGATTCCATGTATAACTGATATCATGTGGTATTTTTCTTTCTCTGTCTGACTGACTTCACTTAGTATGACAATTTCCAGGTCCAACTGTGTTGCAGCAAATAGCAATATTTTATTTTTTATGGCTGAGTAGTATTCCATTGTATATATATTACAACTACTTATCCAGTCATCTGTCAGTGGACATTTAGGTTGCTTCCATGACATGCTGCAGCTTCTTGATAATCATTTGCTTGCTTCATTTTATGGTTTTATCATCTATATATGCACCCCTACATGTTATTGTTTAATTTTGTCTGTTTTTGAAATTTATGTGAGAGGAGTCTTTTTGTCTGCTCACTGTTTTGTTGGTGAAAGTCATGCCTGTTAAGATGTATAGAGATAGTTGATCAGTTTCACTTGCCGTACAGCAGTACCTTTGTGAACATACCTCAGTTGTCGGTTCCATCCCAGATGAACATTTGCATTCTTTGCACTGGGGCTTTACAAACAGTGCTGCTATGAGCATCCTTATAAATGTCTCCCAATGTCTCTCTAGTGAAAATCCCTAGGAGTGGAATTGCTGGGGCATAGCGTATGTATGTCTTCATCTTTACTAGACAGTGTTACACTGTTTTTCCAGTCGTTAAGCCAGTTTTGCATTTCCTACGAGCACCAGATGAGAGATCTTTTTATTTTCCAGACTTCGTATTTCCAGCTTCTTTAAACTTTTGCCCATCTGGTGGCTTAATTTGATTGTAATTCCCTGATGACTAATGAGGCATGCACCTTTCCAAATCTTTATTGGCCATTTTGTTTCTGAAAATTAATTACCATGTCTCATGTGCATGTGTGTATTTGAATAGTTTAGATTCCTTGAAGTGATCAAAATATCAAGTTTTATGTTTCTATTCAACCGTCAAATTCAAGAAAAATTGTCATTTTTCTGGTGTTCAAATTTCTGTTGCGTTTGTTGTTTATATTTACCTCAACAGACAGCATTTTTTTAATTTGAGGAGCTAGTTAGAAATTCTTATTCTTGAAATTATTTCATTTGACTTTCACTAGAAGAGTGAAACCTTCATTAAAACCTGATATCAATCCCTGATCTTGGTAATGACAATGCACATCTTGATGCCTACTAAATGGCATTTTACCCACAGATGCTAGCCTAAAACTGAGCAGCTAGCCTCCAAAAGAGGCCTGCAGCACAGTGAATTGGGATTCTTCCTTGATGTGGTGGATTTGTTTGTTTACATCCAAGAGGCAATTTGCCTCTTTTATTTTATAACAAATATAGAGTATCAGCCAGCAACATTTACACAACTATATTTCAGTACTCACCAAACTTCTTCTCTCTCCTCACTCACCACCAGTTTCTTTTTTTTTTTGGAAATACAGTCAGTTACAATGTGTCAATCTCTGGTGTACAGCACGATGTCCCAGTCATGCAAATACATACATGTATTCATTTTCTTTTTTTTTCCATTAAAGGTTATTATAAGATATTGAACATAGTTCCCTGTGCTATACAAAAGAAACTTTAAAACCTATTTTTATGCATAGTGGTGGCCATTTGTAAATCTCAAACTTCAAATTTATCCTCTCCTACCCTCTTTCCCCAGTAACCATAAGACTGTTTACTATGTCTGCGAGTCTGTTTGTGTTTTGTAGATGAGTTCATAGTGTCTTTTTTTTTTTAGATTCCACATATGAATGATATCATGTGGTATATTTCTTTCTCTTTCTGGCTTACTTCACTTAGAATGACATCCTCCAGGTCCATCCATGTTGCTGCAAATGGCATTATTTTATTCTTTTTTATGGCAGAGTGGTATTCCTTTGTGTAAATATACCACAACTTCTTAATCCAGTCATGTGTCGATGGACATTTAGGTTGCTTCCATGTCTTGGAATTTTGGTTCTCTCCTCTCCCTCGGCTTAATGGATAAAAGGATAATGAGGGAGTATAAGACATAATTACAATAAGGAACTTCTGGATGCTGAAACTTTGGGCTATGGTTGGATTCTTTTCTAGCCTGGGCGGGGTGGACCATCTAGAACAGAGATGGCAAACAGGTTTCATTTCACACGTCGACTCCAAATGAAGGCAGTACTGCGTGGAAACTGACCAAAGCCATGCCTGGGCTCTGTGGGGAACAGAGTCATGATGAATTAGTCACATCTGCCATAGCTTGGGCTGGAAAGTTGCAGGACTTAGGTCACCTGCAGTCTAGAGCAGTGATTCTGCAGCTCACCTTTGGACTCATCCGGGGAATTCTTACAGGGACCAAGTCCAGGTTCCAACCCAAACCAATTACATCAGCAACTCTGGGAGCGGTCAAGGTATCAGTATTTCTGAGACTCCAGGGAGATTCCATTGTGCAGTTAGGTTCAAGAGCCGTAGATGGAGAGCAGTGTCTCTCAACCTTTTTTTCATCATCGCGCTCTACAGAGGAACCTTTTTAAGATGTATCCTTTTCCTAACTCCCACTCCCCGGCCCCTGGCAATTTTCATACCAAAAATATGCTGTATATATGTTTGTGTACTGTGTGCAGATCTATGCTTTATACATAAAGAGGGTAAGATTTTGTCATTCTTCCCACCCCAAGAATCGATTTTTGCCCCCGTGGAGGCAATATCAGCTCTGTTGAGGATGCGTGCTCTGGAGAATAAGAATCACATTTAGAGAACTGTTCATAATGACAAAAATATGACTTGGTAGCATTTGAGACTTCAGGAGTGTTTTTATTTATTTCTTTCTATTGAAGTTAGGTCAGTTACAATGGGTCAGTCCCTGGTGTACAGTACAATGTCCCAGTCATGCATATATATGTACATATATATTCATTTTCATAGTTTTTTTCCATTAAAGGTTAGGGAGTGTTAATTTACTCAATGAAGGCAAAATACCTCCGTAACACAATAGTGGTGGTATAAAATTAAGTGCTGTGGCCACTGATCCACTTGGTTATGTGGTTAATAGTTTTGAGAAATAATTAAGGGATACTGTTAATTGAGCAGAGGGCTCTAGCAGATGTGATGATCCCCTGCTGCTAGATAAGTACTGAAGGGAAGTGGGAATGTTTACATTTCTAGCAAAACAAACTGCTTCTATCATAAATAATTCCTCATTTCACAGTGAATATTTCTATTTTCCAGTATTAACAAAATCGGTATTTTTTTTTCTGATGGAGTTTTGTGCTTTATGATAGTGTTTCATTGTTTTTCTGTTACTCACCAGGGATTTTTTAAAAATATTTTTATTTTATTTTATTTCTAATAAAGATACTGGAGATTGAACCCAGGACCTCCTGCATGCTAAGTAAGCATGTGCTTTACCACTGAGCTCTACCCACCCCTTCCCCTACTCACCAGTTTAATAAAAGTCTTAGCGTGATTTTTAATGGAGAGAGGGCATTCACTCATCTGTTACCTACAGTGGTCTTTATCATTATATATTTTCATCTTTACAACTGAAAAAACTTGGTATTTCTTGAGATGCTCTGAATCAATACCAATTTAAAGGGTTATAAGTAAGTGAAGGGACACACATTAGGGCCTGGGAGGTCTCATTGTTCTCTCTGTTCCCTTAAGTGCCTCCTCCCGTCTTCCAGTGGCGGGTTCACCCTGACACTCCCTTGCCCTGTCACCTTGAGCAAGTCATTTAACCCATCTGTGCCTTGATTTCATCTTTCTTCTGAAAAATTGAAAAATATTTTCTCTGCCACACAGGTTTCCAGGAAGAATCAATATGGAGGAGCTGTTTGGTGAAAGTCGAAAGGTGTGCACAACTGAAAGGTAGGAGTGAGCCAATGCCATTTAGCAAGTATTTATTCGTTGCCCACATTTCTGTCATTAACCTTGGCCTCTGGAGCCCCCAGATGAATGAGACACCAGCTCTTCCCTCCCTGAGCTCACACTGACAGCCTCCTGCTGACAAGTCTTAGCTGGCAGTTTTCACTACATGTGCATTCTTGTCCCCACAAAAGAGAAGAGGTGGGCAAGCCATCAGATGGGAGCCAAGTAAGAAATAGTCAGGCACACTGAGTATTGTACATAGTTGAGGAATTGCAATTACAAAAAGTTTTTTTGGGGGGAGAAGGTAATTGGGTTTGTTTATTTTTATTGGAGGTACTGGGGATTGAACCCAGAACCTTGTATTTGCTAAGCATGTGCTCTACCACTGAGCTATACACTCCCCAGCAAGGAACTGCAGTTTAGAACTGTCTTTTTGGTTTTTTGAATCACTGACATTCTCAGTGTTAAAAGAAATGATCACAGAGCAGCTCTGTCACCACTGGGCTCTTTATTCGTCTACCAACACTGTGTTGATCAGTACTGGGTTCTTGATTCTAATGTAAGCCCATTGAAGGCAGGCACCTATGGGCTCCTTAGTGGGCCTCTTGGTCCCCAGATCTCTGCTCCCAGTCACTGCGCCCCTGGAGGAAAGCAATGCTAGGAGATGGATATTGCACAGTTGGTGAGGCAGACGGATGAGTGGAGTGACATGTCTTATAAATGTCAATGTCATTCTTTAAGAACTGTGTCATCTTAAGCTCTCATCTGAAATGGCCAGTTCCCATTTCCCTCTCTGGTTCGTCTCGAGCAAATCCTGCCATGATCTGGAGGAGCAGGGCTGACACTCTTCTTTCTAACATCCCAGTATTTCTTTGCCCTCCTGCCCTCACCTCTTTCTTCTTCCCTCTGAAGCTCTGTGGCAGTGGCTTTTAGGACTCCCCTTTAGTGACCCAGAGAAGTGAAATGATAGTTCTTTAAGCTGAAGCTGCTGTCAGAACACCAGAGAGCTGAGGATTCGTAGGACAATCTGCCATGACGCCCCGGTCAGAGCAGCCCTGCTGCGGAGGGGAGAGAAGCCAGTCAGTGCCCAGCCTGGGCTCAGCAGTCGCAGTCTTGAGAGTGCATCTGGGAGCCTGAGAAAAGCCAGCCAGACACAGGGAGGGGGCAGCTGAAGGAGTGGCGTAACCAAGAGCCCCTTGGTCACCTCAGCCCGGGGCGACATGCAGTTTGCCGCCAAAGGCCCCCTTGGTCGGGTCTCCCAGGAGGCCTTGAAGACCTTTCCAGTTCTCGCAATTTAAAAGCACCATCTTTCTGTCCCACACTCTCAAAAATGCAAGCAAAGCATTTCAGCCAGTCTAAGTGGCAGGGCTCCCAGGCCCGAGCCCATCTGTGGTGGAGTGTTTCAAACCCTGTCCTAATGGAGAGAGGACACACAGGCCAGCTGGTCAGCGCTGGGGCCTGGGGACGCGGGGTGAGGCAGGCGGTCCCAGCTTTGCTGCTGGCAAGAAGACCCACAGGCTGACATTTTAATGATGGTCTCTTCCCCTCCGAGGGGCCTGTTTTCTCCTCTCGTGGCCTCCTTAGAGTTCAGCATGTCTTAATTGGGTCAGATAGCCGACCCACACAGGACAGACCAAGAAGCTCATGGGTTGTCACAGCTGTAATTTATTTCAGGTTCTTAAGAGCGTTCAGCAAATCACACACAACCTCAGGGAAAGTGCACTGACGGGGCACTTTCAAAGTGCACTCCAAATTCGAGTCACTGGCCAAAGGGTCCTCCGCATTTCATTTTGTCAGAGATTGCATTGGGTGCTCTTTGATAAAGGGCAGCCACTTCCTCTCCTGATTGAATCGTCAGTTTCACATTTTAATAACTTAGGTAAATCTGCTATCATTTTTGCTGCACTTAAGGTTGGCTGTTGACCTAGAACACGCTAATAATTTGGGGAGGGGGAGATAAAGCCTCCTAGAGATGTAGCCAGTTCCTACAGCAGGTCTCAGGAGAGCAGGTGAGCTGCTCCCTCTGCCCGGTGAGGCACTGCCGTCCCCTCCCTGCTCCTGTGCCAAGTGTCACCTGCTCCCACTAACTTCCTTCCATGTTCTCAGAACTAGGCTTTCCCCCTCTCCTCCTACTAAGGACAAGGACGTTCTCGCCATGTCCCCAAATCCCTACCCTGGCCTCAAAGGACAGCAGAGTGTAGTCTGATTAGCACCTTAGTATTGAAATGTTGACCTCCTCTGGCTGAAAAGTCATTTTCTAAATTGTTGCCAAAATAGAACCTTAACCGTCATTTGTGAACATATTGAAATAAATGGAGCTAGCCAGCTAATCATGACAGCTCTTGTCCTGTCATTCAGGGTAACAGTTGGACATCTTTGAGCACACTTGTGCATCAGAGTATGGAACCTGTGGGTAGGATGAAGCTCCAGAGAAAAGCTTCCCAGCCTGCATTCTGCAGAGTGTTAGAGTATTTAATATGTGTTAGCAGGAGTTCCTTGAAATAAAGTGTTTCATAGACCAATAGGTTTGGGAACCACTGAATACAGATGTCCCTCTTGGAGATTGTCAGTGCAAATTTCTGTACTTCAGACTCTGAGGAGCCACACAGAAAAGAAAACTTTCTTTTTACCTAGCATTTTCCAATGGCCCCAGAACCTTGTACCCAGATACCCTGGGAAAACGCAATTGTGGGGGAGGAAGGAATAGGACATTCTGACTAAGAAGATGTTAATAATTGAGGATGGATGCGAGTGAACCTTGTTAAGTGGAGCTCAGCTATGAGTATACAGGGCCATCTTGGACTTGAACGTAAAGGGTTGCCTACCTAGCATTTTCTGGGTTTACATGTTCCGTGCACTGTGCTAAGTTCTTTACTTACGCCGAATCTCATTTATTTTATTTTAAATCCTTACTGTTTATTTTTAAAACTATTTCATAATAAGTATCCAAAAGATTTCATAATTAAAGAGAAAAATATCTGAGCCTAGCATATCTTCTTTTAACTTCTTTTTTTGTATATATATATATTTTTATTGAAGTATAGTCAGTTTACAATGTTGTGTCAATTTCTGGTGTACAGCATAATGCTTCAGTCATACATGAACATACATATATTCATTTTCATATTCTTTTTCATCATAAGTTACTACAGGATATTGACTATAGTTCCCTGTGCTATACAGCATGAACTTGTTGTTTATCTATTTTATGTATATCAGTATCTACAAATCTCGAACTCCTAATTTATCCCTTCCCACTCCCTTCCCCCTAGGTAACCATAAGTTTGTTTTCTATGTCTGTGAGTCAGTTTCTGTTTTGTAAATAAGTTCATTTGTCTTTTTTTTTTTTTTTTCGATTCCACATATAAGTGATGTCATACGGTATTTTTCTTTCTCTTTCTGGCTTTCTTTCTCTCTCTGTTTCTTCACTTAGAATGACAATCTCCAGGTCCATCCATGTTGCTGTAAATGGCATTATTTTATTATTTTTTATGGCTGAGTAGTATTCCATTGTATAAATAATTGATAAGTAACTTCTTTATCCAGTCATCTGTTGATGGATATTTACATTGTTTCCATGTCTTGGCTATTGTAAATAGTGCTGCTATGAACGATTGGAGCTCATGTTTATTTTAGTCATTACAACAACCCCACAGACAGGTCCTATGCACACCCAATTTTATAACTAAGGAAGAGAGAGATAAAGTAACCTTGCCAAGGTCACATAGTCTTTAAATGAGTGGACAAGTGAGTACTAGAGTTCAGGTCTGCCTGTCACCGAGGTTTGTGTCCTTAACTTCATATCCTTGGGCTGCCCTGGCAACGATTTGAATAAAGAGTAGTGCCTTTGATCATCTTGATCCAAGTAGACAAACATTCTCCCAAGGGGGCTCTGGAATTAAGAAGGCAGTGGCCTTTCCTGCTCTCACCCCACCCATTCCAGCCATTGTGACCTGCTTGGAATCAGTGTCCACTAAAGTGGCAGATCTGATTTGGTCAGTATCTCCAGTGACAGGAGCCAAGTGGAGAATTCGGGCCTGTTGTTCTTGTAATTCTGTTCTTGAATTTACTCTGCACTTCACACACTGGGAACAGAAGCAGAATCCCTAGCTGTGAGCCTCAGAATGAAGACTTACAATCACTCACAGCATTGTTACTTGACAGGAACTGAGGCATCATCCAGTCCTGTGTTACCCTAAGTGTGGTCCCCAGCCTAGCCACATCCGCATCACATGGGTATTTGATAGAAAGCCAGATGCTTGGGCCCTACTTCATACCTGCTGAATCAGAATCTCTGGGGAGGGAGTCCAAGAAACTGTGTTTTAACAAGGCCTTCAGAGCATTCTTATATGTACCCTAGCCCAGGTCTCTCAGTTTTATAGATGAGGAAACTGTCCTGCAGAGTTCAAGTGATTTACCAAGTTCCTACAGAGCAAGCAGTGGGAGAACCAGGTGGAATGGATAACTGTTGGGTTTTATCTGCCCAACCTCCATAAACCTTTCAGATTTTAGTAACCGTCCCCAGATTCTCCTTGGGGCATCCTCCCTCCTCTTCTTTCTGCTCACGTGGTTTGGGTGGGGCTCACCCCATGCTCCCAGATTTCAAGGTGGGTGCATGACCCAGGCTGGTCATTACTGATTTGACATCACTCTGACACCAAGCTGGCCTCAGAGGTGTGGTTCAGGGACCAGGCCTATGGCTCCAGCCAGGCCCATGAGAGTGGGTTATGGGAATTTTCTGGACTCTGGGGAAAGAGGATCTTTCTTTCCAGTGAGATTGATCTTGGCGAGGGTGAGGGGGGGGTGACCTGGGTACTGTGAAGCCCACACAAAGAGAAGTCGTCACGCACCTCATGCCTCTGGCCTTGTGTTCCCCACTTTGAGCTCCCAAACCTTGGTTTGCACTGTAGCTAGACTTTGGTTAGTCCAGGTACCTACTTCAGTAGCACCCAGGGGAGACTGTTAACTCAGCACTTTATGGTGGCAGACTTGATAACATGACCCCCTCCCTCTGGCTTGAGAATTACATGCGCTTGACTAAACATGGTAATATTCATTGAGTGCTAAAAGCCGAAACACAGGCTCTGATGGGAATCCTCCAGTCCTTCTTACCAAGGACGTCGTCATAATTCTTCACCAACATGGCCAAGGTGCCAGTGCTAGTGTGGACTCCCCTGCTAAACAGAAGGACAGTTGCCAGATATTGCTGTGGAATTCCCTTAAACACACTCTTGAAAGGAGATTCTAGGATTTTCTGGTAATCACTGTTTGTCTGATACTATGTCCATTATAAAATACTTTAAAATATCCTCACTTTGAAATAACAATCTTCAGTACTGTTTCCCCCCGATCAGTAAATGGTCTGGACTCCAGAAAGCCTTTGTCTCACCCTTCCTATAAAAGCCTAAGAACACACTTGCTGGGCATGACGTGCCAGGTGCTGTGCTGAACCTTTGGTAGGTCTCGTCTCATAATCCTCGAAAGAGCCCTTTGAGGGAGCAGTGATGTTAGCTAGCATCCTGTGAGCACATAGCCAGACACTATTGTAAGCACTCAAAGCACATTAACTCAATTTGTTTTCCCATCCTCTTATGAGGGTTCCATAATTAGCAAGCAGCAGCAGAGAGGAGCTTCAGACCTCGGCCACCTAACACAGATTATTTACTTAACCACTGTAGAGTATTGCCTGCAAGGTTCTGGAGCAGCAAAGCTGGCAGGAGGTGAGACCAAGGACCCACCTCCTTTCCATGTCCTCTCCAGGCTAGTGAACTAAATACATTTCAGGTTAGAATCCTCAGTAGTAAAACAGGGGCAAAAAATCGGTGATTTTTTAAGTTTCTTTTGAATCTATTCTAAATAGATGGAATATAGAATTTTTTTTTTTTCCCCACTGCCTCTAGAGCAATGAGGGCACCTGGAATTTCCTAAGTTTTCAGAAGTGGCAACCTGGTCGGAAGATGAAATTAGGACACCTGAAACTCCACTTAATATAGCCAGCATGCTGTATTTATTTGGATTACAGGCTTATTCGGAGTAGATTTTAGAAGCTGGAAGTTAATAGATGTCGTTAGAATGCCCTCTCCCAGAATCTACCCCTGGTGTCTCCAAGATACAGGCTGTTGTTTTGAGGGTGTGGGAAAGGAAGAAACTCCTGCTCGTGGAGATCCTGCTTTGGATTTGGTTTGGTATTAAAGGACTTGGCTCTTGCTAAATTTTAGAGGTTATCTCATCCTCCAGGTAAGCCCAGCAGACTCTGACAGCGAGTGTGTACATTACAGAGAAAGTACCAGTGCGCAGCCCTGAATCTAAATCATTTAGCTAAAGGCCTTTTCCACTTGTAATAAGATTTTGGACTTTATTTTAATCAGCAGGCTCTTCCTTTGAGCAAAATCTCAAATCTCTTAGGAAGGTCATGCTACCTTTGCCTTGCCAGTCTTGGGAGAGAAAGTGGAGTTCTCTGGAAAAAGCAGGCCACTTAAGCAGCAGTTGATTGACTATTGCTCTGGATTTGGTTCACTCAGCTGAGCATCTGTGGATGCTCAGTAGATCAGATCTACTCGCTACATGATGTGCAGGGAGTATGAGAAAGCAAAGATAGGTGGTTTTTCAAATTTAGTGGGCTCAACACGGATGGAGGTGGTCTAGCAGGGTAGCAGTGGTCTTCACTCTGCCTTTTTGGTATTAATGTTCACAAACCACAGAATACACAAAGACGGCAGTGACTACATGCCTTTCTCCTTGGGGTAAATTGTTTCAGTATCTGCAGACCCACCATCTTCATCGTACCCTAGTGGCTCAAAGTAACCCTTGGGTTATGACGTCAGTCCCTAATAGACTTTCCAGTTCTTCTTTCTGCCATTTCCCTAATATCCATGGTATTGGGGCTCCTTGAGCTCATCCTTGAAATTGAGTTTTCCTAGATAAATGAGGGAAACTGGAAGAACTGGGCGAGGAAATGACAAACATCATTGAGATCAGTGTTTAGTGAAGAGAACATTGGCCTGAGGGCTCATGACATCTGCTGTCATTGGGTCTTTCAAACTTAGATAAGTTACTTTCCCGTGCTTCTGTAAAAGGGGAAATTCCACCTGCCCTATGTCCTGTGCAGGGATGTTGGAAGGACCAGTTACAATTCTCTGAGCACTCCGAAATAATAGTTTTTCCATCAGAGGTCTGCGAAAGGACTATCATCTACTCCTGCATAAGCCACTTGGGGTTAGTTTGTGTGCTTTCCAGTAACAGGTTTCCCTAGAAAATTTCAGTTGAAAGGATTGGCCCAAAGGGAAACTGGAATCTCCCTGGTGTATCACCAGAGAGACCTTCATGCAGTTGAGTCCCCTAAGCTGTGACTGGCAACAGTCCGTTCTAGATCCAAGTCTACTTGTCAAGGTCTCATTGGCTTAGGCATTCATAGATCTCCACACTGACATTCTAACGTAAATGAAACTCAGCTATTCCCTGATTCTCTACTTTTCATACCATGATTTCTCACTTCTGCTTCCGTGATGTTTCTTTATCTCCCTCTGTCTCCATTAGAACTTTCAACTCTTAATGTTCTCATTACTCACAACATAGGCTCATTCCAAAGCTCATTCATGATCCCCACTCACTCTCACGACCTTTCAGCTTCTGCTCTCCTCTGGTTCTTCCCATACTTTTAAAATTCAACTTCATGAAAGAGAGAGCATTTAATTGGCCCACCTCATTCCTGTGTGGGGAGAGCTTCTTTGTCCAGACCACCTCACAGGCTCTTGTACAAGGTACTGCGCATACATTGATCTTGGATCAGTTGCCAACTCCAAGTTCAACCGAATTAGTCCAGGTTGGGGCATGGGGAGAGCAGGCCTCAGATGGAACAGAATATGCTTTCTAGGTCTATCCCTTACCTGGGGCTTCACCCTGGCCTCACCCTGACAGCTTGAGGTATCAGTGGTAGAGGAAACTGCAAAGCAGGGGGTCTAGTTCCGTGAGGAACACATTTGGAGGACACAGAGGTGCCTCAAAGCAGAGCCCCTCCGTGTCATCAAGTATGCGTCAGGCACTGGGAATAAAGGAATAATACTCGGTCCTCTTCTCTTGGAGCGAGTCACATCTTAGGAGGTTCAACAAGTAAGACGATGATGATGAGAAACTGGAGGTGATGATTGCAAACTGCTCTCTTCCAGAAGTTTCATGGCGATTGCAGTGTTCGGAGGCTAAATTTCGAGTTGTATGTGTGAGGAAAGGGCTGCCTGAGCATGTTAGTGGATGATAGAGCCGAATTGAAGGTGAGGGGAAAATGACCATGTCTTCTGAGGGGCGTCTCCCCACGACATCGGTTCATGCACGCACACACTGACTTGTTGGTGTAGTCACGCTCCCTTACTATGTGCTAGGCTCGGTGCTGGGCTCTGGAACAAGATAATGTTAAAAAAAAAAAAAAATCCCCTCTCCCTTTCCTGAACTTCCCCCCTAAACCCCTCAAGGTGTTCGGCCTTATGCTCACCTTCACTCAAAGCCTGGTCTTTCCAGCTCCCTCAGTTACTTTGTTTGGTGGAAAGGTCAGAGGAATTGCGTAAGTATCAAGTTTCCTGCCTTGGGCAAAGCCCACAGGAGCCTGGTGATTTGGCGCCCCCCAGGGGTACCCAGTTCTGCTCTGTGATGGAGAAGGGGCCCTGAGGAGCAGAGTGAGGCTGGTCGGTTAGTGCGCAGCCTGAGTGACAGACTTGACCATGTGTCCTGGACGGTTCTCATAATAAAGGGTCAGGGGAAGGGGAGGCTGCAGCCCCCGGTAACTCTCCTTGGTGTCGCTGACATCGTGAGGCTTAGCATCCTGCGTCATGAGTTGAAACCTAATTCTGTTCTGCCCTAGTCCTGTGACATTGGACAAGTGACTTAAAATTTCCTCTTGGAAAGGATGAATAACATGGGGCCAAGGATATCTGATTTGAATGCTTCTGTTAGAATGAAATTCGGCAGTAACTTACAGTTGAGCTTGAAATGGCCCACGAACTACAGAACTCATAAGGAAGGACCTGTGTTCTCAGCCCCCAAAGCCTGGAGGGTCCTCGGAGTCTCAGGGAGTGAGGAGGGTCGGAAATAAGCCAGACCCACTCCCAGGGAGTCATGCTTCATCCTGAGAACTTGAGCAGCCCCAGACTTGCTGGAATGACTCTGAATGGGGGGCCCTTGGATTCCCAGATGCCCAGCAGCCTAGGTATGCAATCTGGAGTTCTCGTGGTGTGTCAATCCCCAGTGCGTGCTGCCTGGCCAACCTTATCTGCAGACTGTGGGTTCAGTTCCCATGGACCTCGTTCCAGCCTGATATAATCATACAAGGATGTAGAACTCTTATTGTTTTGCTTTTCTCTTAGTCCTAAATCATCAAGTGGGAGTCAAAAACTTGCTGCCTTGGCAAGAAACCCCTGGCTTTGCACCCAGTCCTTCCCTAAAAATCAGGTCGTCATGTCCCAAAAGACGATTTTCTAAAGACACTTTTTAATAAGATGCCCCAACTTGCTGGTACTTCTCACAAGGATATTATTGATCACCCTAGTCAACCCTCCTGAAGAACTGTTTGCCCGCTTTCTGCTGCTATTTGCGGTCTGTCTTATGGAAGTGTAGGGTTGGGGTGGGACCGACCTGTGTAATGAAGAAACCAAACAGGGTTTCAGAAGCGTTCAGCCTCCCTTGGGGACATTAAATCATTGCTGGGACTTAGGGCTGTCTATAGAGAGACGAGCTGTCTACTTTTAAGCGTAGGTTACCTTCATAATGTTAGAGCTAAAAAGGAACACTAGAATTTTTGTCAATTCAGCCCCTTCCTTTGACAAATGTGGAAACTTAGGCCCAGACAGGCGGAGCAATTTGACCAGGGTCAGCCAGAAAGTGAAAACATTAAGACTTGAACCCGTGTCTTCTGACCTCCAAGCACAAAGCCCTTTCCACCACATTGGTCTCACTAGCTAATTCCAGGGGTTGTGTTGAGCTTTGCAGGATGAAGGCAGAAGCCCTCACACAGCAGGCCTGGGCTGGGGGGCCTAGGCCCAGGGGAAGTGGGTGGAGAGCATGGGGAAGTCAGGGAAAGGCCCCTTAGCTGGCCCAGGGCAGGATGTGTCAGTCAGCAGGGAAGAGCTCTCTGAGGTGTGGGCTGTCTCTGAGAGGAAGGACAGGGACTGCGGCTTTAGAACATCACTTCTGGGAGGGTTTAAGACAGATTATGGCAGCTACACTGTATTAGCTGGAGGAGAGCGGGGACAGTGAAACTGTCTGTCTTCTTATCTCTGGCGGCCCCAGCAACGGGCACAACCCTTCACACACTCACCACATTTATGGCGTGTACACTGTGTGCCGGGTCTGCACCAGGTCCTGGGGAGAAAGCGAGGACCAGATACTGCCATTGGCTTAGTCGTTGTGGAAGTGAAAGTTCAGTGGCAGAAATGGAAAATTAAATTGTCACACAGATGTGAAATTGTGGCGTGATGACAAAATGAAACTATACATTTCCACACGTACATCATTTACGTGTCTACATGTGTCCAAAAAGGGGTAAGAGGACACGTACCAAGCTCACTGTGGGAAGAGACCCGGGGGGCCTCATGCCTGATGTGAATTACAGGAATTTTTAAAAACTAAACTGCACTTAGGTGTTATAAATCAAAACAGTCGCTACCCTTGGGGAGGTATAATCACTGGAAAGGAGGGGCTTCTAGGATGCTGGGAATGATGTTTCTTGACCTTGAACACAAACGGATGTATGCATTGTGTGAAAAACCATGAAGCTGAATTTTCAAGTATGGCTTTGTGTTAGGTTTATTCAAAGCAATTTCATGTGTTACTTTGACATGAGTAAGTAAAAATTTAAAAATTGCTACTGTGTGAAATGCCACAAAGAAGGTGTGCAGTCCTGTGAGTATGTGTCGTGGGTTAGCAGGGGTGTCTCACTTTGTCAGGTGAGTTGGGGAAGGCTTTCTGAGAATGTGAGTTTTGAACTGACATCTCAAGGTTGAGCAGGAGGTTCTGCTTAAAGAGGGGAGGGCTAGCCCTGTAAACAAATGGAGCAGCATGTGCAAATGCCCTGTGGCGGGGGTGGGGGGAATATGGCATAAACCAGGAATGGAAACAGTATAAGTCAGACAGGAATCTAGGAAATGAGAGAAATGGTACTCTTGGATTGGAAGAATTAATGTTGTTAAAATGGCCATACTGCCCAAAGCAATCTACAGATTTAATGCGATCCCTATCAAATTACCCAGGACATTTTTCACAAAACTAGAACAAATAATCCTAAAATTTATGTAGAATCCCAGAAGATCCAGAAATGCCAAAACAATACTGAAGAAAAAGAAATGAATCTGGAGGAATAACCCTCCCAGACTTCAGACAATACTACAGAGCTACAATAATCAAAATAACGTGGTATTGGCCCCAAAACAGACATAGAGATCAATGGAACAGCATGGAGAGCCCAGAAATAAACCTAAACATGTGAATGTATAGGCAGGATGAAAAATGTGGAGGCTCCATTTGAGTGCAGCTATCTGATGATTCAGCCGTAGTTCACATCTCGGCAGGTGTGTGTGACGGATGAAAAGGCGGTTTCTGTGTCTGATGTGTAGTGCATTGCTAGGAATAGTCCTGTTAGCATTTGTATAATTAAACAGATTCCTAGTAAAGAGACGAAATTCAATCGGGATGAGATGTTTGATGGGGCAGGGAGGTCAATGAATGCGCTGTTAATAATTTTGAATAGTGGGTGCAATTTTCGGACGTTGGTCATTAGTGTTCTTGTAGTTGAATTACAACGATGATGTTTCATGTCATTGGCCATGATTGACCTCCATATAAGAATAATGATAACATACATTGTGTTTATTTTAAGTATCATTTTTGTAATTAGTTTTGTTGGTTTTTCTTCAAAACCTTCTATTTATGGTGAGCTTGGTTTGATTGTGAGTGGTAAGGTTGGTTGTAGTATTGTGTTGAGTTTTGGTGGATCATTTTTAGGCTTAATGGTGTTTTTGATTTATTTGGGTGGGATGTTGGTGGTATTTGGCTGTACAAAGGCTATGGCTACGGAGCAATATCCTGAAGTTTGAGTTTCTGATAAGACTTTGTGCTAGGGGTGTTTCTTTTAGGTTTAATGATGGAATTGATTATATTCTTTTCCGTATTAAAGGACGAGGAAGTGGAGTGTGTTTTTAAGTTGAATGGTCTGGGGAGTTGAGTTATGTGTGATAAAGGTGATTCTGGACTTTCTAGTGAGGCAGCGATAGGAATCGCTGTGCTATGTAGTTAGGGGACTTGATTAGTAATTGTTACTGGTTGGTCTTTGCTTCTTGGCATAGCTGTTATTATGGAGATTTCTCCTGGTAATTAAATAGAGCCGTACTTGGGACAAGAGTAATGAGGAAAGAGAGGAAATACAGTTTAATTCAGCCTTTTTGGTCTGATGCTGACATAGGGAATTTCATGTGCACTCGGGCAGAAGATTTTGGTGGGATATTTTCAAGTCAGATTGTATCTATTAGTAGGGGTGCTGACTTTTGACTTGCTGAAAGATTTAAGTATGGTAGAAGGTGGAGTATAATAGTGGGGAAATATCCTAAGAGGTTAGAAAACTTAAATAATTTTGAAGGATAATTGAATTTTAGATTTTGTGTCATAAGATTTATTTCTTTTGCTAAGATGAAGCCTAGAATGGTCGCTGCTGGAGCGGTTAGGTTTAGATAGTGGGGTACAGTTATTTGTAGGATTGTTGTTGGGGGAATGCTGTTTGAGATAAGGAACCCAGCAAAGGTGCTTCCAATTAATAAATATTTAATGGAGTTAATGAGGAGGGGGTTGTTTTCATTAATAAAAATGAATGTGGAAAAGCGAGGTTGTCCTAGGAGCGTGTAGAAGATAACGTGGGTACTACAGACAGCTGTAAGAGATGTGGCTGTAAGAGTAATAAGTCGGGCTCAGGCGTTGGTGTGCGACATATTAGCAGCTTCAGTAGGAAGGTCTTTGGACGAAAAGCCCGTAAGAAATGGGATTCCCGTTAGGGCTGTGCTGCCAACAATAAAGGATGTTGGATTTTTTTTTTTTTAGTAGACTTTATTCTTTTAGAGCAGTTTCAGGTTCACAACAGAATTGAGAAGAAAATACAGAGTTCGCACACAGCCCTCCCCACCCACACATATATACTCTTCTACCCTCAACATCCCTCATCAGTGTGGCATATTTGGTACAAACGATGAACCAACATCGGTACACGATTATCAACCAAAGTCCATGGTTTACATTAGGGTTCACTCTTGATGTTGTACATTCTATGGGTTTTGACAAATGCATAATGACGTGTAGCCACCACTATAGTATCATACAGAATAATTTCATTATAAAGGGCATGGATTTAAAGAGACCTCCTATTTTTCGAATGTCTTGTTCATCATTTAAGCTGTTGGAGATTCGTAAATACTAACTACTATATATAAAATAGATGAACAACAAATTTCTTCTGTATAGCACAGGGAACTATATTCAATATTTTGTAGTGCCCTATAATGAAAACAAATATATGTATGTATTTATGTGGCTAAAGCATTATGCTGTACACCAGAAATTGACACGTAAAGTATTTCAAGTTAAAAAAATGAGATACCACTCTATACCTATTAGAATGGCCAAAATTTAGACCACTGACAACACCACAAGCTGGCAAGGATGTGAAGCAGCAGGAATTCTGCTTCATTACTGGGTAAGAATGCAAAATGGAACAGACACTTTGGAAGACAGTTTAGCATTTTCTTATGAAATTAAACAGACTTACCATCTGATCCAGCAATTGTACTCGTTGGTTTTTACCCAAAAGAGTCAAAAACTTAGATCCACACAAAACTTTCACATGGATATTTTTAGCCACTTATACTAACTTTATTCATAAGCAACTAAGATGTCCTTCAGTAGATGAATGGATAAACTGTGGGACATCCAAACAAAGGAATAGTATTCAGTGCTAAAACTAAATGAGCTATCGAGCTATGAAAGACATTGAGGAAACTCAGATGCATATTACTAAGTGAAAGAAGCCAATCTGAAAATGCTACCTACTGTATGGTTCCAACTTATGACATTCTGAAAAAGGCAAAACTATGGAGACAGTAAAAATATTGGTGGTTGCCAGGGGTTAAGAAGGGGGGAGGGAAGAATAGGCAAACATAGAAAAGTTTTAGGGCAGTTAAGTTATTATGTGTGATGGTAGATACATGTCATTTTATGTTTGTCAAAACCCATAGAATGTATAACACCAGGAATGAACCCTGATGTAAATTATGGGCTTTGGGTGATAATGATGTGCCAGTGTAGGTCATCAGTTACAGGATATGTCCCACTCTGGTGGGGGATGTTGATAATGGGGGAGGCAGTGCGTGTGTGGGGCGGAGAGCACATGGAAAATCTCTGTAACGTCTCAGTTTTGCTGTGAATCTAAAAGTGCTGTAAAACATACTGTATTTTTTAAGTGAAGGAAGAGTATTTCAGTTCTGCAGTTCTGCCACAGACAGAATTTTCCAGTATGATGTGGAGAGGACATTGACCTCCTCCCAGTCTCAAACTGCACTGGTTTTAGCTCTATAAAGACAGAAAGGCTCAAAAGCCATCTTCCCCATCCCTTCCATTCCCTCACCAAAATCACCACAGGCCCCCAGAGGTGAATTCAAGATTTGGCTTCCAGAAAAAGAGGGAACTTGCTTCAAGTTTGAATATTGTGGTTTCTCACCCACTTCTGGCTGTCAACCTATTCAAAAATGATGGATGGACTGGCTTAGCTAGAGCGTCCTGTTCCCCAGCTTGGGAGCCACGACTGGAAGCCTGGAGGCTGGCCGGAGCAAGGTGAGGTGGAAGGCACCGGAGCCTCTACCTCCAGGCGTCTTCTCTGCGGGAAGACTGTCTGGATGACTCTCGAGTCTCTGTTGGCTCGGGAGCCTCACCTCAGGACAAGGCCAGAAGCAGAGGGGCAGTCTTCTTACCCTACTGGGTTCAGGTTGTCCGTGCTAAGCTTTGGGCACTGGAGCCTTCCATATCTGGATCATCGCTGTAATATGTGATGCTTGCCTCTTCTAAAATGATGTAAAGGGTTGAACTGGTGACACCCAGCATGACAGAGCAAAACTGTCAGGATCAGTGGAGCTCAGTTAGTACCACAGACAGAGGACGTGACGCATCTAAGGTCACCCACGTAACTAGAGGCAGAGTGTTTCTGGCTCCTAAGTTTCTGCCTAGCCCTTTATCTGCTGCTAGCTTCTGTGCTCTGTATGCACTGTTCCCACGGTACTCTGAGGTCCATCTCAATCCACAGATTCTTGAAAATTTTACTTAAGTGAATTAAAATAGTGTAAGACAATTGTTTTCCAAAAGATGTCATAGAGGAGTTTTTTTTTTTTTTTTAGCATTATTCATTTTTGCTACAATTGAAATTCCCTAGGCGGGAAGACTAGCGCGTGTCATTCACTCATTCAGCCAGACAACAAATACATTGTTAGGCCCCTTGGCTCCAAACAGTGGGCCACGCCCTGGTAATTCTTAGCCTTCACTCTGCATGGTCTTGAGTTATGTCGTTATTCTATAACTTATAAAAATCTTTCGTTTGATCCTACAGTTGGGTTAACGTGCGTCTTTGATAACACATAGCAGTGTTAAGTGATGACTCACATTGTCGCGGCAAGTGACGCTGAGGTAGGATTATAAATTATTGACACTTGAGCCTTGCCCTTTTGAGTCAGTTCCACTTTTCAGTCTGGGAAAATGGACTATTTTTCTCCCTGACTTTGATCCCTCTTGCTGTTTTTTTAGAGTAAACATTAAGCGACTTTGCGTATCACATGTCTGGCCATCTCTGTCTGGTTTTGCGCTGCCATTAATTCTTAGTGTGGGAGGTGGATGGCCTGTGCAGCTCTCCTAATTCATGACACAGAACTGCCACCGGCCTGTAAAGAATTCATGCAAGGAGGCTTTGCTGCTGAAGGAAACTGTCAGGTCCATTAGATTTAGGTCCAATTGCAGTTCCCTTCCTGTAACTTTTTATTAAAATTTTTACAATGTAGAATCAACTTTCAGTAATGTAATAAAGCAACACTAATTCAGACAGTGGGGGCTTGGGAGAGGGGAGGCCAATTAGAATGCATGAAAGACATGTTTTTTGAAGTGCAGATTTATTTCTTTAAAGAAACATCATGAGTTAAACTCAGCTACCAAAGGCTTTCCTAGTGGAACCGTCTTAGCGGGAGACTTCTTGGTTGCGAAAAAGGGACTCACTCTAGCTTAAATAAAGAGGCGTGGCTGAGTATGACATGATGCTCTTGGTGCCCTTCCCACATCCCGCAGCCCTCACTGATCCCTCCGTGCTGATGGTTTCTTACTGCAAGTCCATCTGAGGGCTTTCTCTGGCTGCAGAACAGTGTTGAGAAGGTGACGATTTCTGCAGAGGAGCCTCAAACGACGTCAGGCAAGAGTTGGTGGGTAAATACCTCAGCTCCTCGCTCTTCTGATAGGACAACTCCGAGGTGTGTTTGGCGTCATCTCCTAGAGGTTCCCCATTGGGATTGCACCCCAGGGGCCCATAGCAGTCACCTGCTCACTAATACACATCGTACTGACTTTCTTCCCTTCTTTGCTGCGTTCCCACTCTCCTGCCAGTGCTTCTTGGGATTCCCTCCCAGACTGCTTGTACTCAGATCTTCGTCTCAGGTCTACTTCTGGGAGAACGCAAACGATGATCGCGAGGAACTTAATGGAGAACTGCAAGAGCTGATCTTATTGAACGTGTTAGGACTAATAACCAAGGTAGGGAAAGAAACTGAACCATCTGTCACAAGTCTGTGCTCCATGTCAGTAGAGAAAGAAGTAAAAACTCTCAACAAAATGAAAGATCTATAATATATTAATGCAGCTGTTGCAATAGCCCTTTTTAAATGTGCTAACTTGTCACCTCAAGTCCTGCCTTCCCCGTCCAAGCAGAGTAACCTAAGTTCTCCCCTCTACCTGAGCACTTCTAAGACCTTTGTCCCTCCTGACCACGTGATAATCTGAGAATAGTTCCCTGCTTTCTTTGGGCAATGCAATTCATATAATTAACTAAGTGGGTTTTTTTTAAAGCTATGAACCTGAGGTCTTTGTGTCCTCACACAGGTCACATAGGTACTGAAACTATGAAGTTAGGGATTCTGAGGGTCTCCAGAGTCTGTCTGATCGCTCGTCCCTGAACCTCCATGGGCATCTGCTCCTTCTCTTACTTCAGATTCTCTGTTTTCTCATTTTTTGGTTCTGTTATTAGCCCAACTCCAGGAATACTTATATGTGGTCGTTTTGTTTCTACTTCAAATTCCCAAGGGAAGGAGAATTAAATTGGCTCTGCTGAGTCTATGTGTCGATCCAGTTGGCCATGGCCAGAGGGATGGCCGCTCTGGGGGTGTGAGGTAAAAGGGAAATTCCCGATAAAGAGGGATGGACTGGCCAGACACCCAAAAATATAGCAGACATAGTATTTTTTCCTCTTTTTTATTGAAGTATAGTTGGCTTACAATATTTTGTCAGTTTCAGGTATACAGCAAAGTGATTCAGTTATGCATATATAAGTATACGTCTGTACCTTTCAATTCTTTTCCATTATAGCTTATTGCAAACTATTGAATATAGTTGTCTATGCTATACAGTAAAGCCTTGTTGTTTATCTGTTTTATATGTAGTAGTGTGTATCTGTTAATCCTATACACTCAATTTATCCCTCCCCTGCCATCTTCCCCTTTGGTAACCGTAAGTGTGTGTTCTACGTCTGTGAGTCAGTTTCTGTTTCGTAAATAAGTTCATTTGTAGTTTTTTAGATTCCACATATAAGCGATATATGTCTTTCTTTGTCTGACTTACTTCATTTAGTATGATAATCTGTAGGTCCATCCATGTTGCTGCAAATGGCATTATTTCATTTTTATGGCTGAGTAATATTCCATTTTATACACACACCATATCTTCTTTATCCATTCATCTATTGATGGGCACCTAGGAGCAACCATAATATTTTTTTTAACATTGTTTAATTGAGTTATAGTCATTTTACAATGTTGTGTCAAATTCCAGTGTAGAGCATAATTTTTCAGTTATACATGAAAATACATATATTCATTGTCACATTTTTTTTCAATGTGAGCTACCACAAGATCTTGTATATATTTCCCTGTGCTATGCAGTATAATATTGTTTATCTATTCTACATATGCCTGTCAGTATCTACAAATTTTGAACTCCCAGTCTGTCCCTTCCCAGCCCTAGCCCCCTTGGCAACCACAAGTTTGTATTTTACATCTATGAGTCTGTTTCTGTTTTGTATTTATGTTCTTTTTGTAGATTCCACATATGAGCTATCTCATATGGAGCAACCATAATATTAATATTGAATACCATTAATAACCAAGATGTCTGTTACTATGTTTAAATGATGCTTCTAAAGTGCTTAAGGCTACTTGAAGGTTATTTTCTTAAACAGAATAAACTTCCCCTTCAATTTCTTTCGATACTTGCTGTGCTGAACTGAACCAAAAAATATAGCAAGATAGAGATATTTAATTTTATTCCATTTATTGTGTTGGGTGTAGTAATTATCATAGGTTTCTCAGTATTTTGGACATGGTCATATTTCCTATTTATTTTTGCTTCCTCCATGTGTAATCATGCCTTACACAATACTCTGTTTATATCAGGGGCAAAATAATTCTTGTTGAAGAAATGATAATACGTGGGACCACGTGATTCAGGGAAGTCTGGCTTCTTTTGAGGCTCATTTGTGGAAGTGTATGCATCTGGTGAAAGGAGGGACACGTTGACAGCTACAGGCCAATTAATTTATTGTATCACTGAGGATCTGTAATTACTCTGAAATAGTAGTTCCCCAGGATAAATTTTAATTAGTCTCTAAAGTTGATAATAAGTGAGCTTCGGTGTTTTCTGTGCTTCTGTTGATTCTAGCCTGATTAATAATGTCTTAGATCTGCGTTCTGTGCACTTAATAAAGGAGGACATGTGCATGTTGGCAGGCGGCCTTGCAGAGGGATTACCAACAGGGTAGGGCTCGGGCACCACGCTGTCGGTGTGAGTCCTGGCTCTGCCGCTTCCCGAGTGACCTTGGGTGAGTTGTTTAACCCTCCGTGCCTGCTGTCCTCACATGAAAAATAGAAAGCATAATACGCTGCCTGGTAGGCTCATTTCGAGGTCATTCTAGAACAACACTTGGACTTGTGCCTAGTTACAGAGTAAGCGAAAATAAAGTAGGCGGGTATTGTAATTTGGTGAAAAATGGGTGAAAAGCTTAAAAAACAATACATTACTAACTAGTAAACGTGGCTTGTCTTTTCCATGTGCCTTTATATATTGTCAAGAAAGATTATTCTTGCACCTTGTAGTGAAAATGGAAGACATTTATCAGTAAGGTTTGCCATTGGACAGAGAGGTTGGGGATGTGGTGGTGAGAAAACTAATACTCATTGGGTGTCACCCACGGGCCAGGCACCTGGAGTGCATCCCCCACGTCCCCACACAGTTCCCTGAGAAGCAGTCATGTCTGTGTGGCTCCAGATCTCGCCACGCCACTCTCTCTTCCAAGTAAAATAAAATCCCTGCCCGTCTTTATCCAGTGAACCCAGTCAGAAGGTGGGACAGTGCGTTTGAGGTCACTCACTCGTTTTAT
Organism: Camelus ferus; assembly: GCF_009834535.1. Classification (NCBI taxonomy): domain Eukaryota; kingdom Metazoa; phylum Chordata; class Mammalia; order Artiodactyla; family Camelidae; genus Camelus; species Camelus ferus. The sequence goes on from NC_045699.1 coordinate 31,731,247, forward strand.
GACCTTGGGTGACCTCTGTGACCCTGTCTCCTCCTGTTTTGTACCTTAGCTTTCTTTACTTTCTTGGTGGGCAAGCTCTCCTAAGGTCAGTTCCAGGCAGTGCAAGCCCTTTGATGTCCTGGTCCTGTTTCTCCAAATCCCCAGACCGTGTTTACTGCTGGCCTCCACCCTCTTGGCCGTGGCTGCTTTGACTGCCAGACCTATTGTGAGGCAGCTAAACCAGTGCTTGAACTTGGATGAACAGGGAGCCGAGGCCCGGGGTGTTCCCAGAGCTGTGTACTTCCTCTTGCATTTGCTTTGTTTTCATTCCATGGATCAGAGAGAAGACTGTATTTATACCGCAGCTGCGAAGGCAAGACACTGAAACGTCAGTACCGCTTTAGGTGTCCTGCTGTTTCAGAATCTTTCCTGTGTTCACAAAGTTCAGCAAAGCAACTCTCTTTCCCACTTTTAAAAATTTTTTATTTATTTATTTAATGGAGGTAATAGGGATTGAATGCAGGAGCTGGTGCAAGCTAAGCATGTGCTCTCCCACTGAGCTGTACCCAATCCCTCGATGGACCCTTACCCATCACAGATCAGACTGAGGTTTCTTACGTCCACAGGCTGGCTTCTTGGAGAGTCATTCTGGTGTGTGTGGGCGTAACTCCATCTCCGTAAGGTGTCACTGGATACCACTTGGTTTATAGCCATGTTAAGTGAAATGCCAGTGGTCAGGGACGTGAAGTAGGGGCTTTCCTACCGATTTTCCATCTACCTGCTTCTTTCATGCTTTTCACACTGGCACGTTGCAGGCCTCAAAGTGGTGTTAGGAGTTTGCAGTGAGAACTTGACTGCCAGGTTTTTTCCCTTCTACACACATGCAGCATAAACAGACCATGGTTATGACTAGTCACAGTAGCTTTGACCTGTTTTCATCTCATTGCTTGACCCTGTACACTGCTTCAAAGCAAATATCCTCACTGACAAATAGGTGTTAAGTAAACCGGGAAGGATGCGAATTCTGGTCGTGCTCGTTAGCAGGCTTCCCTGACAGCAGAGCGCCTCTTCCAAGGATTTAATAAATGGACAAAGTGTATCAGCATGTTCCTCCTGCTGCTTTCACCTGGTCAGGACTAATGAGGTACCACCTATTTAATGATATGCATTGCCTGTTTCTACTGCATCTGGGAACCTAGTCATGCACTCTTCCTTCTTTAATTATCTGACTCCAAAGAACATTTCAAGAACTTCTGAAGTCATTATTTCACTTTTGAATGTAAGAGTTACTCTTCCCCTCCAGACACATAATCTCTAATCATTTTCTTCATATAAAATTGACAATTCATTTGTCTCCTAAGCAATAAGACATGACTGCCTCTGTGCATAATGAAGAATTGCGAAGCCTGAATTTATTGTGAAGCACATAGCAAAGCTAATTGCTTTTAAGCACAGAAGTCTAATCAGCATAAAGGATTAGAATTTAGACACTCATTGAAAGCTAGTGGCAGAAAAGACTTTAGAGATCATTTACTATCCACTTAGTTTACAGATGAGAAAACCCAGGTCCGTAAAGTTAAGAAACTTCTGAAGGTTGCAGGCTAGCTCTTGGTGAAGCCAAGTCTAAAATCCTGCTCTTCGGGGTCTTCATACTTTTTTATCTTAAGCGAACCTACTTTTTCATATCTTACACATTTTGAAAAAGAGGTTGAAGTGTATTTTATTTAAATGTATTTTTAAATGTACTTGAGAGGAAATAGGATTTGTTGAAGAACATAGATCTTTTAAATCTTAATGCAAGATCAGGTCACATGTGACCTACGGCGGGCAAGATTTCCAGATCTCACCCCAAGCTGGAAGAACTTTTTCCCTCGTAATTCTTATATGACATTCTCCACCTGTCAAATGACACTTGTCCTGTCATATGTCACATTTATTTGTGTCCATGACTTATCTTCTCTACTCAATGATGGATTCTTTAAGGATGGAATTTCTACCTTTTATATCTGTGGCTTCCTAAACGCCCAGTGCACTGGCTGGTGCGAATATGGAATAACTACCTCTCTCCTCTTTCTTGTCTCTCCTGTAAACTTTTAGTGTCAGATTTCAGGAGTCGCTAAAACAATACTGGCTTTTTAATCTGATGAAGGAATTTTCTGTTTGTTTTAAACCAGTGAAATGCTGATACACTGCAGCTGATACACAGGACAGGTGGTAAGTTGAGCAGGAGCCTGGAAGTTGGTAATGTCATTGTGTTGTGTTTCATCTCATTATTTCTGACTGTCCGTACTGAGCAGGGTGAAATAAAGCTCAGGCTAGTGGAGCATTTTAAGTAATTAAGGAGTTAGAATTTATTTTTCTTTTTGCACTGCAGTTTTAAGAGAAAACTGATTAAAATGTACAATTTGCTTTTTTGTGCTCGCTACGTCTAGAATGGGAATAAAGCTAAGATACCACTGCACCCACATCTAGGGGAAAGTCAAAGGCCGGGAAGTATTATTCTGAAGACCATTTGTTTCCTGTCTGCGTTCATTCAACGGATATTTACTGAACGCCAGCTGTGTGCCATCTGATACTGGACTAGGCACTATGCAGACAGTGGTGAATAAGAAAGAAATGGATTCCTTCCCTCAGAAAACTCGTAGGATGATGGGCAAGGCAGGTAAGCTAGTGGGAAATGACAGTACTCTGTGCCTGTTCTGATGGGAGAAGCAAGGCTTCTCCGAGGGCACACAGAAGAGGACACTGAGTCTTGGGGAGAGCAGAGCAGGCTTTCTGGAGAGAGTGGCGTCTCGGCTGAGGCCTGCAGGGTAAGGGAACTTAGCCAGGTTGGCGCGGTGGTGTTGGTAAGGGTGCTCCAGGCAGAGAGACCCACTTGTACGAAGTCACAGAGGCAGGGGGAGCTCGGTGCACTTAGGTACCGGGACAGGTCCAGGAGGTCTGGGGGTGGGGGTGCCAGCTCCGCTGCGGCAGCGCCTCCGGGCTGTAAGGGAGTGACGCGGCCCTGCACGACCTCTCAGGAGCGGGGCCTTGTGATTTGGCTCCTGCGGCTTATTGCCGGGCAGAAATACAGCCCTGTGTAATCATAGATAGAAATTTTTCAACAGAAGTTTGGAGTCTAGATATTTATGAGAAATCTAGCTATTTTTTTGATGTTGGTAATTACTTAGTTTTTTTTTCTAAAATACTGTGTGATCCAAATAAAATGGTCTTCCAGCTGGCTGCAGCCTGTGGCTACCAGTTTATCATCTCTGATCTAGAATAGTCGTTCTCAAAGTGCGGTCCAGAGGCCAGCATCAGCATCGCCTGTGAACCCGCCAGAAACGCAGACTCGCAGGCTCACCCCAGATGTAATGAATAAAACACTCCGGCGGGCAGAGGCAGCGGTCTGGGGTTTAACAGGCCCTGCTGGTGATTCTGATGCAGCTGGAGTCTGAGAACCGGAGTTCAGAGCTGTGCCGTCCGATATGGTCGCCTCACGTGACCAAGGAGCTCTTGAAATGGGGCTGGTCTGCACTGAGATGTGCTCCACGTGTAACATGCATACTGCTTTTTGAAGACTTTTGTATAAAAAAAAAATCAATTTTTGAAATATGAATTACATGTTGAAATATTTTGCAATATATTCGGTTAAGTCAAATGTATCATTAAATTCATCTTTCTTTTCAAGGTTTAAAATAAAGCAACTAGAATATTTAAAATTATGCATGTGTTCTATTTCTATTGCTCTGTGCTAGAGTACAGTTTGTGGGGCAGGGAGTGTGGGTCAGTGAGGCTGAGGCAGTTGTGCAGAGATGAGCCTTACAGGACTCTGTCAGCTGTGTTAAGGACCTGTCCTTTGCCCCTAGGAAAACTTGAAATGATCTGAGCTAATGAGAAGTGTGATCAGATTGGTGTCTTGGATGAACACTGACTGCAGAGTGACTCATGCAATGGGAGTGCTGCATCGTGCACACAGATATCACGTGGAATACGCCAGTGGGGACCTTCTGGTCTACCGTTGACATTATACGTGTTCTATTTAATATATTTATGCAGTGCATTTTACTTGGCTGGGTGGAAGAGGAGGGCTTACCGAAAGATGAATAATATAATTTTGTCCAGTCCAGAAAAGAGACACTGAGAGGCAGGCTGGGGTTGTAACTGGAGTACTAGTTAGGAACAAAGACTCTGGGAGCTGATCGGCCAAGAGATTGGATCCCAGCTCCACTGCTCACTAGATGAGTGACCCTGGGCAGGTCACCTCTCTAAGCCTTTGTTTTCTCATCTGTAAAATAGGACTAATAATAGTGCCTACCTCATTAAGTTATTGCAAAGGTTTAAATGAGCCTTTCTCTTTCTTTCTTTCTTTCTTTCTCTCTCTCTCTCTCTCTTTCTTTCTGTCTATCTGTCTATCTACGAGCTTAGAGTAGTGCACATTATGAGCAATTCCAATGATTACCACCACTCAAGGTGGACTGGGATGGGAAAGAAGGAGCTGGGTTAAGGAACGAGGCAGCCTCCATTCTGAACTGGAATGCTGGTGTTATGGTACTGTTTTCAAATCCTGGTTCTCCCAAGACTGCATACTGCAGCATAGTATGGATAGAATTTCTTAAACTTGGGGCCACTGTGATTTTACTTTGCTCATGTTGTTAGTTTCTTTCACCCTGGTCTGCATTCTTCAGCCTTCATGCTTTCACTTCTCTCCAGGAACGCATGTTTCTATGTTTGTACATTTCTCAGTCTTATCTAAATCATCATCATGATCAAACGGTTAAAGACCTTCAATATCTCCTCTTGCAGATCTATTTCCATCAGCCATATGTCAGCCTGAGGAAGGAAGTGAGTAATGACTATTTCTAATGTCCTGTCAGGGCAGTGAAATGGGCATTAATCTTCTCTGATTACTAAGTGGGTTCTAGGAAGTAGAAGAAACTCCAGGGCAGACATTTCTTGTGAATTGTGTGAAATCTGCACGTTCTAAGCGTGCTCGTCCCATGGAAGATGGCGAGTGGCTTTCCCATGGCGTACCCAGATGAAAACCCTAGGAGCAGTCTAACCTGTCCCAGGTCTCGCCCTCCCTTCAGTCTCAAACCTGATTTCACGTCTTCCACGCAGCCTTCGTGTTTTCTCAGTAGCTGTTGGCTCCCACCCTTCTCATAGCATTCATCATTTTTGGCAACAATAAATGAATAGAAACCAGAAACCACCAGAATGTTCCATCAATATGGAACTGCTTAGATAAATTATAACAACGTAATGAAATACATGCCGTGGTTGGAAAGAAGGAGGCAGCTCTTTCTGCACTGATATGGATGTTCTTCAAGATAAACTAAGTGAAAAAGATGTGACAGAGTTTATATAACTTTGCTGCATACAATGTCTGTTAAGAAAAAATACACAATATTTTATTGACTTTAAGACACCACTGAATGTAAATGCATTATTATCTTATTTATCAGTAAGAAAAATTGTTGCCAGTCAAAATTATGACATCCTAGATTAAAAGACTTTGATGTGTCTTTCAAAGATGGAAAAACTGTCAGTCTTAGAATGGCTAAAATATGGCTGGTTTGTGTTTGTGTGTACGTGGAATATCTCTAGTTACCATCACACTCTACAGGGACTTAGGGGACTGGAGCGGCTCCGCTCCGTGGGCTCCTCTCTCGGTGTAGGCTGTGTTGACCAAAGACCTTTGGCTATACGTCTGTGAGGCGCTGAGGGAGGCCACAGAGTGCTGTGTTCACGTGGTGGTGTCTTTATCTGGTGTGTTGATTTACGAGTCTCTTTATCTGGTCTACATCCGTTGCACTGATGGCTTGCTGGTTTGGGAGTAAACAGTGGAAGAGCTTAGAACCAACTCTGAGCTGTGATGACTAGTCATCCTGGAAATAAGAAGAGACGCTGTGTTTTATCACTTGCTCAGCTTTGTAAAGGAGGCCAGAGAGTTTGGCACTCGGTGGGTGACGAGACACCGCCACAGGAGTGTTAAGCTGGGTTGTGTTGTTTTAATAAGATCCTGGCCTTGGAGGAAGGAGGTGGGGTGGTGGAGTGGGCAGGGAGGCTCCTGGCTTCTAGGGGAGATGCGAACAGGTGCTGGGGTTTCCTCTCCTTGAGGTTTTCCCCTGCACTGAGCACAGGCCTCGGCAGAAAATAGCCTCAATATGTTGTGTATGAAAGAAAGTCATCGAAGGAGAGTTACAGGCTGGAAAGTGGGAAGAGACTGAAAGCAGTGGAAACTGCAGGGAAAGTCTCCCTGTTTAGGCTGCTTAGTAAGGACTCAGACTCTCAGGAAATGTTCCTGCGAAGTTTGGAGAAATTCTGTAGGGTCATGTGGGATGATTCAAACTGAAGGAGAGTGTGCTCAGAATTGGACATTGCAAGTACATCATGCCCTGCAAATACGGTACAGTCCCTCCCTGACACAGTTTCAGGGCAAGGAACCCACAGTGTGCGTGTGTCCTGGGCCAGTCCTTTTCCGGAGTCCAGATCTCCCTCAGGTTACAATGGGGTGATGATGTCCTGATAAATGCATTGTAAGCTGAAAATATCACATGTTGAAAATGCATTTACTACACCGGATGTACCCCACCTTGTGGCTTAGCCTAGCCTGCCTTAAATGTGCTCAGAGCCCTTACGTGAGCCTACAGTTGCCTACAGTTGGGCAAAATCATCTAACACAAAACCTATTTTATAATAAAGTGTTGAATAGCTCATGTAATTCATTGAATGCTGTACTAAGTGTGAAAAACAGACTGGTCGTGTGGGCATAGGATGGTTGTTTCATGTATGGATTGTTCACCCTCATGATGGGGTCGGAGGTGCCACTCGCTGACCAGAATCACGAGAGAATCACACCACACATCACTAGCGCAGGAAAAGATAAAATTTGAAGTCTGCTTTTTACTGAATGCATATCAATTTCACAGCATTGTAGAGTTGAAAAAAAAATGTGTGTGTGTATATTTTTATTGAAGTATAGTTGACAATGTTGTGTGTGTCAGTTTCTGGTGTACAGCATAATACCTCAGTCATACATGAACATACATATATTCATTTTCATATTTTTCACCATAAGTTTCTACAAGATATTAAATATAGTTTCTTGTGCTATACAGTATGAACTTGTTGTTTATCTATTTTATATATATTAGTATCTGTGAATCTCGAACTCCCAATTTATCTTTTCCTGCTCCCTCCCCCAACCCCTGTAACTGTAAGTTTGTTTTCTATGTCTGAGTCTGTTTCTGTTTTGTAAATAAGTTCATTTGTTCTTTTTTTTTTTTTTTTAATTTCCACATCTGAGTGATGTCATGTGGTATTTTTCTTTCTCCTTCTGGCTTACTTCACTTAGAATGATGATCTCCAGGTCCATCTATGTTGCTGCAAATGGCATTATTTTATTATTTTTTTTACAGGTGAGTTGTATTCCATTGTATAAATATACCACAGCTTCTTTATCCAGTCATCTGTCGATGGACATTTAGGTTGTTTCCATGTCTTGGCTGTTGTATATAGTGCTGCTATGAACATTGTGGTGTGTGTATCTTTTTGAATTAGAGTTCCCTCCAGATATAGAAAATATTTTCAAATGTGTTTAATTTCTGTTGACTTGGAGGAAAATAAGGCAAGTTGCAGAGAATAGTATGGTACTTACAAAGAAACATCTAATTATTTTGTCCCCCACTACAGCTTACTATCTACATTAATGTGACTTTACAATTCCATTGTCATCATTAGCACAACTTAATTATTCCAGAAGAGTCTTGCCCAGCAAATAACTGTTGTTCATTGTATGAACTTTCTGTGAAACATCAACTCTTCACTAGGAAGCACCAAAATTGATAGTTACACCCTAGGACTCTTTGATCCCCCATTCAAAATCCTTGCCTTACTACTTGTACCAATCCTGGACTATTCTATCATGATCTTTGCCCAGCCCTAGTCAAACTCCCACATTGAAAGACACTTTGAATCAAATTTCAATAAAATCCATCTTTGACTTTCTTTCTCAAATAAACTACCAAAGCTCCATCAAGGTGGTGGTCTCCTTTACCATAGTGAGCAACAGATTCAGCTTCCTCCCGTTAACAGGTTACACTGGTGAGAGCCCGGGAGCCGGCATCTGACAGGGTGTATGCTTCTGTGTGCTTTTCCTGTGAGCAGGAAGAAACAGGCAGGAGTAACCACATCAGGCTCTTAAAGCTAATTGCCTGGTAGGGGTGAATTCTTAATTTTCTTTGCATTATTTCACTGGTTGTGGTGGACACGTGTCCATTTTATAATCCTGGAAGAGGAATTTAATTAAAGGTTTTACAAGAGAATCAAAACTGTGTATATTTGCTTAAGGGACCATGAGTCTGTTCTCTTTGAGGTTTGTAATCTCACAATTAGTGCTTCATAACAGCCCTTGAGTTCACAAAGATGCCTCTTTCTAGTATGCATGTTTTTAAAAAGTGTTTATAAACAGGAAACTGGTTTCCCTGTAGTCTTGACTTTGTTTTATTCAAGTTGGAAAACCCCTTTGGAAAATCCTCACTGAAAGCTTGATGCAGAATCTGGATACCTTCTTGCATAAAGAGCTCAGTCATTTGGAACATGTCACTTCCACTGTCTGTTAATGTCAGTGTCCTAAACCACATGAATGACAAATGCAGCTGCCCTGGACATAGATCTAGCATTTCTAGACCTGTCAGCCCTTGTTTTTCACCCTGCACTCCAGTTTTGATGATCTCTCCCCAAGTACAGCAGAGATCAAAACCCTGAGGTTCATACACTATATGACAGTAGATATGAAGGACAGAAATTTTACTTTGTCTGGTTTGCTGCAGCTCTTAGTAAATTTTAGGAAGAGGAACACACTAGGCCGTTGTTCTAAGGTATCTGTATAGTGAGATTGGCTGTTAATATAAACTTCTCATGGGAACTACATTCACTCCTAAGAGGAGACTATGTCTCTGCCCTTCTGCTAAACAGACCAAAAATACGTCCCCCAAATATTGTACCTCTCAGTCTGAATGAGGTTCAAGTCAAGCACAAATGAAGCTTGCTTCCTGGTAACATCTGTGACAGGAAAGCTGTGTCAGAGAGAGTAAAAGTACTCAGGCTTTTCAGTTGTTCCCATTTATGTTGGTTTTACTGGAATGATAGTAGTGTGATGGGGGTGTATGCTTGCACTAGTGATCCAAGTCAACATCAGGATGAACGTGGCCTCCTGCTGTTCTCCAGGAATGAAATAATGGAGAGAATCTGATGGCTTTAGCGATGCTTCTTCATCTCGAGTGTGCGTTAGAACCAGCTGGAGGGCATCCGTGCTCTCCAAGTCAGTTGGATCTCAGTAGCCTTTAGGGTCTACTTGCACCTGGGGTGCAAAGGACAGATCCTTGTCACTAAGAAGGAAGAGCCAGGGTAGCAGAAGAGCCCAGGCAGAAAAACTGGATCTTCAAGGAACGTTCCATTCCCAGCCACAGAAACCACAGACCTATGCCAAGACTCCTTCATAAGCCTGGTAATGGCAGCAGGGGCCAAGCAAATGGGTGCCTGGGGCTTATCAATAAGATCAGGTCCAGGCGTCACCCACTGGCGAGATTGGGAAGCTGCATCAGGTGTGGACTTTGGAGGCAAACAAATCTTACTTTTGAATTCTGCTTTGGTGCACTGGCCACAGCTGTTCAGTCTCTTACATGCATTATCCCTATCTGTAAAAAGGGGATAAGAACTCTGCCTTCCTTACCTGTTTTTTTTCTTCATAATTTTATTTTATTTATTTATTTTTTTACCATTTTTTATTGATTTATAATCATTTTACAATGTTGTGTCAAATTCCAGTGTTCGGCACAATTTTTCAGTGATTCATGGACATATACACATTCATTGTCACATTTTTTTCTCTGTGAGTTATCATAACATTTTGTGTCTATTTTCCTGTGCTATACAGTGTAATCTTGTTTATCTATTCTACAATTTTGAAATTCCAGTCTATCCCTTCCCACCCTCCACCCCCCTGGCAACCACAAGTCTGTATTCTCTGTCTATGAGTCTATTTCTGTCCTGTATTTACGCTTTGTTTTTGTTTGTTTGTTTGTTTTTGTTTTTGTTTTTGATTTTTAGATTCCACATATGAGTGATCTCATATGGTATTTTTCTTTCTCTTTCTGGCTTACTTCACTTAGAATGACATTCTCCAGGAGCATCCATGTTGCTGCAAATGGCATTATGTTGTCGGTTTTTATGGCTGAGTAGTATTCCATTGTATAAATATACCACACCTTCTTTATCCAGTCACCTGTTGATGGACATTTAGGTTGTTTCCATGTTTTGGCTATTGTAAATAGTGCTGCTATGAACATTGGGGTGCAGGTGTCATCCTGAAGTAGGGTTCCTTCTGGATACAAGCCCAGGAGTGGGATTCCTGGGTCATATGGTAAGTCTATTCCTAGTCTTTTGAGGAATCTCCATACTGTTTTCCACAGTGGCTGCACCAAACTACATTCCCACGAGCAGTGTAGGAGGGTTCCCCTTTCTCCACAGCCTCTCCAGCATTTGTCATTTGTGGATTTTTGAATGATGGCCATTCTGACTGGTGTGAGGTGATACCTCACTGTAGTTTTGATTTGCATTTCTCTGAGCATTAGTGATATTGAGCATTTTTTCATGTGCCTTTTGATCATTTGTATGTCTTCCTTGGAGAATTGCTTGTTTAGGTCTTCTGCCCATTTTTGGATTGGGTTGTTTATTTTTTTCTTATTGAGTCGTATGAGCTGCTTATATATTCTGGAGACCAAGCCTTTGTCAGTTTCACTTGCAAAAATTTTCTCCCATTCCGTAGGTTTTCTTCTTGTTTTACTTATGGTTTCCTTTGCTGTGCAGAAGCTTGCAAGTTTCATTAGGTCCCATTTGTTTATTCTTGCTTTTATTTCTTTTAGGAGAAAATTTTTGAAATGTATGTCAGGTAATGTTTTGCCTGTGTTTTCCTCTAGGAGGTTTATTGTATCTTGTCTTATGTTTAAGTCTTTGATCCATTTTGAGTTGATTTTTGTATATGGTGTAAGGGAGTGTTCTAGCTTCATTGTTTTACATGCTGCTGACCAGTTTTCCCAACACCATTTGCTGAAGAGACTGTCTTTATTCCATTGTATATTCTTGCCTCCTTTGTGGAAGATGAGTTGACCAAAAGTTTGTGGGTTCATTTCTGGGCTCTCTATTCTGTGCCATTGGTCTATATGTCTGTTTTGGTACCAATACCATGCTGTCTTGATGACTGTAGCTCTATAGTATTGTCTGAAGTCTGGGAGAGTTATTCCTCCAGCCTCTTTCTTTCTCTTCAGTAATGCTTTGGCAATTCTAGGTCTTTGATGGTTCCATATAAATTTTATTATGATTTGTTCTAGTTCTGTGAAATATGTCATGGGTAATTGGATAGGGATTGCATTAAATCTGTAGATTGCCTTGGGCAGTGTGGCCATTTTAACAGTATTGATTCTTCCAATCTAAGAGCATGGGATATCTTTCCATTTTCCTTACCCGGTTTTTGTAATTTAAGAATTCTATTGCCAAATACTCTTAGCTTCCTTCTTTGGTTGGTCGAAAACTTGCTCTTGGGAAGAACTAAGCCTCTCAGTGGTGGGAGCTGCACTAGGTGGCTGCACAAGGTGGCTGCGAGGACCAGGGTGAAAACAGGCAGGTGCGTGGGTGCCGGAGCCCAGCCTCGCTCACCCAGCATCACCCTCCGGGCCAGCTCATTGCTGCTGTACCAGCTGCCTTCCTGACTCCCGTCTACTCTAGCCCGGGAGAACAACATACCGAAGGCAGCAGAAGAGAAGCTAGGGAGCATTCTTCACACACTAGAAATCCGACAGCAGAAAGACAGTGGTTTGGACGGCTTCGGAAGAGCAATGCCCCTAAGGCTGAGAAGAGATTCCAAGGAGCACCTGAAGTCTAGGAAATACAGAAACAGAAGCCGTGAAAGAAGACTGTATTTTTTTTAATTGAAGTATAATCAGTTTACAGTGTATCAGTTTCTGCCGTACAGCATCCTGTTTCAGTCACACATATACATACATGTGTTTGTTTTCATATTCTTTTTCATTATAGGTTACTCTAAGATATGGAATATAGTTCCCTGTGCTATACAGAAGAAACTTCTTGTGTATCTATTTTACATACAGTAGTTAATATTTGCAAATCTCAAGCTCTCAATTTATCCCTTCCTACCCGCTTTCCCCTCTGGTAACTGTAAGTTTGTTTACTGTGTGAGTCTGTTTCTGTTTTGTAAATAAATTCATTTCTGTCTTCCTTCATCTTTCTTTTTAGATTCCACATCTGAGTGATATCATATGGTATTTTTCTTTCTCCTTCTGGCTTCACTTAGAATGATGATCTCCAGGTCCATCTATGTTGCTGCAAATGGGATTATTTGATTCTTTTTTACAGGTGAGTAGTATTCTGTTGTATAAATATACCACAACTTTATCTAGTCATCATCTGTCGATGGACATTTAGGCTGTTTCCATGCCTTGGCTGTTGTAAATAGTGCTGCTGTGAACACTGGGGTGCATGCATCTTTTTGAATTAAAGTTCCCTGTGGATACATGCCCAGGAGTGGGATTGCTGGATCATACGATAAGTCTATTTTCAGTTTTTTGAGGAATCCCCACACTGTTTTCCATAATGGCCGCACCAAACTGCATTCCCACCAGCAGTGTAGGAGGGTTCCCTTTTCTCCTCACCCTCTCCAGCATTTATCATTTGTGCACTTTTGAATGATGGCCATTCTGACTGGTGTGAGGTGAGGTGATACCTCTTCATAGTTTTGATTTGCATTTCTTTGATAATTAGTGATACTGAGCATTTTTTCATGTGCTTATTGGCCATTTGTACGTCTTTATTGGAGAATTGCTTGTTTAGGTCTGCCCATTTTTGGATTGCATTTTTTTTTTCTTATTAATTTGTAGTAGCTGTTTATATATTCTGGAAGTTAGGCCTTTGTCTGTGTCATCTTTGGCAAATAATTTCTCCCATTCTGTAGGTTGTCTTTTTGTTTAGCTTATGGTTCCCTTTGCTATGTAAAAAGTTATAAGTTTAATTAGGTCCCACTTGTTTATTTTTGGTTTTATTTGTATTGCCTGGGTAGACTGCCCTAGGAGAACATAAGCCTGTGTCTTTGAACTGATATCAGATCATCTCAATAAGAAAAGCTAATGTGGTTTGACTGTTTCATGGGAGTCTGCAGTCCTATTCTGGTCAGCAAACTAAGCAAACCAAGAAGGGAGACTCAGCACACGCTGTGAAGTTCAGACTGACTGGAAATTCAGACATGCGTGGACATTTAGAGGGACCAAAGTTTCTCAGGACTGCATTTTGTGTGGGTCCAGTTTCCTTCAAGACCCCAAGAGAGATGCTTTGGCAATTCCTCGTATTGTGAAAGCAAGAATCCTGGCATTCTCCTTAGACAATTTAAGGAATGGAGTTTCCACCAACCTGTTAGAGGTAAGAGGAAACTCTTCCACGTGGGCCCTTGTCATTGTTAGTTCTGTAAGAAAGAACGTGCCACGCTTTGGCTAGCCTTCTTTGAAAACTTCTAAAAACAAACAAACGCAAGACAGTTTCAAGACAACTAGGGAAGTGTGACTATGGACTGTGTATGAGGTACTAGGGAACGACCGTTGACTCTCTTTGGTATGAAAGTAGGATTGTGGTCGGCCAGGAGTTGCCTTTATTCTTAGATGTATGCTGGAGCATTTAGAGGGTAAAGACTTATGATGGTTGTGACTGACTGACTTTCAGATGGTTTGGTTAAAAAAAGAGGTGGAGCGGGAAAGGTTAATCACTGTTGGGTCTGGGAGGATGTATGAGTGTTCACTGACCTAGTCCTTCCACGGAGCACTTTTGAAATCTTTCTAAATCAGTGTGAATATAGATTAATTACACACTAAACTACAGTGTAAATGTGTGGTACCCTACACAGGCATAGCTCATTCTACTGCACACTGCTCTAGTGTGCTTTGTAGATACCGTGCTTCTCACAAACTGAAGGTTTGTGGCAGCCCTGCGTCGAGCGAGTCCACCGGCACCACGTTCCAGTTCGCTCACTTCATGTTTCTGTGTCACGTTCTGGTGATCTCTGCGATAGTTCAGACTTTTCCATTACTGTGTTTGTCTTGGTGATCTGTGGTCTGTGTTACTACCATGGTTTGCTAAAGGCTCAGCTCGTGGTTAGCTTTTCTCCTGTCCGCAATAAGGTCTGTTCTAATGGAGGTATGGAGATTGTTTCTTTAGACATAAAGCTATTGCACACTCAGGAGACTACAGTAAAGTGTAAACCTAACTCTGTCCGCACCAGGAGACCAGAAAAGCCACGTGGCTCCCTCTGCTGTGATGCTCGCTGTACGCGGTGGTCCAGGACAGAACCTGCAGTGCCTCGGAGGTGTGCCTGCAGCTTTTCTGGCAAGTAAATGGAACTGAAGCCACTAGAAAAGGTTGAGCCAGAGGCTCAGTGTGGCTGGGTCCATGGCAACTTCTCTCCTGTTATTTAAGTTTAAAGTCACAGAAGCAACAGACTCCTCTCTCTTGTGACACACCTGGTTCATTTCAGGGGGTTCTCTCAGCCTTTAAAAACTTTTTTCCCCACTAAGTGTTCTGCAGCAGGAGCTTGCCCAGGCCTCTGCAGGAGACTGTTACTTCGGGCACCAGGACTTCAATCCCCTAGAACTCAAGAACAAGAGGCAATGTTCGTCAGGCTAAGTTATCTCTTTATTAGGAAAGCACCACCACCACAGTCTTGGAAATTACTGGAATTTTATTTGCCTCAGGCTTATGACTTGCAACCAAAGACATTGTGCAAAGAAAGCAAAGATTAAGTACACTTTAGGGAGAAGGAGACGATACACGTTGGTAACACAGGAGACCAGGTCGACAAAAGAAGCCATCCATTACACTATATAGATTGCAGTATTCAGTAGCGGTTTCAACAAAACATTTTTTTTTAAATCAAGAGCGAAAAAATTAAGCAATGTTTACAGTAGACTTAAATCTTATACAATTCAAAAAAGCATTTTTTTCAGATCATATAGAGCATAAAATGGAAAAATGCCTATGTAGGTGAAGTCTAACTACTGTACATTTATCACCTATTAAAGTTGCTTATATGTACCACAGTGTAAAAAAAAAAATACCGAACAAATAAAAACCTTGAAAATTGCCTGATGAAAAATAAAATAACCAGTGGCTTTTAATGGCTTCTCCTGGTTATCAGTGCTACAAAAAGACAAAACTCTTCTCATCTGAATGGGTGATAA